>NW_017728943.1:117115409-117136783 GCF_001723895.1 Crocodylus porosus | reverse complement strand
ATTCTGAATAGCATATTCAGGAGATCTTGCCTAAAGTATGTATCAATGCATCAGCAATATTAGACTGAGTATTAGAAATTCTACTGCCATCACAATGGGATATTAGCAGAGTCAAAAATCAGTACCCAACTATGACTGCCTTTCCTGGGCACTGATGTGTCGTGAGCAGAACCATATACATTTTTAAGCTCTGTGTTGAATTGTCTCATGTCATCAGCTCATCTGCTTTGACATTCATACATTTGTCTGAATCAGGCACTAATAATTTCCTAACAAGCCTCTCTATTATCCTTTTGATGGACAAGGGAAACCTCATAATCAAAGAGTTTTCAGTGAACCTCTTTCACTCTAACAGCTTTTGGATGATATCATCATTTGCATTAACCCAGTCTCAGTGACCACAACTCAATGGTTTGTTTAGTGCACAATAAGCAATGTCCTGGTTAGTTTTTTTGCCTACCACAAACAGGACAGTATATGCTCACTAGCACTGGTAGTTTCAATGCTGTGATTGCCCATTAAACCATGCCAAATAATCTTTTACAACACGTGTATTAAAGTCTCTCTAGATAATCAACTTTCCAATTTTGCAATGGCAGAAATCACCTGAGAGAGAATTTCAGAAGACTATAGATGTGAAAGTGCATAAATGGCTTAAAGTCTTAGTAGCTTGCTGTCATGTCAGGTCATAGCCAGGTTTGGGGGTCCCCCAGATTCCCAGGGGCTGACTGAAGTCAAGAGGAACAAGTGGAATTCAGGAAGCCAGAAGTTCAATTCAAGAATCTGAGTCAGGAAGCTGGAGGATCAGGCACAGCATGGAATTAGAGGGTGAACTGGAAGTAACCAGGAGATCAAGCAGAGAGCAGGTAGAGGCATAAGCCACAGGGAACAGCAAGGTAGTTTGAATAGGGGTTGCACCCTATTACCCAGACACTTCTTTGGGGTCAGGGATTTATATGGGATGGAGTTAGGGGTCAGATGACCCTTGCCAGCCACTCTAGTGGCAGGGAGTAGGCAAATGGGTTGACCCAGATAGAAAATTTTGGTCAGCTTGTTCAGCCTAAATGGTCAGCTGCCACAATGGTGGACTGGGATGAGTGGCTGTGACAGACTGAGGTGTCAGGTTTGAGGCTCTGGCCTGGCACTTACACACCACCACCCCCACTCTGTTGTTTCAGCATTTTCAAAGCCAGCGGAAGAGTAAAATCTGCTATGACTGGGAAGGATGCAATCCCTGAACATCAATATAGCTACTCTGAGATACCTCAGAGCAGAGAACTGTGCTCCTCAGCTGCTCTTGATCCACATGACTTCATCTGTCATTTGGGGGCTCATGTGCCCAATTTACAGTTGGGCTCACCTACTTTTTGACTGTTGAGATAATACTTTAACAACCAGAAAAACTGTTGGTCATTATTCAGTTGCTCAACAACATTGGCCACTGTCATCTTACAGAATAAATGTTACACACATTAATACAAACTATTCTGTCCAGGATGGTTGGCCCCTATCAGGAGGTTATTCATTTTGTGGTAATAGTTTCTGGGGTTACTGAAGCATATGAACCCTTCCACCAACCACAAGGCTGTTAAGAACAAGTCAGGATGGCTTAATAGTCTACGGCATTGTGCTAAATTTGTAGCCTTGCTTAGTGATGTAGCTTTGAATCTCACTCCTGACATTAAATGCATTCCCACATGTTGATACCCTGTTGACCATTTTTACTGATAGTTTATACTTCATGGGCTTGGAATTATTCACATACATTATTAGGTGTGTAAGTAAAACCAATGAAGACATATGCTGGTTAAAAACAAGTCACGAACAAAAAAAAAACATAATTCAAACCAGTGATAGTCACTCATGTCACAAGAGGCATGGGAAGCCTCTAGGGCTGTTTGAAATTTTGGTGAGTGTTTCATTTCAAAGTTGTTTCAATGTGTTTGAGCTCAAAACAGTGACCTCAAAATGAAACAAAAGGCTTAAAAAACAGCTTCAGGGGGCAGGGGAGAACCACTAGCCAAGGCTGTACTCAGAGCCAGGGCTGTGCTTCAAGCAGCTCTACCACTGGCTCTCTGCCACCTTCCACCACCAGGTTCAGCAAGCTGCCCCCATTGCAAGATCCCAGTGGCTCTGGAACATCCCCTTCTGCTGTAATGCAAACATTTTCCATGTTAGCTAGCACTAAGTGCAACCTGAAAAGAAGGAGAGAAAAGAGTTTTGTAGCAGCAGGAACACTCTAAAGAAAGCATAAACAAGTTACAGCTAGTGAGCAGATTAGTGAAGAGAAAGATGAAGCAAAAAAAAATAAAAATAAAAAAAGGACAGAGCACAAGAGGAAAGGAGAGACAAACCAAATTAAGATGCTGACATGTAAAAAAGGTAAGATAAACCTGCTCTGATTCTTTTGCACTGCCCTGAGGATTTATGTATGCTTAGAATTGCTGTCAGAGCTATTGGCTAGTCAACCATAAAAGTAAGAATTATGCATGTTTTTAATTTCCAGCAAAATGTTGTCCCTGAAGCCTGTGGCAGCTATTTCTGTCTAGGCTAATTGGAATGTAGGGAACAATGCTATTGGCATTATAGGGCTCCTACACATGTGCATGGAGCCTGCTTTGACACGCTGGAAATCCAGCACATCAGAACAGATTTGATTAATTGAGTCTGCTGGAGTATGAAAACAGACACAGCTTTGGTAGCCTTCCACAACACGTATATTACTACCTCCGTGCATCTCCATGCTGAAAAAATGGCAGTGGTGTGCTGTGAAATAAAACACATTCGATGAGCTTTAGTTCAAAGTGCCCTACTGCCATTTTTTCACTGTGGGGATGTGCAGTGATGCCGAGACACATGACACGTGGGTGCTTTTAATTAGTGCGGCTCACTAATTAAAGTGCCCAGTGCCACGTCCCACACCAAGTGTAAAAATGTCCAAAGTGCTTAGGAAGTGCAAGGTGGAAGCTTGCATTGACTCTGATAAATGCTACACTGTAACAGGAGATGCAAGCTTAGTGAGCCTCCTTCACCTAGGATGTCAGAAAGGGCAAAGCAGAGAAACCTGACTCAAATATATATATATCCACAGCACCTTGGTATTATATTTTTAAATCCAAATTTTACCTTTTATATGAAAAACAAAAACAAACAAAATTGAAGGTGGGGGAGGGCAG
The DNA here is from genome assembly GCF_001723895.1 of Crocodylus porosus. Taxonomy (NCBI): domain Eukaryota; kingdom Metazoa; phylum Chordata; order Crocodylia; family Crocodylidae; genus Crocodylus; species Crocodylus porosus. Next base: position 117,133,607 of record NW_017728943.1, on the reverse strand, counting down.
CAAGTTAACTCAATGAACAGAAATATTGCAGTTCTACAGAAATGAGACAAATTATTTTTTGATGGTTTCAGAAAAATGTGGGTGTATCATCTCTGTAGAACTGGGTCAAAACACCTTAACTGGAAAAACAAAGTAAAATAAAACCTCCTCATTTCTAACTCTAGAGAAAATTCAAATAACAGCTGACAAGAAGAACAAAGCCTTGCGTATGAATCACCAGAAAAATAGCAGGGTACTGGGATTCTATTCCTGGCTCTGCTACTAACCTTCTGTGTAACTTTGGACTCATGATTTTATCCCTTTGTGACTGTTTCCTTCCTTTCCTTTGTCCAATACACTGTGAACACCAATCTGAACACCATTGTACAATGTAATGCAAACTAGAATAGCAATTTACAAATAAGAACTCAGTCTACAATATGAGGGCAGACAAGTGATATACTAGGGACATCATTGTTAAGAGAAGCTTTTAGCGGCCTGGATCTCAAGGAAGCGTTATCTACCCCTTGGTTGTTTAAGCCAGAACTTGTGGGGCTAATTCTGCTCCTAGTTCATTAAGTCAGCTCCACTGGAGAAGAGTTTTGGTCAGCTGAAGCCAGATCTTGCAGTCTTTACTCTATTAAATAGTTGGATACATAATTTTGCTATTTTTTCAGACAGGAAACAAACATTCTCCCTTGCATTACTGTTACTTTTACAGCTAAAATCCTGGAATGATCCCTCCAATTCCAGAATTTTCACTGACTTTACATCTTCACTATTCTCCCAGGTAGATCCCATGCTGTAGCTTATTCAGAGGAAGACCTTGAGCAGGGCTTAGTCTCTGAGACAGGCCATAGAACCTCTTAGAAGCTTCACTTGGACTGATACTTCCCTCTGGCGTCCCAGTGTATCACTCTGTCATCCCACCTGCCACCGGATACTGATAGTGAAATTGGATAGACTGCCTTCTGAGGCCAATGTGAGCTTTCCAGACACAGTCTCTCTCTCTCCCCCACCCCGCTTACACCTTATGGCACCCCAATCCCCTTTGGAACACCAGCTGTCATGTGGGGCTCCAACGTCCTCTATAACTCACTGGACAGGCTTACTGTTCCTCTCTCTTGCACAGGGCCCTATAGTCTTTAATCATGGCCTCCAGCTACCCCAAAAACTATACATATGCCTTGCAAGTCTTACTTTATGCCCTTCACTGGGCCCTCTAGCCTTATTTTTGCCTCGACCCTTTGAATCCTGGACTCTTTCTGGGTTGATACTATCTGCCTACAAACCCACACAACTCACCAGGCCCCTGAGTCTTGCAGGGCTCATTCTTGCCCTCAGATCTTTCCTTTTTCACACACTGGACCTAGCCTTATCTTGTCTCTAGCCCACATAGCTCACTGGGTCCTAGACCCTTGCAGGGGTCTATCTGTGTCTCAGCCCCTTATGACATAGAGTGTGTCCAAGGCACCCTGCCTATGGCCTCCAAAACCACATCTATTAGTCACATCAAAGCCTCTGGTCTCCCAAGTCTCCAGGCCCCAGCAGCTGCCAGTCTTCTGCCTGCTGGCCCCCTCCAGCTTGCCATGATACTTTAGCAGACTAGGTCCCCTCCCTTAGCAACCTGAGCTCTAAGGAGTTCTGCCAGGCAACTTCTCTAACTCTGGAGCTAGACTTTAAGTATACAGGTGCTTCACTTCTTGCCAGTAACCTGACCTCTGTTTGACTCAGGATTTATTGCTCAGCTCATGATTTCACTTGCTCTGTTCCACCACACTCTGCCCATTTGCACTTTAGTTACTGGTCTGCTTGCAGCACTACTCCCATAGCTTATTGTGAGGGAGGTATCTAGCTCCTCCCTTTCTCTGTTCCTATGATGCTTCCTCCTCTGTAGATGGCACTTTCTTAATTGACACCACACTGCAGCCTTCTGATGCTGCCCTCTTATTCTCCAAGTAGCAGGAGTTAGGGGACGCCTGTTACAACGCTGTACTGCCTTGTTTGAGTGCATGAAGAATTAGGTCATCATATAGGCTCTTTTGTGTGCCAGGAGAGTGGCCAGGTAATTTCTACCACAGGTGGTGTCTTTTACAGCTTGGTTTCTTATCCTGTTATTTCAACATAAGTATCTAATATTGTGACCAACTGTGCTACTACAAGCCCAAACTATGGGTCCCAAACCACTGTGTTGGTAAAGCAGAGAATATAGGTGCCATTTATTCACAGTCAAACCTGGTAAAAGATATCACATCTATCCAAAGAACCTTGCTTGCCTAGGTGCCATTTAGGAATTTGTGGGGTGGAAACTATCACAGAAAGCTATCTTTCCTTGGAAAGGAAATAAAAGCACTGACTTAATACCTGCCAGAGAAGTTGTGCAAAAGAAAACATATTTCAGCACACATGCGGAGTACAATTTTTACCTAAGGATTTAGCTGTGAATCAGGTGACATATCTCCTGGAAAAGCATAAGCCAGGCTACTCAATATCTTCTCTTCAAAGTTGCTGGGAACATTTCTGAATAAGTTACTGGTTCATGGATTAACAACTTGATTCTGATCTCACAGGTTTTTTATCTATGTAACTTTCTTGGCCTCAAGGGACCTAGACCTGATTCACACCAATGTAATGAGATGAGATTCCAGTTCAGTCTATCAGTCTTAAAACAATTCAATTTCCTTGTCTGATGGCTCTAGAGAGATTCTAAAAGAGCTACTTTACATGGAAAAATGAGACAGCCATAGCATACAGTTTTACAACAATCTGATTACTGCATTTAGGGAAAGTGATAATAATAATCTTAGACATGCAGGTAGTTGAATTTGAATGAATGGACAAATCAGACTGTGGGGGTACTAAGTCTGTACATGGACTCCACTTTAATTTAAGTTTTCTACCTTAATTTTTCCACTCAGACTGTTAATATAAGTCAATATTCTGAATGACAGTAGTATCCTACTTTAATATAGCCATGCCAATCTTATATTTGGTAAATTGCCTTTAAGAATGCAAATTACATAGAGATTTGACATTGAAGTTTGTGCCTTCTACTTTTCATTTATTTTCTTTCTATTTTGAGCCTTTTTTAATTGCACAGAATTTCATTACAGTTTCCTTCTTGCACAATGGATAGCCAAGTCATCTTTTGAAGTCATGTGTATGTGTGTAGAATATAGTGGTACTCCTGTGGATGGATTTTTTTCTTCATTTTTGTGATATTTCTCAAAATATGGGAAACAAATAGACCTTGAGAAACTTTAGTAATTTACTTACTTAGCTAGAGTAATCATTTTTTAATTATAGGCAAATTAACAAGGTACAAAAACCCTATGAATAAGCATCTACAGAAAAGACAATAAAGATATTCAACCAGTAACCTTATTAGGATTAGGATAAATTAGTGCTATTTCTATTTTGAAACCAGCTTCAAAGTGAAAACAAACAAAAATATTTGCATAAAGGATACCTTTATTAGTAATTACAAATCCTGTTGTTCCCAAAGAGGGCTCAGTATTCAAATTCAGCCAGGTAGGGTCCTTCAAGCCTATGACAAGAAGAATTGAATCTTAAAGTAATTTATACCACACATTAGGGTAAAGCTAAATGAGTTAGTGTGGGTCCTAGGAACAATCCAGCTGCAGCACAAAGCTACATGCAAGCTCATTTACTTTCAGGGTACCTTGTTAGCAAAATAAATTGGGTTCCACTGAGCTCCACACTATTTCAGGTACACTGCTTTTGGTACCCAAACTAATTTAGGTAGTACTAGATCGGGTAGCTTTACACTACTCTACAATGTATCAGGCAGACTTACCCTTAGGACTTGATGACATTGGGAATTTGCCCTGACTCTCACAATCAATGGCCAGTTATTGATGTAGCCATGCAAATGCTAAGGATGAAATCCTGTTCCAATTAAGTTAAAGTCCTACTGAAATCAGGACTTTCCTCATTAACCTCTAGGCAAGGAAAGCTGTGATTTGCACTTGTGCTTTTCAAAATCACTCAGCTGTGACTTAATGTCCTTCCTATTGAAATCAGTGGTTAGTGCCTACTCTCCTTTTAAAGGTTACACTGCAGGTATTCTCGTTTTTATTTTTTCAGCTGAAAATTAAAATATAATTCAAAACCTTGAGTTGGGTAGTAATTTAACTTTATATTTAAATCAAGTTATTGTGATGAGTTGCATGTAATATAAGCGTCTGGACTGGAGTAGGTGAAAAAATGTAATACTTTTGGTGAGGGTAGAGGTGATTATGACTTACATCTCTTAAGAAGGGCGGAACATGTGAAAATGGTCCATTCTTGTAAAGGTTGTACTTGTCTAATAAGATGGAAACGAGAGTGTGGATCTAGTGTACACAGATATTAGGGACAGTATTTTCAAAAGCATTCAGTTTGGTCCTAGCTCCATTTCTGTTGAAACCAGTAGGAAGTACCTATCCAAATTTTAAAGGATATATTGTATGTGTTTTAATCCTCATAATATCTACTTCAAATTAACAGATAATTGTAATCTTGAATTGGATAATATGTACCTTTTATACTTTTACTTCTTTGTTTTGATACGCTGAAATCAGTAAGTGGTGGGTTTGCTCAAATCAAATCTTTCTTTGAAGAAAAGGGAACCAGCATGAAACTAAACAACAATAATAAACAATTGTAGGATGCACCTGTATAATAAAAACAACTGCATATGTAACAGTTTGGTAGATAATGGATTCTAATAACAGATTTGCCTTCCTTTTGGATAACAATTGATGACCTCATTAAACAAATCTGTACCTCCAAGAGAAGAAGGAAATATTTCTTCTAAAAGACCTTAATTCTTCAATGACTTCCACCTTGTTCTGTTTCATAAGTATGCCAAGTTAGACTTAGCATCTTAAGGACAAAAATATGATATTCAAACTAAGAACAATATTTTGACAGCGTATGAGAATACTGCACAAAAATCACTTGGATAGTACATCACCATTTTTTTTTCTTCTCCCCTGAGGTCAAAAATTAAATCTTTAACTATTACTTTTTTCACATCTCAGGCATTTAACCTATGTGCAGTATGACAATCTGGTAAGTTATTTGCAAGCAAACTAAGCCTCTGCTCTGAAGCTGACAGTCAACACAGAAAGCTGTACAGCTTTACAAATCTTTTCTTGTGCTACAGCATACTAGAGAATTGTACCATAAGTGTGAGTTACATAATATAATGACTCACGTATTTTATACTTTAATTATTTTCTTTACTTTGGAGTTAAAGTTGTGGAGCATTTTCTTATGTGTTTGTTCCCTTGCTTGCTTGCTTGGTTGATTTGTATGCTGTTCTTCCCAACAAAGGCTCAGGGCAGATTATAGTAAGAGAATAGAATAAATCCCAAAGTAGGAGAGTGACAAAAGAACAAAATGATTTGAAAGGGAAGTAGAATATCAAGATAGAACAGTGATCCCCCTAAACAACATCTCACCCTAGCTTTATTTGGTAAATACCTATCAAATAGAAAGGTCTCACAGGGCTGCTGAAAGATGTCCAAGCTTGGGCTCTGGCAATCCTCAAGAGGAAGCAAGTTTCAGAGTGGAGGAACAGCTTCTGAAAATGACTTAGACCCATGTGTTTTCACCAAGAGGACTTGATTTACCACACCCAGAGAGGTGGTGGATGGGTAATTTTTGACCTGGAGAGATGTGGGCAGCGGGGTTTCCCAGGACTCGGTTCTCAGGCTCACACTGTTCAATATCTTCATCGGTGAGTTAGATGAAGGGGTGAAAAGCACCTTGTTCAAGTTCGCAGATAACATTAAGATGTGGGGAGAAGTGAGCACACTAGAAGAGAGTAACAGGCTACAACTAGATCTCTACAGGGTACAGAGGTGGGCGGATGAGAATAGGATGGGTTTCAATACGGACAAGTTCAAGGTATTGCACCTTGGGAGGAAGAACCAGCAGCATACCTACATGCTGGGGAACTCCCTTCTCATCAGTGCAGAGGCAGAGAAGGATCTTGGAATCACTATTGATTCCAAAATGAACGTGGGCCACCAATGTGGGGAAGGCTAACTGCACCTTGTCATGCATCCATAGATACATCAAAAGCAGGTCCAAGGAGGTGATCGTCCTCCTCTGTGCAACACTGGTCAGGCCAAAGTTGGAGTACTGCATATAGTTCTGAGTGCCACACTTCAGGAAGGATGTGGAAAGCATTGAGAAGGTCCAGAGGAGGGCTGCTCACATGATTAGGGGGCATCAGGGCAGGCCCTACAAGGAGAGGCTACAGGACCTGAACCTGTTCAGCCTTCACAAGAGAAGGCTGAGAGGGGACCTGGTGGCCACATGCAAACTGGCCAAGGGAGACCAGCAGGCAATGGGAGAGTCTCTGTTCCCCCGAGCACTACCGGGGGTAACAAGGAACAACAACCATAAGTTGACTGAGAGTAGAGTCAGGCTAGATATCAGGAGGCACTACTTCACAATCAAGGTGGCTAGGATCTGGAACCAACTTCCAAGTGAAGTGGTGCTCACACCTACCCTGGGGGTCTTCAAAAGGAGGCTAGACAGTCACGTAGCTGAGGTTATTTGACCCCAACATCCTTTCCTTCCCACGGCAGGGGTCAGACTAGATGATCTGCTTAGGTCCTTTACAACCCTACCAACTATGAAACTACTAATGTTACTTGGTGAAGGTGGCTCTCAGCTGTCCTTAGGGATCACAGTGGGTGCAAGGAAAAAGAGGTGATTTTGTAGATACATTAGGGCCTTACAGGTCAAAGCCAGCACCTTGAAATTGCACCTGAAAAGCTTTTGAGAGACGGTACAGACTCTGGAGCACTACCATGAAGGCTACCATATTCTATACCAACTGCAACTCTAGATGGTTTTCAAAGACAGCCCTGCGTAGATATTACTTGATTGCCACAGAATGGTAAGGTAATGTTTACAGTTGGTCAAGTATATTCAATATGAATATATTCATTACAAATTTAGGCCCTAGTCCCACAACTGTATCTATATGGACAGACTTTACCCCCTTATGAAATTCCATTGTCTTCTACATTCCATAAAATGATCAAAATCATTCCTGAAGCAATTCAGGTTTCTTGCTTCCACTACAAGATCATCCAAAACGTCTCTAATTGCTGTTCTGAATTTCAAGCCCAAATTTGCTTCTGTTAGTATTCATTTTATCTTATGCTGACACTGCTTTTTAACTTAAATCGCTTTTTCCTTTCCTGATTTTCACCTGCAGATTTATTTGTCAAGAGTAATTGTTTTCCTTGTCAGACTTAGTACAGCCTGTACATAAAGTTAGAATACTAAAGGGTAAATTGCAATGCAGGTAAGCAGATTCTTTTTTTTTTTCAGTTTAGGTGTTCTGAAATTTGAAGAGCAACAAAAATTATTTAGAACCTGGAGGCAAGACTTATGAGGAAAGGTTGAAAGAATTAAGCTTATTTAGTCTTAAGAAGAGACGAGTGAGAGGGGATTTGATACCAGTCTTCAAATACATGAAGGGACTTATAAAGAGAATGGAGATGAGCTTTCTTCTATGGCTGTAGGGGTCAGCACTAGGATCAATGACCTCAAACTACAGCAGGGTAAATTTAAATTAGAGATTAGGAGGAACTTTCTGCCTATATGGCTGATCAGGCATTGGAACAGGCTGTCTAGAGAATTTGTAGAATTTCCATTCTTGGATGTGTTCAAGAGTAGTTTATACAGACACTTGGGTGAGATGGTTTAGTCAGGGATGACTCTACCTTGAGTCAGGGGCTGGACCAGAAGACCTCATGAAGTCCCTTCTAGGTGTATTTTTCTATGATCCAATAATGGCTATCTGCATTTGCCTCTAATAACAAATACAGATGAAAGAGAAATTCCATATTTAGCAAGAATAATAACATGTATGATTATTTACATATGCAAGGGGAATGGTGCGAACTAATTTTAACTTTGTGTTAAGATTAATTTAAACTGCTTTTCCTAATGTTCTAAAGCTGCTTAATTTTGTAAATGAACATCATTCTTGGTTGCTTTTTGACCCTGCAGCTGTCCAAGGACATGGGGGGACTTAGACTGGGATCATCACATTGGTCCTCCACCACCTTTATAGTACATCTTTACCTAAATGAACTGCACTTCAGAGCACACTTCACAACACCACCTGATAAGGTTTGGCATTTTTAATGTCTGGATATAATAAAATCTGGAGGCGAGAGAGGTGTGTCAGTTATTCAGTTGGGAAACAGGATTCTGGGTGCATATAGGGAAATAGGATTCTGCCCTTGGATTTTCTAGTCTTCCTATGTAGGGCAGAATCTTTGTGAAATTGTAATATTATTTATCCTTGTTTGTAAAAAACTTAACAGTATTTTAAAGGAATTAACGTAATTGCAGGTAAAAACAAGAATTGGTATCTTTTTTTCTGATGCAAGTGGGAAGAAGGCTATGTTAATTGGCAACTTTACTAAATAATGTCCATAAGTAGACTATGGACTGGATAGGCCTGGAGATAGCCTGGAACTATCTTTTATCTCTAGTAACAGGGTCTCTCTAGATCAGCTTTGAAACACATTGGCAAGGCAACTTGGAGGAAGCTTTCATTGTCCCTAGCTGTGCTATGCTTGTTCTTTAGATAAATGATAGACATTACACTCCAGGGTTGCCAATATTGTAGCTTTCACCAATACTAACTTCCTATTTTAAGGAATAGAATAAAAAGAAAGAAAAATGTCTGCATGCTAATGAGAGATGGAAGGAATATCAGGAGTGGAGTTTTTTGAAGAGTCTACTGTATAAAGCATGGTAGCTTGTGGACTGTGAAATGAGGCTTTTGGTTTAAATTGTATTCTGTCAGAAAAAGTAAAACTTTTGCTTTCTCCCCTCTAAGTAATCTCAAACTGGTGGCAGTGATTGAGCTGCATCACATTCCTTCAGAGTCTTGCATTTTTCCCCTTCAGCAAAGTATATTGGATGGAAAATATATGGATATGTCAAAAAGTGGTAACAAAGTCACAGCATCTTGTTTGTGTATTAGATCAGAGGATGTCAAATTTCTCAAAATAAAGGTTATGTTTTAACAAAGTGTTCAGACTCTTGGCTATATCTCCTTCCTGTTCAACTATGTCACAGTCCTGCAAAAGCATCAGGCAAAGAAATATAATGATTTCCTTGAAGAGGTAACATTAAGGCAATTTGTGCACTTTTAATTATCTTTCATGCTTGTTGTTCTTTTTCTGATTACAGTTATTCAAATTATGTATTTTGTACACATCGTTTAAACTCTTCTCCAACCTCGGTATTTTGCAGCTGGAAGCAATAAGGGCAAATATTCCATGTGACTATGCAGGTCTCCACCGACCAGAATTTGGGAACACCTGCATTACATGGTTGTTAGTAAAGTCCTTATCCTCTCCACAGAACAACATTATCATTACATAGGGGAATGGCAAAGAGAGAGGTTAGCTAAGCTGTAAAACAAGCCCCTCTCTTCCAGAAGTGGGTTACCCATGAGATTAATATTTTGTTTGGGAATAAAACTCCTGCTCAGGAAATAATCAGCCAGTGCACCTTGTCGCAAGATAATATAGAAAATAAGCTTGGAGGCAGAAGGGAAGAAAGCAAGAAAATATTCTAGAAGCAGTGGATTGGAAGTTCAGCTATTTGGCTTGGGATTTTGATTTTAATGCAATTTTAATTTATGTCCAAAGATGTTTTCCTTCTAGATTGTATAATGAATTAAGATCTTACAGAATGAAAGGTTTCCACTCTTGTTTGTAAGAATTTCCTCTACTATTTTCATATCTGATGCTGATTTTGATATTACAATGTGCATTGGGACTGGTAGAATACATTCAGCAAGAGGAGGCATTCTGGAGGTAAACCAGGGATGCTCAACTCCTGGCCTGTGGACCCGAGATGTTTCCCATCATCATATCATCCAGCTCATAGGGCTCCCTATGGGTCTGAAAATTTGTCAGTGGGGGAGTGGTGCATGACTCTGCAAGCTAGGTCAAGCTTGCAGGTAGCACAGGGCATAATTCTGGCACATGGGACCACGATTTGGGCCCAATCGTGGTGTGTTGAGCCAGCTACATTCAGGAGCCAGCCAAGGCTATGTAGAGTCCAGTCCTAGTACCTGGAGCCTAATCCAGCCCACAGATCAGCCTCATAACACTCAGCTGGCCTGCAGGGATATGAGTTGAATACCACTGCTATAAACCACAGGATGCCAACCTTTTTGATAGGTATGGCACAAGATAAACCCTCTCCCCTCCCCCAGGGGCTCTTCAGTCCCTTTCTCCTGCCAAATCTGTTGTTCTGCTCTCTATTTCTTGCTGTACCTGCTTCAGTTCTTTCTGATCCCTGCCACATCTACTGTGCCACAAAACCTATTACAGGTCACTGAAACTATTACAGGCAAATCTTTGGACATCAAAAGGTGGGGTTCTCTAGTAACAACTTGAGGCAATAAGGGAAAAGGCCTCATAGAAATCAGAGGAAAGAGTCTTAACAGCAAGCACAAAAGAACAAAAAACGGCCTTTCTCATTTTGTGCTATCATTTTTATTACTCTTTTTGTGGCATCAGATTAACTGGTTTGTATGCAGTATATCACACATTCATAATTCTGTCTTATTTCAGGCCTGGAAACTAGGAATTAATTTAAAGCCCAGATGTATTCTTATCTTTTTATATGGCCTTGGGAAGTCACTTAAATTTTCAGTGAAATGGTCTTATCTGAAAAAGTGAGATAATATTTTCATACTTACCTGTTAGAAGTTCTGTGTATTAATCTCTTCACAGTCTTTTGCAAAGGCAAAGCACTGTGTAAATGCAAGACATTTCTGTACTGAGTAAAGTATAGTTAAAACAAAAATAAAAATACATTAAAAGGACATTGCCATTGTGGCTAACTTACCCAGGTCCTTTAGACGATTATTATTATGCAGGCTTTGCCATGTAACTAGATTTGCAGAAGTGTTAAACATTCTCAATTGCCAGTTAAATCAATGAAAGCTGCAGATGCATAATACATATGAAAAACAAGCCAGTAATTTTTTTTATTGCAGTCACATCCATTGGTGGAGAATGTTTAGATTGCTTGTTAACAGTTCATATATAGTATATAGAAAGAATGAAATACATACATTTTCAGGCTATCATGGACAGACAAATATATGACTCATAATTTCACTACCAAACTGTCATACGAAGTTTAAAACCCCATTCATTATTAAGAAACAGGAGCGATAAAGCCACAATAATGAGCAGCAACTGGTTTTCCTATTTTGGACCACAAAAGTCTCAGGTTATCTTTTTGTAATGCAAAATGCCTTGCTAGTCGGAGAAGAAAATATACCATCCAATACATCTACAAACCCTTTCTACATCTTACTGAAGCACAGCATGACCTGAGAAATATTGTTTTCAAACATAAACACAAAAAACCTGTAATCACTGAACCCTTCTTTTTATTGTTTATCAAAAAAGCAAGAATGTGTGTGTGTGTTTGGGAGAGGGAAGGAGGAAGAAACTGAACAAGGAAAGCTTCTCATGGGTTACTCAAATATCCATGCATAAAAATAAAACCTTTACCACAAATGGAGATAATGGAACAGACACGAACAAGTTTATTCAATCCATTAATACTTGTAGGGGAAAGAAAAGGGAAATAGAAAAGCAAAATGAGTAAATGTCAGCTGAACATGGTCAAAGGGGCAAAGGAAATAGAAAGGAGATACATAAATCTTGGATATTTACAAATCAGAAATCATAGGATGCACTAAGGAGAAAGAGGAGGCCACCTAAATTTATGATGAATGGAAAATAATCTGTTGAATTATTTTTTTCTCTCTCTCCAAAAATTTTTTTCCAGTGAAAATTGGATGAGAGAGAGAGAGAGATCTTGCAAAAAGAAACACACAACCATTTGTAATAGCTACTTAGAAAATGTGGACATATAGGGCTCATCCTTACATGCAGGCATGTACACTTGCAGCAGCTCAAATAGAAGTGGCACAAATTTGTGCTGGGCATTTTTGTCTCGGTGCATGTGCCTGGACGTGCACTTTGGTGTGGGGTAAGTTGTGCCACGTGGAGCAAAATGACCCTGCCCAGCTCCTCCTGGATCTGCATCCAGAGGGAGCTAGGGCCTGGGGCCAGCAACTGTACTGACATCAGCAGTATAAAAACCTGCCCTGTGCTGGCCCCAGCATATAAAGAGCTGCCCTGGTGAGCAGCTCAGAGCTACTTTTTCTCAGGAGCTTCTGAGGCCCAGCAATTTGGTATCTGGGGACATTACTCCTAGTGCCAGCTGCACTACTGAAGTAGCCGTGAGCTGGAGTGGCCCCTGCATCCCCTACCTACTGCAGCAGTCTGGCAGTGGGGGTTGTTGCCTGGCTGTGACCTGCTGCCGCCTGCAACAGCATCCAACCCCTTGGACCTGCAGCCCCGCTCTGCCCTCTGGGCAGCTATCACCCAGAAGATATGCTTCTTCTGGTGGCCTGCTTTGAACTGTCAAAATGTATCCTCTTGGCCCCAAATGGCCAAGAGGTCAGACACCTCATCTGCCCCCCAGCTGAGTCCCCAGTGCTGACTCTGGCCAGATTCCTCTGCATGGGTGGTCTCATCATTTGTCTCACCAGGAGAGATCCTTGTGTTCCTGTTTAAAAATTGCAGGTACCCTGATAAGAAACCCAAATTCTCTCATTAAAATAGCCAAAATGGTATTCTTCCACTATTAAAATGAAACACCACTATATATAGAGAGACCAGTTAGACAATATTTTATTGATATATTTAGAAGTGTAAAGCAATATGGGCGGGTAAGGGGAGTTTGTGGGTGAGTGTAGAGTTTGTGGGGGTGAGGTTTGGGAGAGGTATGGGGCTTGTGTGGGGGTGTGTGGGTGTGGCTTGGGGATGTGGGTGTTGTGGGTGGATTGTGGGGGAACTGTGGGTGTAGGAGGATTCCTTGGGGGTGCTGCTTAGGAGGGATAGGTCCCCTGTCCCCCACAACAGGCAGAGCACACAGACTGCCCCCCAGCAGGGCCAAGAGCTCTCTCCACAGAGTCTAAGCCCCCCTCCACACAGCCACAACCCCCTCTACATGGCCACAGCTTCCCCCCACAGGGCAACAGCCCCCGCCAGAGGACCAGAACCACCCCCTCACAGGGCACACACCCTTCACAGGTCCACATACCTCTCACAGGGTCCACATGTGCCCCCACAGGGCACAAATGCCCCCCCCAAAGGGCCCACATGACCCCCCCACAGGACCCACATGCACCCCCTGCATGGCCCACATACTCCCCCCCACAGGGCCCACATACCTCACCCACACCACATGCATATCTCTCCCATCATTTGTGTTAAAATGACTTAATTCCTTCTATTTAGTAGTCCTGCTCTCTGCAAGTCCATTCATAGCATCTGATGAAGTAGGCGGTTGCCTGTGAAAGCTCATGCCCTTCTAAAGCAGTTAGTCTACACAGCTATAGCCAAGCATTTCAGCATTCAATGCAGGTCATGTGCAGAGCACCCCACTTCATGATATTATGTGGTTTCCCCTGTGCAAGGGCACCTAGTGCCATTGAATCACTGGCACTGCCCTTGCTATGTTGCTGTTATTTAATAAAATACCACCCTGCTCTGCCTTCTGTATAACTTTAGGCTAATATGGCTAACTACTTCTCTGTCACTTGGTGGTTACACTTTGCCAGGAGAAATGAAGTGCATATTCAAACCTCCTCTGCTTGACAGGGCCTATGACCTGGATTGCCTGCTTCCTGGGTAAGTGCCCTAATACTAGACCATTGGGATTTAAAAAAAAAAAAACCTTTTTGGATCCTTTCTGGATCCTTGTTATAAAGTTTTCTTCCACTTCTCTCCCAGCAAACACAATTAAAGAAAAATTGCCTCTTACAGTATTCTGTTTTCTGGAGAAACTCCCTACATCTAAAATTGTGGCCATGGGCAGCAGACAATTCCTATTAGCCCCCACCCGTCAACCAAAAATAAAAATGTCCCTCCAAGACTGTCCAAAATACCCATGTTTCCCATACACATTCTGGACCAGCCAAATACCCTCCATATGCTGTCCGGAGGAAAAGCCGGAGAACATGGGTGGTCATGGAATCATAGATTCATAGGATTGGAAAGGACCCTGAGGGAAGAATGAAAGAATGCTGTTTCTAAATCATTCCTGACTAACACTTATTCAGTCTCCCTTTGAAAAGCTTCCAGTGAAGGAGTGTCTAAAACTTCTCTGGGCAATCTGTTCCACTGCATTATTGTTCCTATAATAAGACTCTTTTTTTCTTGTAATCTAATCAATTTTTACTTTTGTGCAATTTTAAGTCGTTGTTTCATGTCCTGACCTCTGTGGCAAAGGAGAACAATTTCTCTCCCTCTTCTTTCAAATATTTGAGAACTGATATTGTGTTCCTCCTTAATGTCCCTTTCTCTAAGCTTTCCTTGTAAAACTTGTCTTCCAACCTCTTTTCAGTTCCCTTCCAACTTCTCCACATCCTTCTCAAAATATACCCAGAACTGCACTCTAGATGAAGCCTAACCAGCATGGGTTATGATGGTACTATTATCTTCTAAGACTTAAACAAAATACTCCTGTTGATAAAGCCCATAATCACATTTGCTTTTTTTGTGACAGCATTTCTGACTCTTGTTGAGTCTGTGACCAAACAAAACCCTTAGATCCTTTCTGGGGACATTGCTGCCCAGCCAGTTATTACCCATTCTGTATTAATGAATTTGATTATTCTTCCCTAGGTCTAGCACGTACTTTTGCCTGCATTGAACTTCATTTTGTTGTCTCTCTCCCAGCCCTCCAATCTATCAAAGTCCTTTTGAATTTATCTCTATCCTCAAAAATGACTGAAATGCTTCCCAATGTCATATAATCTGTAACATGATCAGGAGGCTCTCTTCTCTGTCATCCAAACCATTAATAAATATGTTAAGCAGCAACAAATTTAGAACAGACCTCCCATGGAACCCCACTTGAACCCTCCAGCACACACTCCACTTCTATACAAGACAGAATAGGCTTAATATGCAATATCTCTTTCATATATGTTGAATTTACATAGATGTCGTATATACCACTTTCCCCAAAGGCTCATACCAGCTTACAAGAAGAGACAAAACTTACAAAGGCAATTTGAATATAAAAGAATAAACTCCCTAACCAATACCCTGGCCTAGAATTGCTTGCTAAATTCCTGCCCAGATAGGACAGTCTTACAGTGCTTCTGGAAGACTCATCATAGCTGAGGCTCTGGCAGACTTCAGTGAGACGGGAGTTCCAAAACTGAGACAAGACTATGAAGAACAATGTCCCATGTGTTTACCATGTGAACTTAGTACACTGATGGAAGTTAATCTCCTCTGACCCTATGGATTGCAATGGGGCATAAGGGAGAAGACAAACTCTTAGATCATGCGGCTTGGACCATGTAGGGCCTTATAGATCAATATCACCACCTTGATTTTCACCCAAAAAGCTATTGTAAGCTAGTGCAAACTCTGGAGTACTGGAGTTATGTGCACTTGGTAACCCACTCCTGTCAGAAGATGAGCTTCCTCATTCTGTATCAGCTGCTGTTTCTGCACTGTCATCAAAGGCAGTTATTAAGATAAATGCCTATGAAATGTACTGATGACAAATCATGCACAGCTGAGGAACTTTGTAGAAGTGTGTGTAAAGAAATAAAAACAAATACCTCTGAGTTTGCAAGGGGGAAGAATCACTGACAAAGCTGGAACCAATGATGGGGGCAAGAGGGGACCAGCCCAGTTCACGAGCAGCTGCTTGATCAAACATGGCCCCACCCAAGGCAGCATAGGGTTTTGCTGGCCAGCTGCCAGTGCTAAGGGAGACAGGGAGACATATAACATAACATATAGCTGAAGTAAACTATCTCTCAAAAAAACCTAGTTTGACATAAAGATGTGGCTTGCAAGAATTGGGAAACCATAGTTGTGTGTAAAGACTGAGATGGAACTGGGACTAGCTTCCCAGATTAAGGACAATAAGAAGTCCTTTTTTAAATACGTAGGGGTGTCACAGGAGCACCAAGGTGTCCTGTGCCATGGAAGTAAAAGGAACTGAGCTGTCAATCAACCAGGCAGCTCAGGTGCCGGTTGCCAGGGCAACCAGATGGGTCAGGTGGCCAGAAGGGGGCAGGGCTGGGCCTTTATAAACAGCCCAGGCTGCAGCCTGACTAGCAGTTCCCTTCTGGCAGCTGCAGGAGCAGGAGCTCTGTGGCAGGGCAGGGCAGCCTGAATTGGTAGTGGCAGCCTTGTGGTGCTGACTGGCTGCGATGATGCCGGGGATGAGAACCCCTTGATGAATGGTAGAGTTGGAGGCCCTGGTGGGGGGCTCAGTGTTTATGTTAAGAGCAGGAGGCTCTGTGTTTTATGTTGAAGCCAGGTGGCTTGCGTTGTGTTATAGTTACTCTGGAGGACCGGGTGAGGCTGTAGGGGAGTGAGGAGGCCTCACGGGAGCTCCCCAGCAGCTTGGGGGTTCCCGGTGCCCATTAGGGGCACAGTGCCACAGCAGGCACAGTATACGGAGTGCCAGGAGGGCGCTCGCTGTGTGGGGGTTGTAGCCCCAGCCACGAGAGGCGCGACACAGAACCCAGAGAGGGCGAGGCCCCAGAGGGGGCGAAGCGCGAGAGGCGTGGTATAGGCCCCAGAGTGCCAGTGGGGCACGACTGTTTGCACTTGAGTGGTGTGGTGTATGGGGTTTGGACCCCAGCCCGTGAGGGCAGCAGTTTGCCCAGTGGGGCAAACAACCCAAGAAAGGGTCAAGGGGCCAGGCACGGCTACGGCCACCTGAGCCCCAAGAGCAGGAAATGAGAAGTGGGAGAGGCCCCAGAGGGGGCGAAGCGGGCGCGGCGGTGTTGGGCCAGACCCAAGGGCGCCGGTGACACGGCGGCAGTATCAGGCCAGGCCCGGGGCACCGGCAGTAGCCAGACATCGGCGAGACAGACCCGGGGGTGCCGGGAGCGGGCTGGTGGATAGGAGCCCGGCCCAGGGGCGCCAGATGGGTGAGGAGCCCAGGGTGCCTGAGAAAGAGAGAGAGCACCAGAGGGGCGAGGGACTGCACAACGTCCCACGGAACAGCTGCAAGGCTTGGGGCGTGCTAAAGGGGAGGTTTGGAGGCACGCATACCCCTTAAGGGAGGGGCGCACAGAGGCACCCCATTTGGAGTAGGGGCAAGAACACGCATACCGTTCACCAGGGGAACAAAGGCAGCCTCCCATTTAACCCATTAAACAGCAAAGTCATGGCGGGCAAGGATTCGAGGGTGTGTGGACCACCTGATGTGATGGTAGGAGGCGCTAGGGAGTTCATGGCCACTCCTAGGCCCCACTCCCTCACAAGGGGGCAAAAAGAAAGTACTGGGTAATGTGGGGCCCCTGCAAGACATGCTAAGGAAATCTGGTCATCACACCAGATGACAGAGCTAACTTATTTAACAATCACTTTGCCTCCATTTTCCTGAGCAGGGACCAGATCAGCCCCCCTACCGGGACTCCCTCAGGCCCCAGGGGAGGCGCACTCAGGCCAAGGGTCAGTGAGGATCTAGTCAAGGAACTTCTGGAAGGACTGGATGTATTTAAATCAGCAGGTCCTGATGATCTCCACCCCAGAGTGCTGAGGGAATTAGCTGAGGTCATTGCAGGACCCCGGCACAGCTTTATGAGCACTCATGGTGCTCTGGTGTAGTGCCAGAGGACTGGAAGACGGGCAACATGGTTCCCCTTTTCAAAAAAGGAAGGAAGGAGGACCCAGGAAACTATAGGCCAATTAGTTTTACCTGAATCCTGGGGAAGCTTTTTGAGAGAATTTTCCTGGCGCATGTCCACAAGGGGCCAGAAGGGGAGGTTATGCTTAGGGACAACCAACATGGGTTTATTAGAGGCAGGTCCTGTCAGACCAACCTGGTGGCCTTCTATGAAGGTCACAAAATCCTTAGATGCAGGGGTAGTAGTGGACGTAGTCTTTCTGGACTTTAGGAACATCTTTGACACTGTCTCTCACCCCATTCTTATTAAAAAAACTAAGGGACTGTGGCACAGTCAAATAGGACACTAATTGGTTGGAGGGCTGCACCCAGAGAGCAGCGGTGGATGGGTCATTTTTGACCTGGAGGGATGTGGGCAGTGGGGTCCCCCAGGGCTTGGTCCTTAGGCCCACACTG
>NW_017728943.1:117096859-117114800 GCF_001723895.1 Crocodylus porosus | reverse complement strand
AGATTCAGACTGGGCAACAGGAGACGCTACTTCACTGTCAGGGCGGCTAGGATCTGGAACCAACTTCCAAGTGAAGTGGTGCAGGCTCCTACCCTGGGGTTCTTTAAGAGGAGGCTGGACGAACACCTTGCTGGGGTCGTTTGACCCCAGTACCCTTTCCTGCCATGGCAGGGGATCAGACTTGATGATCTGCTCAGGTCCCTTCTGACTCTACCAACTATGAAACTGGGTAAGCTCACATCCATATGGCACACTCCCATTGGGTGCAGGGCCGATGAGCTCCTTGACCCTATCCTACACTGTGCCAATGATGTGGAACCAGCATTTTTCTGGTCCCACACAAGGGTGTTTCTGTCAGTTAGAATCTAATTTATATCCACTGGCATGAACACAAGAAAATCATCCAGAATTCCATAGTATTAAATAATACCTTTAAATTGTATTCAAGGCAGAAAGCCATGTTTTGAAATTCTCGTTTCTGGAAAAACTCATAAAAGTTAGTAAGAGCTTTGCCTAAGTAAAAACTTCAAGTTGTGTGCTCAACTCTCAATCAGAAAAATGACCCACATCTCATTTTAGAAGGCTGTTCCCCAAGATAGTAATAATGGCAACAGGCAGCATAGGTTTGTAAAAAGAAAATTCATGCTAGAAAACCTTTGATGTTTAGACAGAATTAAAACGTCTGGATGTGAGGAATGCGGTAGGTATTAAATTTTACTAGTAAATTCATTAATGTCATATTTTACAATTAATTTAAATGATCCTGGGCTTATTCTTTGTAGTGTTAGACTGATGTCATAGCCCTGATGGTCCTGGAATTAAGCAGGAGACCTGGATTTCTTGGGGTGATATCTTTTATTGGACCAATTGCCTGGGATAGGGTTTTCTACACAGTTGGTCCAAATAAAGATATCACCCCAAGAAATCCAGGTCTCTTGCATTCATTCTTTGTGACAATATTGTTAACCAACAAGAAGAAGGCAAAACGAAAAAATGGAAATATATCAAATGGGAGCAGCATAGGGTAAGGTGCCATAGCAGTACTTGTCATCATTAGTGATGATAAAAGGGAAGCAAATAGCATGCTAATGAAAATCAGGGACAGTATGAAATTGAGCTAATATCAATGAGTAAAGGAAAGATTATGAGTACAGACTATAACTAATTAAGAGAGAGTAATCTCAAGAATAAGCAGAATTATTTTGTGTGGTACAGAAGGCTGTAGGTAGGAGTAATAAGATGGAATTAAAAATGTGAAATATTCGTTGAATATTGCAAAATTATTTCTGCAGTCTGAGGCAGTTCTTCATACTGGATTATATAAGAGTCTCAAGGGAAATAATGGCAACACAGGGCTTTTAAAACTAGATTGCATAAAGCACTAGAGATGTAATGAACTGGACAATTCTGCTGTTGCCAGGAATGTCCTGAATGGTTTAATAAATATTTTCTACCTCCGGCTCCAATGAATCATTAGGTTTAGAAATGCAATCTCAAACCTGATTCTGTATGATCTGAGCACATTTTATCAGTTCTAACACACAATAATATAATAACCAGATAACTAACATACCTCCTTTTATCACAAAGATTAAATAGTTTTATTTCAGTTAAGTATGATTATCCCCCTGTAACATACAGAGTATCACAGATTGGGAAACAAGACTCACTCAAACCAATATTCTTCCTATTAATTTTCTCTTCCAAATAAGGATCTGTTCATTCATTGTGACTTCTCTTATTATCAATATTATTGGATATGTTCAATAAGAATAACTCTCTGATACACAGACTTGACCTAGTACTCTTCTGAAAGCCCTCAATATTGTTATAGAGAAAATTCTAAACAGTGCGGGGAGTGGGGGGACGGGGCTAAATAGCAATAGTGAAAGTTTATATGCATAAACTGAAAAATCACTTCATGGATATAGCCAAGTTTATCACCTGGCATGGCCTTTATATTTTGTGGGGTAATATTTATTTTTCAAAAGCAGATTTTCTTCATCCTCAGAAATATTTGCATAGCACAGGAAGATCTCTTAGAACTACCCAAATCTACTCTATCAAGCAGTTGTTCTTTTTGGCCTGAATGTTGTTTTCTTATATCAGTCACAATACAGAATAATGTGGATGTCTCATGAAGTTTACTTCTTGCCCTTTCCTTATCTCAAGTATCTTTTACCACCACACATACTTGTATTTGTATGCTCATGTATCTATTTCTTGTATTCACCAAGAATCTTGGGGAAGGGGCGAGAAATGGAAAGGTGTTCAAAAGAGACCCATGGGAATAGTATTTCAGGTCTGATTAGAGTAAGAGTCTAAAGAAATAGAATCCATTTTGCTTGACAAAGAAAGAGTTAAGTCATGTCTGTGTTTGTTCTAAAAGAGATTGGAAACATATTTATTATAATTGAGGCCTATTTAATCTACAGACAGTAAAACAGAAAGACTGAATGAATGAAAGAAGAAAATATATAATTCACCCTGAAAATAAGGTACTAGTTTTAAGAAAAAAATAACTTCAAACATTGGAAAAAATTACCAAATCACATGCTAGTTTTACATGTTTTCAAATCAAAGCTGGATGTGTATTTAAAGCAGACACTTCTTCAACCATATGTAGTGATCTTGAGAGAGATATTTTAAGACCAAAAGGAATATTATGATAATTTAGCCTGATTTTTCTACATGACACAGGGCACAGAATTTCTATGAGTAACCTATGAGTATTGTGAAATACCAATAGCTCCATTTGTTTCAGTAGATTTAAACTGGTATTTTGAAAACAGATATTTTCTGTTATATTTAGAGCCTTGTCTTTGTGAAGTAAGGTTACATTATGTCAACTGACACCCACTAATGTCAAGGGGAATTTTTCCACAGACAAAAAATGGCTAGTTAAAAATATGTACATCTAATTTCCACAATGGTACTCTCAGTAGTGCCTAACACTTTTTTTTTTTCTGTTATAGAATGTGTAAACATTAAAACAGATATGGGACTACTAGGAACATGAATATATACATATATACACATCTAATGCTTCTGTTGATGCAGGCTAAAACCACATTCTCCTTTTGTGTGGCTACATCACATGGCAGACTCATAGACTAGGGAAAGACATTCAAAAAGCTTGAATTGATTCAATCTTTACAGGTTAGTCTAACCTGGCTAGGCTAAATCACTCTGTAACTGCACAAACATGGCAGACAAGCAGGCACATGACTGCAATGGCTCAGGCTAGAGGTTGGGGGGGTGCTAGAGCAGCCCTCCCTTCCTTATACAGCACTGAGATAATGGGGGTATGGCCAGGCCTCAGCCAAATGCTCTGCTAAGTGAGGGTCTGCCTGCACCATCCCAGGCTTTTTCCTGCTTGCTTCTCCAGGGGCAGGAGTGTTGCTAGATCCTATCCCCCTGCTAGAACTCTGAAGCAAGGGGGGTGTGCGGTGCATGCATCTGTTGATGATATGGAGCTTTTCAATCTCCCTCCCTGCTTCTTTATACTGTCTGTACCAAACTGGCAGGTGAGTAAGACAGCATGGGGCTGATAACAGTGTTTATCACCTCATTAGTAAAACAATAGCCTATTACTTCAAACTCTTCTTAAAAAACTTAGCAGCTGACCTGTTGACTAGCTCCAACCATCCCTAAGTGGTCACTGTTCTGTCTGCCTGTCCCAGTGAAAGTGAAGAGAGAGACACACAGAGACCCCTCTCAGCATTATATAGCATACCACATGCCTACGGTTGGTGGGGCTGAGGTCTCTGCTGTGGGAAGTAGATGGGAGGGAGGAGGGGGATCCCTGCTTTTACAGCGAGTAGCAAGGTGGGGGGGGTAGGGCAGGAGGAAGCCAGACAAACCCTGCTGTGCCTGCAAGTCTCTGCTGGAGCTGCAGTGAGAGAGAAGAGGGGAGGGGCCAGCCCTGCTATGGAGCAGAGAGCCCCACCCAGCCCAGAGAGCATGCCGGAATGCTGGCGGTGTCTGGTTTACCTTAAACCAGCAAGGGGTCTAGGACACACATTTCATAAACCGGTTTGAGCCAAATCAGTTATGTCTGATACTAAATTCAACCAGGTTTATCTCAAATCAGTTTCAGCTATTTTCAGACTGGTTTATGCGTGTGTGTGTGTGTGTGTGTGTGTGTGTGTGTGTGTGTGCGCACCCACCCATACAATGAGGGAGGGGGAGAGAGACATAGACAGAGAGAAATGAGGGAAGGAGAGACCGTGTGTGTGTGTGTGTGTGTGTGTGTGTGTGTGTGTGTGTGTGTGTGTGTGTGTGCATGTGAGAGAGAGAGAGAGAGAGAAAGAGAGACTGTGTGTGAGTGTGTTTGTGTGTCTGTTCACAGGGTGAGTCCCACATCTGCACACCACCATACACATGTACGCACACTCCCCACTGCCACACATGTAGACCCCCATACCCAGACCCCTTCACACACTCCAGCCACTCTCCCTCCACACACATCCCCTGATACATGTTCTCCCACAAACCTCATACCCACCCATTCCCCCCATATCCACACACACACCAACATGCTCCCTCATCCCACACTCATACCCTCAACCTCCCACACACCCCACATACCCACACACTAACAGCCCCCCACAAGCCTATCCCCATGCCCCCCCCCCACAGTATACAAGAGTAAGACTTCACTTTAAGCTATTGTGCAATCACCTCAGTGTACAGTACACAAAGACTTGTAAATCAGGACAAAAATATTTTTTGAAATCAAATTAATGAATGTTGTAGATTTTCGAGTTTTAGAATATAATTTGGTATTTTTCTGGTCTTGAGATGGCAAAACCCCTTGCTGAAAGAAGTATTTCTGGGGGCAAGGAGAGGGAATTCTGGTGGTAAGGGTTGGGGGTTCAGAGGCGGGCCTTCCAGTCAGAAGATGGTGACCAGGGGTGGGGCACCTGTCAAGGGATGGGGCTACCCATGTGGCCCTCGACAAGTTGCCAAAACTCAGTAAGCAGCCCTCTGCCCGAAATAATTGCCCACCCCTGTTCTAGATGCGTCCAAATGTCATTTTTTAGGATATGCTCCAGTAACTTCTCAGGTACTGAGGTGAAGCTAAGTAGTCTGCAGTTCCCCAAGACCTCCTCATCTCTGTTTTTTTAAAAAGAAGCATTACACTGACCCCTTTCCAGTCTTCTGGTGCCTAGCCCATAATGCACAACTTCATGAAGATCATTTTCAAGGGGCCCAAGATCTCCTCTCCCAGTTCCTTCAGGACCTTGGGATGACGCTCATTTTGCTTTGCTGACTTGAATTAATTTAGACCCAACAAAAACCCTCTGACAGTCTCTTTTGCTATCTCCTTCCTCAGCTTGCCACCTTCCTTATCAAAATAATCCCTAGTATGCAACTGGAAGCTTAATTTTTGTTAAGACTGTTGCAAAATAGCTGTTAAGTACCTATGCCTTCTTTGTATGTCTGTTTAGGAGTTTCCTCTGGCTTGTTAACAAAGAACCCATAATTTCCTTGGTCCTTCTGTTATGGTCAGCATACTTATAGTACCTCTTGGTGTCCCTAACTCTCAAGAAGTCACATTTTTATAGTTTGCCCAAAAAAAGTCAAAAAGCTTGTAAATATTTGTTTAAAAACCCATTGGGTTCTGCAGTAACTAGGTTAAACTGCAAAGTCTGAAAAACATTTATTAACTGTTCCTAATAAACATTACAGAAAAAATATTTTTTGCAGTAAGTATTGCATTTTTTTCGGGGTTGCTGTTTCTTTCCATTTTTGCATACTAAACTCAACATGTACATCACTACTAATTATGAACAAAAAACACTCTTCTCCAGTCTCTCAGGCCTGATCCTGAGAGGGAACAACTTACAATGCAAACCATTTTTCACAACTGGGCCCATGAACTTCACTTAATTGGCTTCCTAGGTAGAGAAACTCATGGACTCAATACAGATTAGACAGTGAAATTCTGCCACACTGCAACTTGCCAGACATCTGATTTCCCACTATCCCAGGTACCTCTGCACTTTTACCTGTGCTGCTACCTCCCCCTTTCTCTCTCACCCCCCCCAACCCAGCCTGTTGCTTCCATTTCCATTTTCACTGACTGGTATTCTTGCCTGCATTGCATGCCAGGCCAGCTTCTGCTTTTACTATTCCTTCCATCCAGGACCAGGAGACACACCAACTGCAGGTACTTCCTCAGCCTGACAAAGGGGTTTTCAACACAAAAGGTGGCATCCCAGGCAGCTAAGCTGAGCACAACAGGAGCCTCACAATTTCAATGTAACCAGCAAGTATCAAAACTGTCAAAGACGTGACAGGTCTGGGTGTTCCCCAGCCGGGACTTTAACCAGAGGATCATTGGTCCTGGCATATACGAGGATGCCACACTGCCAGCAGTCCCACCAGGCCTCCCTACCCTGGCAGGGTGGAGTTTTAGTGGTCATGCCCAGGACCTGGGACCTACTCCTTCCCTGTAATCCCATCCCATACTTCCAAGGTCATCCTGGCAAGGGAACGAGCTCAGTAGGGACATATTCTTCCCCTCCTAGCTGGTGATGCAGTTAGTGCCCCCTCCAGCTGAGAGTGGGGCATTACTTGGCTTTTAAAACAATCAAAAAAGGAAATTGGTACAGACAGAGTGAGGAGGGTGGCACTCAGTCCATTTGCAAGCGCAGCTTGGGGAACTCCAGGAGTGGGAAGTTCACCTTTAGGAACAGCAGCTGTTCCACCAACGTAGGATCCAAGCAGGTGTGATGGGGTGTCACAACATCCTCAGCAATGCTGAGCACCCTCTCACTTGGAACATTAGTTGGTGGACAGGACAGGACCATGAACCGATGGGTGAGCTCAGCCTGCCCAATGAGCCAACCCTGCACCATGCGGTTCATGGCTGCCCTTTCCGTGTGGGACTCATCCAGCACCTTGGCTTGGAGGAGAGCCCACCAATAGCTTGACTGATTGCACCAGTGCCCTCTGAGGGAGAGGTAGGTATGATCACCACCCTGGCTACTCTAGATGTTGAATGTGAGGTGCAAGGCTACCTGCAGCCCTGCCTCGTGCAGCTCCTCCTTCAAGTACTCCCTGCATGCCTCATACAGTAAGGGCACCACCCTCCTGCTAAAGGTGGTGCATATGGGCAGTTTGTACAATGGGGCCACAAGCACTGTGAGGCACCTGAACCCTGGCCGTTCAACTAGGGAGAAGGGTTGGCTATCCAGGGCAAGCATCTCCCCAGTGGCCTGGGTGATCTTACTTGCCTTTGCAACTCTCCCCCCTTTTCTGTCCACCTTTCCCCCACTATTTCAGGGTGGGCTCCCTCTGCTTTGGGGGGAAGAGGGCTTTGGAGTGAGAGGGGGACTTCCCTTTCAGCACTATCACATTGGTGCCTGGCTGAGCAGCAAGGAGGGCAAGGAGGTGCTGCCTCCTGAGATGCAGCAGCATCGCCATGGTGGAAATGTGTTTCATTTCCTTGCTCCAGCTGATGTGCTTTCAGCAGTGCTGACAGATAGCAAACCTGGGATCATCTGCCAACTCAAAATGCTCCCACACTACACTACTCCCCCGCTTCTGGGTTGAGGATAAGGATGCTACCTTATCCCACTCCTCATCAGGCTCAGGCACAACATCAGAAGATGCCGCTTCAGCTGAGCCACTTGCCTTCACAACCTTAACTTCCTCCAAGATGCTGCTTTCCAGAGGAGACCTGGGTCTAGGGGAACTTTGATGGGTGTAGATCACAAACTCTGATTCCCCCTTGGTCCCCAGAATTGCTTGAGCCAAGGCACTCAGCACCCCTGGTTCCAGATCCAGCTCCTCCTCTGGCAGTGGGAGGCTTATGCTGAGAGATGACATTGGGGTGGAGGAGAAAGTGATTCTACTGCTGGTGCCTATTTCTGGACTTAGGGGAGGTGGTGCAGGTACAGGGACATCAGGTGCAGACACTGCTCCCACCTCTTTGCTTCCACTGGAAGCAGAAGTGTCATGGCTGCTTGGGAAGAAAATGTATCTATGTTGGGGAGTGGAGGACTTGCAGCTCTTTCTCTCTCCCGACCCCCCCTTCCTCCCATGCCAGAAGACCTGGCACCTGCTTTTCCAGCACGCTTCATATTAATCTTCCCTGTGCTGCAAAAGGTGTGTGTGTGTGTAACTCCTTTTGTGGTGTGTATTTTATTCTGTCTATGTTGCATGCATGCACTGGACTCTTCTTTGATTGTTTGATTCAGTAATAAGTAATAAGAACTATGTAAAAAATGTGTGCTGTCTGTCTGTCCATCTTTTTCTCTGCTGTGATGTATTTACTTACTATGAATTATGAATGTGAAGTGTGACTCTGTTGTGTTCTATTCCCTCTGCATTGCGTGCATGCACTGGACTCTACTTTGATTATTAATAACTATATATGATGTATTCTTCTTTGATGCTCTATTAATGTGAATGTGTGACTACTGCTGTACTTCTGATTCTTCTTCTGTGTTGTAATGTGTACCTAAAATGATATATCATCTTCTTCTAAGACCCTGAGTTCTGTGTTAGTCTCAATGTGAATCTCTGACTTCTGTGTTGTCTTCAGTCTCTATGTAAACTAAGTATAATAATATTAATAACTAATAACTACTATATATAATGTGACACTCTTCTTCTCTTATGAATATCTGATTTTATTCTTCTATGTGTGTATATTATAAGTGTATGTGTATACAATCTGTGTGCCTCCCTGCACAGTGATGGATCATGCTGGCAGGCAAAACACTGAGTTTTCTTTTTTCAAAGTTTGCACACAAAAAAAAGAGATCAAATATAAATTGAAAGAAATTAATTGGATAGTATTAAGTAAAGAGATTCTAAGCTAAGGTAAGATAAATCCTATCCAATCCTTTCCAGAACAAAAAGGACCATGCAAGTTGCAACGGATTGACTATGAAACAAGCTTGGCAGCACATTACCTTTCTGATGCTGTTGCTCTGGCAGAAACAGCTCACAAAAGCTCATTAAGGTTAACTTGTGCCCCTGCTGCTTCAGCATGCCACCACAAGGTAAGACTGGCCCTAGCATCCAGCTCTCCCTGGCACAAGAGCCAAGAGGAGCTGGCCAAGAGCAGCTTGCCCATTGCAGGACAATTTATCCTACAGTGACGTGCATGTGCAGAGGCATGTCCTGAGGCAATCTTTGTACCTCATGTCCACTGGGGACAGTGTAAATCTTTGGACATTGATTTGATTCAGAGAAGATTCAATCAGAATCAGTGGCTGAATCATGAAATCTGAATTGAATCAGGAGACCCATTAAAAGCTCCAAATAGATTTGAAGCATCTGAATCAATTCAGAAAAGATTTGGTGATTCGGTGATTCGGAAACAGAATCTGAGAAGGGGGCAGGGAGACTGCTCTGATATTGACATCTGTAGCTGGCCAGTGAAAGAGTTCTTCTCTTTCTCTGAGTTCCCTTACAATCTCAGTGGTCTGGGGGAGGGACATAGAAACAGCATATAAGGCTCTCTGTGAAGTCTCTGTCTCTGTCTGGAAGCAACAGTATGTAAAAGGTACTGGCTGGCTTTCTAGTCAGTCTCTTGCTAGTCTCTCTTCTTGGAAAGGATTGGATACATCTTATTAATTACCCTTGCCTAGAGTTCCTCTACTTATCCTTATCTATCCAATCCATTTTTTCAACTTATTCTTCTACCAAAACCTACTTATTTGTTCTTGTTAATATTTCCCCAAAAAATTTTAAAAAGAAAGCTGTGTTTTCCCTGGCTGTGTCTCATCCATCACTGTGCAGGAAAGCACATATTTTACACACACACACACACACACACACATATTAAACACATATAAGTTATATTACACACATATATTAAATAGACACAAGATATATTACAGATAAAAGGTATATTACACACACACATACGCATTAAACAGACACAAGATATATTACAGATAGAAGGTATATTACACACACACATTTTACAGTGCACCAAACATTATGAAGTGTGCTGGAAAGGTAGGTGCCAGGTCTTCTGGCAGGGGATGGAGAGGGGCTAGAGGGGGTAGTGAGATAACCGCAAGTTTTGCCTCCCCCCTAAACATGCATGCACCCTTTTTCCTGGCAGCGATAAGTCTCTGCTGCCAGTGGGAGCAAGGAGGTAGGAGCAGTACCTGTCCCTGCAACTGCACCACCTCCACTAACACCAGAAATAGCCACCAGCACCAGCCTGACAATCTCCTCCACCTCAATTTCAGCTCTCAGCATTAGCCTCCCAGTACCAGAGGAGGACCTGGATCTGGAAGCAGGGGAGCTGAGTGCCATAGCCATGGAAATACTGGGGAAGAAAGGGGAATCTGAGCTTGTGCTCCACACCCCTCAAAGTTCCTCTAGAGGCAGGTCCCTTTCTCTGGAAGGCACCTTAGAGGAGGTTGTGTGGGCAGGTGGCTGTTGTTCCCCTGTTGTTGTGCCTCTTCCTTCTGAGGAAGGGGATAAAGGAGGATCCCCACCCTCAACCCAGAAGCAGGGGGAGGGGTGTAGTGTAGTATGGGAACTTTTGTGGGTCAGTAAGGGGTGATCCTGTGTTGAGCAACCCACCTCATTGTGCCTGACCACCTTCCAGGCTTTGAGTTCCTCCCTGGGACCACCTCATGTCCAGCCAACCCCCTTCCTGGAGCACACCTGCAAGCCTGGGGGTAATGCCACCACCACCCAGAGTCTGGACTGATCTTGGACCTGCACCCTCTGCAAAACACAGGCCTAGTAGTCCTTGAGGGGTCTTGACTTACTGCAAGAACTTGGGGTGCTTCTCTTCATCTGAAGCACAAATAATGGTCTCCTTTAGTCAGCTGAACCAAAAGGACCCTAAGACATATTCTAGACCCTCACCCAACAATAATTCTCCCATGCTAGGTACAAAGGAGAACATTATTGGTTACAAGGAGTAGGTTTGGAATAGGGTACAGCGTAGAGCAATATTAGAGAAATACCTTAGAGCAAACATGATAGACTTTGATCACACATCTGTGTTACTGCAAGCTATGTATCTAGTTAGATCTCAGGTAGCTTACTCACAAGTATCCTCCAGAGGCATGTGGAGATTGCCTCTGGAGGCAAAGAGTTCATTGATCATGAGTTTCCAGAGAGAGAGAGTTTCAGATGGTTCAGCTTCTCTCTGAGTTTTTATTAAGGCTACTGGCCCTCCTTCTGGGCAGTCCTTCACTTACATGACCTCATTTACTTGATCCAATGAAGGCCAGCAACTTCTGGCTGCCAGCCAACCAATTTGAAATGCATCACTGGTTGCCAGGTAGACTGACAGGGTCTTTAGCTCCCTCCCAGTCATATTGGCATTGCTTAGAACAATAGGGAGCATAAGCCCCACCAAA
Source organism: Crocodylus porosus (assembly GCF_001723895.1). Taxonomy (NCBI): domain Eukaryota; kingdom Metazoa; phylum Chordata; order Crocodylia; family Crocodylidae; genus Crocodylus; species Crocodylus porosus. Next base: position 117,103,446 of record NW_017728943.1, on the reverse strand, counting down.
CCAGGTATGTGGGGCCAGTCACGTAGGCAGAGGGAGCAAGTCCCCCCCCACACACCAGGAATGTATCTAGCTCAGGTTCAACTCAGGGTTACCTGAAGCAGATGAAACCAGAGGGGTTTGCCCTCTCCAGTGACTATGGTTACCAAATGTTCAGATAGCAGAGTTTGGGGAGAGACAGAGATGGTATTCTGCCAAAGGATCATTTTGAGTTGGCAGATGATCCCAGGTATGCTACCTACCAGCACTGCCAAAGGCAGATCAGCCAGGACAAGGAGGTGAAACACTTCACCACCATGACAATGCTGCTGCGTCTTAGGATGCAGCACCCTCTTGCCCTTGTTCCTCCTCAGCCTGGCATTAGTGAGAATGTGCCCCCAAATAAGTCCCCATCTCTCTCCAAAGCCCTCACCCCCCACAAAGCAGGGGCAGGGTACCCTGGACTAATGGGGGAAAGCTGAAGACAAAGGGGGGCACATGCAAGAGTGAGCAAGGTCACCCAGAGCATTGGGGAGATACTTGCTTTGGATAGCCAGCTCTTCTTTTTTGAGCATCCCAGGTTGGTAGTCCTGCTGTTACAGATACCATCTCCCAGATCTTGGTGATCCTCAAGCTGTTCCTTGAGGTCACCAAGAGCCTCAGCACTGGTGATGCCCTCCTTGGCCAGGAAATCCCCACAGTGAAGGATCTTGAGAATCAAATGGAAAAGTTCGAGGGCATTGATGTTCCTGGCTGGGGCAAACTGCTTTCACTAGAGGTGCAGGCACTGGTGAAACAGCTGAAGGAGGGCATCAGGAAATGGCTAGATCTCTTGTGGTCCAGTACGGTCCACATGCTGGTGGACATGTGTGACCAGAGGGTGAAGGGGAGCATTTGCAGCAGCAACACCCTCGATCACTGGATGGAGGTGCTCATGAACAGAGTCAGGAAGGCAGAAGGGCAGAGGCGGGGGGGGGGGGGTGAGGGGGAACCACTGTCCTGTTTCAGCACTCCATCCGCTGGCCTATCTCCTCTCCCAAAGGCACCTGCAGTGTGGGCCAAGGGCATGGCTTCAAAGTTGGGGTCCAGAGGCAGGAGACCCCACCATCTGGCAGGTAGTACAGAGGCCTCGGTGGCTACCTACATCACCGAGGATGTGGAACTGCTGCAATGCAACCCCTTGGCCTATTGGGCAACCCACAGCCAGATGTGGTAGGATATGGCCATGGTTGCCTCGGAACACCTGTCCTGTCCACCAACCAGTGTTCCAAGTGAGAGGGTGTTCAGCATTGCTGGTGATGCTGTGACACTCCACTACACCTTCTTGGTCTGGTAGAGCAGCTGGTGTTCCTGAAGGTGAACCTCCCACTACTAGGGTTCTCCAAGCTCCATATGCTGATGAAGTGAGTGCCACCATCCTCACTCCACACCTATTAACTTTTTAAATTTTCTTTGACAACCATTCTACTCTCAGAGCTGGAGGCAGCAGTTTTTCACCTGCCAGCAGGGGAAGAACATCTCTTTACTGAGCTTCTGTGCCAGGACAAACTTGGAGGTATGGGCTGGGGTTATGTGGAAGGAGGAGGCTCCGGGTCCTGGGTACGACTTAAAACTGCACCCTGCCAGCATAGGAGGCCTGGTGGGACTGCCGGTGGTGTGGCAGCCCCAGGAAATGCCAGGACCACTAACCTCCCAGGTGAAAGGGGGGTAGAGGGTGCCTGATAACCTCCAGCCACCACACACATGCACAGTTGTGGCTGGGGAAAGCCATCTGCAAGACATGGGCCCCAGCGTAGCGAAGGTATGGAGCTACAGAATGGATGTCACCCCTAGACATCAGGGGCATAAATGGGCAGTCTCCTGCCTGGGTAACATATGAATCAGTTTTCCATCGAGAGCAAGAGGCTCAGGATTCCAACTGACCTGAAGGCAAGGCCAGGGCCTAAGGGGGAGCCAAGGTCCCAGAGAGGAAACCACAGCTGGAGGGGGTGAATGGTGCAATGTGCGAGGCATGGGCCGCAGTGTAGAGGAAGCACAGAGCTGCGGAATGCATGTCAACCCTAAACACCAGGGACCTAAATGGACAGCCTCCCATTTGGGTAACATCTGAACCAGTTTTCCATCAAGGTGTGGCAGGAAAAAAAAAGGGTGGGTGGCTGGCCCAGTAACAAGTGGGAAGGCTGAGATCTAACCGGCACTGGGAAGGCCTCCTGTTACAGGCTACCATCCCTGCTGCATTCATCCCGCTCTGCCTTAATATACACAAGGCAGACAAGTTTCTTTGGGTCAATATGATATCTTTTATTAGACCAACTAAACAGTTGGAGAAATATATCTTAGTAAGCATTCAGGTTTAAAAACCCTTCATCAGGCTGAGGAAGCATCTGCAATTGGTCTGTGTGCTCTTCCTGCATGGAATGAATAGTAAAGAAGCCAGAGGCTAAGCTTCAGGCAAGAAAGTCAGTCAGTGAAAATGTAAATTGAGGCATCAGGGGGTGAGAGACAGGCTGGAGGGAGGGGGGGAGTAAGAGGTAAGTAGCAGGTAAAAGTGGAGATGTATCTGGGGAGTCAGATGTCAGGCAGATTACAGTGTGTAATAAATCCAGTGTCTATATTGAGTGCATGTTTTTTTTATATCCAGTACATTTACGAAGTGAAGTTTGTAGGCTTTTCTACAAAAGGTGTTTTGTAAATTCCGTTTGAGGACTGAGAAATTGGAGAAAGAGTGGTTTTCTGGTGAGTAATGTACCCCCACTGGTAATTGGGTGTTCTTGTCTTAAATAGATGTTCGGTGTGCATTCATTCTGGTGCACAGTTGTTGTTTGATCTCTCCTAAGTTAGTTTCCATCAGGGCATTTGTTGCACTCAGTGAGGTATATAACGTTTCTGGAGCTGTAAGCTCCAGGAATGGTAATAGTTCTGTTGTGGGGTGTAGTAACTGTGAGGGTACAGGAGATATTATTGGCAGGTTTTGCATTTCTTGTGATGGTCTGATCTGGATTTATTTAGTGTGTGTTTTGAGCTGTAGGAATTTTGCTTCTGGTGGTGAGTTTGGTGCTTGTTTGAATTTACAAAACACTTTTCACAGATGAGCCTATGAATTTCACTTCATCAACCTCCTCAATGCAATTGAAACAATTGTCTAAAATGTGTTTGTACCATACTTACCTTAATGCAGTCTGAGTCTTGACTGAAGTTTCTAGGTGCTGCTGCCATACTTTTCTTATATTTCAATCCCCAGATCTTTTCATTTCTGAGAATGGAATCATCATGTTGCTCAGCAATGGATGCATTAATTCTGGGATGAATTCACATTATAACCATCAATATGCATCTGTACAGAGCCAAACAATTTGGTTTTAATCTTAGTTGGAAGCTGTAGATGCTATCATAATACAAATAATAATTATAAGTAATAAAATCAATTCTGAGTATGAAAAATACCTACTGGAGAAATTACAATCTATATGCACTGTAATAAAAAGGAATGTATATAATTAAAATATGTAAGCTTTCTAATAGCTTTTCTAGAAGCCTAAAGAGTTGCCATTTTTCATGCAGTACATAATACATCATCTGATAGTTACTTACATAGAAAAATAATTTTTCATCCTGAGCTCAGAGAGTTACTAGTGCAGTATAGAGCTGGGTGATTAAAACTAGTGAATTGAATCATTTAAATAGCTGGAGATTATGAAAGAAATATATATGTAGAATATTCAATCTTCCTTTTCATGCTTTAATTTTCAGTTTCCTCTTCATTATTTTGGATGTGGTAAATGAGAGCCTCTTAGGAAAACCTTTACATGAGATTATTCCCTAATTCCCCTTTGCTGCCATCAGCTTTGTTACATTATTGTAATCCTCCTCATTATAATGAACTAAAAGAATTGGCAGCTTAGTTTATTTTGAAGAAAAAGAAATGATCCCAGTTTAGTCTTGTAAACAGAAAAAAGGACCTCCAAAAATTACTTTTCCTGACATCCTTCCAAATATTTTTATGCTTCTTACAAACTTTTGAGCCAATGAATGATAAATATTTTGAGGGAAATGCAAATGCTCCCCTGTTTTTCTGAAGTATTATGCTGAAGAGTATGTGTTAAAATATCATATATTCAATGACAAACAAAGACATAACTGTTTTACTCCTCGAAGAGTTGGGGCCGATTCTACTGCATCAGACAGATATAACACTTAACCAATGTCAAGAATGTCATTGACTAGAAACAGGTTCACATTTGTCCCTGGACAGAAGCATCCTCATGTGCATTGTTACGGATTCAAAATAGAACTGTCCCATCTTACAATTACAATGCTGAAAAAATGCCACCAGAGGGTGGTAGAGTAGCCAATTCATCGAGCCTGGAGCTTGTGCAGGATTCCACTAGAGGGTAAGGAAGACCCATATTGACTAGATACTAAGAAAGAAGACGATGTTATGATCAACCATTGTAATTTCTGCTCCCCCTTCTCAAATAAGTAAGTAAATAAATACCAATTGAGTTTAATAAAGAATAGAATTACTCTTTAAATAAATGTACTTGGTGGTACCTTGACTGGGGATGCACAGGTACATGTTGAGGGGAGAGCCTGGATCCCATGAGGGGGAAAAGACTGACTCAGTTGGCTCTTAGGACTGGGAATGGAGGAGTTGCTAGATGCTGTGGGAGCTAATTGTGGTAACCAACCAGTATGCTGGCTTCTCTGGGATCCTCCATGATTTCCACAGATTTTTGTCCCCTCTGCTGGAAAAAAGACTTCTCAATTTCAGTTCTCTGCTACAGCCCCATGCTCTGGGATTTGCATCCCATTCATGAAAGCCACTGTCCTGAGAAACACTACCCTAAATATGGCATTCACTGGCACTCCTTCTGCCTGCTAAAAGGGGTGTGTTCTATCCTTGTTTCTTTCTCTGTGGTTGAAGAGGGGCCTCGGATTCCTTGGGCCTCTCAGGATAAGAGTGTTTTACTACCCTTCCAGTGATTTTCCCGCTAATATCTAACCTAAACTTCCCTTGCTGCACCTTGAGACCATTAGTCCTTGTTCTGTCATCTGCTACCACTGAGAACAGTCTAGCTCCACCCTCTTCAGAACCACCCTTCAGGTGGTCGAAGGATGCTATTAAACACCCCCCCCCCCCGTCTTTTCTTCTGCAAATTAAATAAGCCCAGTTCCCTCCACCTCTTCTCATAAGTCATTAGTCCCAGCTTCCTAACCATTTTGTTGTCCTCAACTGGACTCTCTGATTTTTTTACATCCATTCTGTAGCAGGGAACCCAAATATGGACACATTGCTCCAGATGTGGCCTCACCGCTGTCAGACAGAGGTGAATAATCACTTCCCTTGATTTCCTGGCAGTACTTCTACTAATACAGCCCAGTATGATATTAGCCTTGTTTCAACAAGGGCATACTATTGGCTCATAACAAGGGGCACAGTGTTGATTCATGCATGTCAGTGTTGAGGAGAGGTCTGGTGGGTGAGGGGCCCCCAACAGTTTCTAACCAGTATTTTCATTGCTCATTGGCAGAATTCTCACCTTCTATGTGGGAGCCTTGAGTTCAATCCCCAGACAATGCAGTCTTTTCTGTGCTAGTTTCCTCTTGCTCAAGGAATGTTGCCATTCTCATCAGAAATTGATGTCCCTCCTTCCAAAGTGGATCTGCAGGCTTGGGCCTATGACTCTGCTTTGGCCCCTTTGATTCCACATCCACAGAGCCTGGGTTGCAAGCATTAGGCCTTGTGCCTCAGTTTCCATTGGAGACTTCTATGTGCCTTGCTGAAGACCCTAGATTCTTGGATGAAAATGTAAGAAATACAGACTTCAGTGGCTCACTTGCCAGAGTGCTAGTTTCTGCTTTAAGAGGCAACTATTTGAAACCCAGCCTGTGATGGCAGGTCTCTGCCCTTTCTTTAGTCACAAGTTTGTTTGTTTGTTTCGTTTGGCCACCCAACTAGATTCTTTCTCTTTGGAGCCAAAAATACTGTGCTCCATACCACCACAGAGGAAGATGGGAGTGAGAGAAAGAGAAAGCCTTCTTTTCTTGCCTCAATGAAAAAGGCACTCCTGCTACTATGCCAAATGAGCCAGTCAATCACAGTGTGGGGCTGTAGCAGGAACCTGAGACTGACAAGTATCTTTATGGCACAGGGATTGAAAAGCTGTGGAGGCCTTGTAGGGCCCCAGAACACAGAGCACCTCTGAAACTGTTGCCCTGTGGATCTCAATATTGCACTGTTAGACAGGAGGCATAGTGTACAATTGCACAGGTACACACTCAAAAATCAATTAAGTGCATACACACTCTAAGTGCATGCACCCCCCACCAGATGTGCACACACACACTACAAATTCAGGCACATACACATCCAAAATTACCAGCCTAGGCAAATGCAGACCTATCACTAATTCAAGCACCTATACACACTATACAGACCAAAAGAAATTAGACCAGAATTAATTACCAATACCTGCACACCCAATACACATGCTGTGGCAGAAAGCCACCTTGGTTTCTCCCCAAAATCTCTGCCCTGCGACAATGTGATCAAGATGGGCCAGCACAGAGGATTCACACCTCAGCCTGTCTCTTTAGGTAACCTGAGCTGG
>NW_017728943.1:117041960-117096759 GCF_001723895.1 Crocodylus porosus | reverse complement strand
TGATGTATTTCAAATTGGTTGGCTGATAGCCAACTGGGGCTGACCTCCACTGGACCAGGTGAATGAGGTCACGGGGGCTATATAAGTTTGGACGGGGAAGAAGGTGGTCTCTTCAGCCATGAGGTGAAGCAGCAGCCATGCGGGGGACACAGAGGAGCTTTACCATCTAAAGTTGGCTCTCTCCCCCAAACTTATGGGCTAGAAACTGCCTGCTTACAGAGGAGAATTTCACCAGCCTTTGGAAGATGCTTGTGAGTAAGCTACTCAAATCTGAAACCTGCTCCCTCTACCTACGTGACTGGTATCGGCTACCTAGGTAAGGGGCATATACCTTGGGGGTTAGAGTCTGCCTGGTAACTAGTGATGTATTTCAAATTGGTTGGCCGGCAGCCAACCGGAGCTGGCCTCCACTGGACCAGGTGAATGAGGTCACAGGGGCTATATAAGTTAAGACTGGCCAGGAGGAGGGGGCAGCAGCCATGCGGGGGACTCAGAGGAGCTTTACTATCTGAAACTTGCTCTTTTCACCAAATCCCATGAGCTAGAAACAGCCTGCCTCTAGAGGGAATCTCCACCAGCCTCTGGATGACACTCAAGATCTGATTAGATAGCTAGCTGGCAGTAACTCAGATGTGTGATCAAAAGGCTACCTCAGCCAGACTCTTTAGGATTTCTATGATATTGCTCAATCTTGTACCCTACTTTCACCCTACCCCTGTAATCAATAAAGTTCTCCTTTGTGACCGGTGTGGGAGACTTATTGACGGGTGGGTCTAAATTATGCCCAAGAGACCCCTTAGGTCTGCAAACTAAGGGAGACTTTCATTTTTGGCCCCCGACTTGGGGAAGTGCCCCAAGTGCCTGTATTGGGTTGAGTACCTGTAGTACTTTAGGCGTGTGTTTCCCTGAGGACACTGGGATGAGACAGTCCCTTCTCAGGGTGGTGGCAGCTATGTTACCCCCAGGCTAACGAGTGTGGTCCAGGAAGGGGGTCAGCCAAACGTGAGGCACCCTTAGGGAGGCATTCGGAGCCTGGAAGGTGGTCGGGTGCAGGGAAGTGGGTGGTTCAATGCAAGAGTGCCCCCTACTGGCCCACTGCACCACTTACCTACACATACACACAGGTGAGTTCCTGTGTATGTATGTGCCTGGTGTACTTGGGATACCTGGGGTGTGTATGTATGCAAAACAGAGAGTGAAAATATAGGGGATGAAAGTTGTTGGGACCAGGATTAGACCCTGTAGACTAGAGACAGCTGGGCTAAGAAGCTAAGTCTTGGGATTACTTTAGGTTACTGCTGGTGGAGACTGAGATGAAAGTTGCCAAGATTAGAACTGGCAGAGTTGGACGGAAATTGGGGTAATTTAAGGTTAATTGGTGTTAATTGAAAGCAGAAAGCAACAGGGCTGAGAGCCTGCAGAAGGGGAACAGAGAGGGGGCAAAAGTGGCAGAAACAGGGCTGAGAGCCCTGAGAGAGACAGAGCCTGGAATTTAAGATAGGGAATGGACCGGGGCTCAGTAAAACACAACCCAACCTGGGCTTACAAATGCCAGTGGTTTTATTGAACAGGAGAGATGATGACACAATATTGTATTGGTTCCTTTGCACACACACAGACACACAGACACACACACAATGGCAGTAGGGGTTAAAGAAGCTTGGTGCAGGGACTGAAGTCTGGGAGGAGAGAAATAGAGTCCAAATTGAAGGAGGAAATATGCAGGTGATATCTACTTATCCCAGGCTGAAAGTGGTTCCTTGATGCCCAGTTGAGGTCTCCTTTAGCTCAGTGTTGTCCAGAGGGGTGTCTGGGGTGTATAGGCTGTTGACACCAGCAGGGTATCTGGGGTGTATAGGCAGCGTGATGTGGAGCTGGTCTGGTCCAGATGGAAATGGAATTCCCAAGGAATTAGTCTTCACTACCCCTTTTTATGGAGCAGACTACCTCTGATTTCCTATGGGAAGACACTCTTCAAGCAGTGTCAGTCCTGTTCCAGAGGGTTCCAGATGTTCTTACTGAGCATGTGCAGCCTTGGCACAATGGTGGGTTGCCTCATCTTTTGTTTCTTGAATGCTGAGGGTGGTTCCAAGGGCTGGGTCATCGTTCCAGGTATTGGTGTTGATGGTTCAGTCATTCAGAGGGAGCTATTTTTAGACCTGCTGCCATTGTCTCTCAAGCACCCTCATTCATCCCCATTCATTCAGGAACCAAGTTACACGGGAGGGGTACTATGAGTCATAGGTTACACAACCAGGCATGGGGATAAGATAGAGGCTTGACATTACAAGACGGAAACTTTCACATGACTCAGGCCTAAACCACTAATCATACAATATAAAAGCAGTAAAAAAAAATCAATAAAAATATAATAATAATCACTTATAAAGCAGTGGATATTTATATCTAAATAGAAGGGCACTTCATCTGCAAAGAGGGGAGAGAAAAATAAAACTTACTACCTAAAATGAAATGTTAAAGCTTATCCTACATTTTAGCTTACTTATACTTATATATAGTGGAATAGAGAGGGAGAGAAAAAGTCAGAAATGTTTGTGGAAGGGGAGGTATTGCATTTTAAAAGAAGAAAGAAAAACTGGGGGTTTTGCTACAAAACCACAAGCAGGGGGCTGCACAACCTCTCCCCCATCCCAATATAGCACCTGACAACCCCTCCATTCCCACTCAGTTCCCACCCAAAATTTGACTAGTTCCCCACTCCTCAGTGTCTGTAGTAGGGAAAGTATGCTGAAACAGGCACTTTGGTTCCCCTCTCATGTTGACAATGGTCTTTTGTTTGCAGAGTAAAGTCCTGGTTACATTTCAGAGCAGCTTCTTCCCCTGAATATGTTTGGGGGCTGGAAGGAGAAGCAGTGCAGGATACCTGGAGGACTCACCAGACACTAGTGAGTCTATTGACTAGGCACAGAATGCTGTCTGTCCACACGTAACAGATCATAGAAGACCAGCTCAAAACAGTACTCTATTTTCCTGGTGTACTTTTGAAAAATTCCAAGAAATTTTGAAACATTGCAGTTTGAAGAGGCATGTAATTCTAGATTCTTGGGGGTTAAAGTTTATTTAGAGTGTTCTGTGAATGATATGCCTCCACACCATATCTGAGCTGAGTGAAGAGGAATGTTCATTGGGGTCATTAGTATAATGATTATAGCCCATAAATTTATGGGCTACATAAATTTAGAGTAGTCAGTGGGTTACTTTGACTTCTCTCTCTGATATATGGTCCTTCTGGAACTCTATGTTAATGGACAATAAATAAATAGAGTGGATCTTTATCATTCCTCCATGTTACCTTAACACAACATTTCTTCCCATAACATGCATCCTGTGAGGGTTCATCTGGGATGTAAATGGCCAGGCCTAAGGGTAGGCCCTGGGCGGGCAACTAGGAGGTTAGCAAGGTGGGGGCATACATTACCAGAACTGAGAGGAGAGATCAAAGAGATGCAGTCTGAGATATAAGCCAAGCTGGTCAAAGCTGGTCACTGGGGACAGAGAACTAGTGCCAAGTTCAGGGAAAATCTGAGATCGGGGCCAAGTTGAGTCAGGAATGAGGCTGACAGGAAAACCAGAAAGAGCAGAACCAGCACTGAGTTTCAGGGGAGATTCAAGATCTGGGCCAGAAGCAGCCAAAGTCAGGTCAAAAGTCAGGGTCTAGGGACAGCAGTGAATGCAAGACTTGCCAGAACAGACTGAGTTTATGTGAAGGCATGCCTGCAGCCTGAGGCTGTAGGGATGAGTGGTGCTTTTAGCAGCCAATCTAGTTGCAGAGAACTGGATCAGTCACATTAGCCAGGAACCATGGGCAAGTGTGATAACTCAAGTGCCTGCCACAGCCAGGTCTGCTTGATCAGAGTCCCTGACAGTACCTCCCATGCTGTTATAGGTCTATCTTCCAGTTAGCCTAGGACTGGGCTTTTCTGGGTATTTTCAACAGAAATTTTTTACTAGTTGGGGGACATAAGTGTGGTCAGCTTGTTCTTAAGATCATCTTCCAGGCCATAGCCCTCCCATTTGATCAAGTAGTGGAGCTTGCCTCAGATGCATTTGGAGTCTAAAACCTATTTTGCAATATATTTTTCATGACCTTCCACTATCACAGGTGGTGGGGAGAGGGTTCAGACATTCAGGAAAGGGCTTCTTGATGAGTAGTTTGAAGATGGATACATCGGAAAAGGTTGTACTTTCAATGTCTCTGGCAGCTAGAGCTTGAATGCAGCAGGGCTTATTTGTTCCACAACTTTGAATATCCCCAGATATTGGTAATCCAGTTTTGCAGATCTTGGGGTCTTGATATTTTTTGAGGAGAGCAGACACTGTCACTGACTGAAATGGTGGTTTGGACTATCTGTGATATTTAGCCTGTGTCTTAGCTGTGTCAAAATAAGCCTTTAATTCCTGCTGAACTTGTTGATGTGATACAAAGCTGTTTACTGCTGAAAGCCATGGGAAGGTAGGTGGTATTGGGTGGAACTGAAGATGGAATCCATAGTTGGCAAAAAATGGAATCTGGCCTGTGGAAATATGGATAGTGATGTTGTATGCAAAGTCATCTATAGGGAGCAAAGTTACCCAATTATCCTGATGAAATTTTAAGAGTATCTGAGATATTATTGCTCAAGGGTCTATTTGATTATTAGCCTGAGGGTGACAGGCAGATGATTTCACATAGTCTTACAGAACTCATGCCAGAAGTGGGAAATAAATTGATAAATAAATAAATGATCAGAGAGCACTGGAGATGGACAGCTGTGTAGGTGAAATATATGTCTCAGAAATAGGCTGGCCATTTCACTGGCAGTGGAGACAGCCTGGGCAGGGGAAAAATGGGCCATCTTAGTTAGTGTGCCCACCAGGACCATGATTATAGGAGAATTTTCTGAATGTGGGATATCCATAATGAAATCCACTGAGAACATTGACCACAGTAGCACAGGAGTGAGCTGGAGGAGAACATCCAGCCTGATTTGAGGTTTCTTGGCTTGATCACATGCTTTTTGGTTGGCTGATAGGAGGCTTTCTTGAGTAATTTCCCAAATGAAATTCTTAGCCTGGAGAATATTGGAAGTTGGTGATAGATTTAGAGCAGAGATTTTATCCTTATGGGACAGGGCATCTGTCTTCTGATTCTGGGCAGTGGACTTACCATGAATTCAGTTTCTGGCTTGTCTGGTGATAGTCCAAGATTTTATGGTCCTTTATTACCTACAAAGGATGACAAGCCCCCTCCAAAAGGTGCTGCCACTCTGCAAATGTTACCTTGATCACAAGGAGTTCCACCTCCCAAATGTCATGATTCTCTTTGGTGGGAATCAGGGTCCAGAAATAAAGGGCACAATGATGCAACTTGCTTGGCTGCTGAAAGCCTCAGACAGAATAGCCCCAATGACACAACTTGAGGAGTCAGCTTCCACTATAAATGGTTTCATGGGGCCTGGGTGAACCAGGATGGGTGCAGAGGTAAAAGCCCTTTTCAATATCTCAACAGCTTCTAGAGATTACTTGAATGCAACCACTTTCTTAAGAAAGGTGGTCAGTAGGGCTGCTTGCTGTGAGGACCCTTTGATAAGGCATCTGTAGAAGTTAGCAAAGTCCATATGTCTCTTTAACATAGGGTGGTGCAGCCCATTCAATGATGGCAGTCACTTTATGGGCTTTCATCATTAGGCTCTTGGTGGAATTTATATAACCCAACAATTCAACAGAGGTCTGACTGAACTCACATTTCTTTAGCTTAACATATAGGGAGTTCTTTCAGAGCCAGAGCAGGACCTGATGCACATGTTCTTCATAGTTTCATAGTTGGTAGGGTCAGAAGGGACCTGAGCAGATCATCAAGTCCAGCCAGGGGCAGGAAAGAATGCTGGGGTCAAATAACCCCGGATAGGTGATTCTGAAGGCTGAGTGGGATCATCAGAATAAATTAAAATACTGTCAGGATAAATTATAACAAATGGATCCAACATATCTCAAAATATATCATTAACAAAGTGTTTGAATGCCTCCAAATTCATCCCGGTGGGAATGAGCTCACCAGAGACATGTTCTTCCCCTGCTGGCTGGTGATGCAGTTAGTGCCCCCTCCAGCTGAGAGCGGGGCATTACCTGGCTTTTCAAAACCTCAAAAAAGGAAACTGGTGCAGACAGAGTAAGGAGGGTGGCACTCTGTCTGCAGGTGGAGCTTGGGGAACCCCAGCAGTGGGAAGTTCACCTTTAGGAACAGCAGCTGTTCCACCAACGTAGGATCCAAGCAGGTGTGGTGGGGTGTCACAACATCCCCAGCAATGCTGAGCACCCTCTCACTTGGAGGACTGGTTGGTGGGCAGGACAGGTGTTGCCAAGCAACCGTGGCCAAATCCTGCTACATCTGGCTGTGGCTTTCCCAGTAAGCTAAGGGGTCACATTCCAGTGGCTCCACATCCTCTGCAAGATAAGCAGCCACGAAAGCCTTGGCACTACATGTCCAAGGCTGGGGTCTGGTGCATTTGGACCCCAGCATTGAAGCCATGCCCATAGCCCATATTGGCAGTGGCTGGCATGGAGGAGACTGGCTGGTGCTGGTGCTGGTGCTGGGAGTGCTGGTATGGGAAAGTGGATCCCCCTCACCTCTGCACTTTGGCCTCCCTGACTTTGTTCACCAGCATCTGCGTCCAGTGATCAAGGGATTTGGGGCTGCCAGTGCACATGCTCCCCTTCACCTTTGGGTCGCACATGCCCACCATCATGTGGACTGTACTGGACTGCAAGGGATCTAGCCATCTCCTGAAGCCCTCCTTCAGCCACATCACCAGTGTCTGCATGTCTGATGACAGGGGCCTACCCCAGCCAGGAACATAGATCCCCTGGAACTTTGGTTCTCCAGTTCCCTCACTATGGTGATCACCTGGCTGAGGAGGGGATTACCAGTGCTAAGGGTCTCAGTGGCCTTGAGGAAGGGCTTGAGGACCACCAAAATCTGGGAGGTGGTATCCCACTCAGCTCTGTTCGGGGGGCACTGATTCCAATCTCCCCAAGCAAGGCCATCTCATGGATGACCTTCTGTTGCTCCACCGGCCTCTAGAGCATCAGGTACGTGGAGTTCTACTGAGTCTCCACATCCTGTATGATTCTGTGCTGTTGGATGCTAAGCTCTGCCTGTTTCTCCCACAGCATCTTGCCCCCCTTGATGCTGTGGTAGTAGTAGCCTGCCACCTTCCTGCATTTTGAAATCAGCTGGCTTGTAGCAGAACTGGTGGTGGTGCTGTCATCAGCAGCCCTGTTCCCCTCCAAGGCATCCCTCACTATTTGGTGCAGCCTGTGTGTCACACAGTGGATGCCAACAAAGTTGGCATCAGGGACAGCCTTCACCATATTGGCCCTATTGTCAGTGACCATGAACCCGCGGTTGAGCTCAGCCTGCCCAATGAGCCACCCCTGCACCATGCAGTTCATGGCCCGCATGATCTCCCTTGCCGTATGGGACTTATGCAGCACCTTGGCTTGCAATAGAGCCCACCAATGGCCTGACTGATTGCACCAGTGCCCTGTGAGGGAGAGGTAGGTGTGATCACCACCCCAGCTGCTCCAGATGTCAGAGGTGAAGTGCAAGGCTACCTGTGGCTCTGCCTCCCACAGCTCCTCCCTCAAGTACTCCCTGCATGCCTGATACAGGGGGGACCATCACCCTGCTAAAGGTGGTGCTTGTGGGTACTTTGTAAAATGGGGCCAGAGGTGCTACAAACTACCTGAACTCTGGTCGCTCAACTAGGGAGAAGGGCTGGCTATCCAGAGCAAGCATCTCCCCAATGCTCTGGGTGATCTTGCATGCCTTGGGAACAAGCCCCCCTTTCTGTCCACCTTTCCCCCACTGGTCCAGGATGACCTGCCTCTGCTTTGGGGGGAAGGGGGCTTTGGAGTGAGCAGGGCACTTCCCTTTCAGCACACTCACATTGGTGCCAGGCTGAGCAGCAGGAAGAAGGTCAAGAGGGTAGTGCCTCCTCAGATGCAGCAGCATCACCATGGTGGAAAAGTGTCTCACGTTCTTGCCATGGCTCATGTGCCTTCAGCAGTGCTGGCAGATGGCAAACCTGGGATCATTTGCCACCTCAAAATGATCCCACACTACACTACTCCCCCGCTTCTGGGCTGAGGGCAAGGATCCTGCCTTTTCTCCCTTCTTAGCAGGCTGAGGCTGAACAGCAGGAGTAACTGCATCTGCTGAGCCACCCGCCTTCAAAACATCAGCGTCCTCCAAGGTGCTGCTTTCTGCAGGAGACCTGGGTCTAGGGGAAACATGAGGGCTGTGGAGCACTAACTTTGATTCCCCCTCATTCCCCAGAATTACCTGATTCAGTGTGTTCAGCATCCCTGGTTCCAGCTCCAGCTCCTCCTCTGGCAGTGGGATGCTTATGCTGAGAGCTGAAATTGGGGTGGAAGAGGCAGTGATTCCACTGCTGGTGCCCATTTCTGGACTGAGTGGAGGTGGTGCAGGTACAGGGAAGTTAGGTGCAGACATTGCTCACACCTCTTAGCTTTCACTGGCATCACTGATGTCATGGCTTCTCGGGAAAAGAATGCATCTTTGTTTGGGATGAGGGTGTGGGCTTGCAGCTCTATCTCTCTCCTTACCCCCTCTCCCTCCCCTTCCAGAATACCCGGCACCTGTCTTTTCAGCACACTTCATATTGATCTTTCCTGTGCTGCAAAAGGTGTGTGTGTGTGTGTTTGTGTGTGTGTGTGTGAAGCCTTTTGTATATCTGTCTGTCTTGTTCTCCTGTGAATATCCGTGTCTATCTTGTGCTGTGAATATTTGTGCATCTTCTTTTTGGCTCTCAAAATATTGTCTGTCTTGTGGTGTGAATAAAATTATTTGCATGTGTTCCTGTGTCTCAATATATTATCTGTGTCTTGCTCCTCTGTAAATATCTGTCTGTCTTCTTCCACTGTAATTTTTTTTTCTATATTTTGGTTCTCTGTGTATGTGCATGTGTGTGTGCATGCACGTGTGCATGTGTGCAAGCAAGCAATCTATGCCTCCTTGCACAGTGATAGATAACACTGGCTGGGAAAACACAACTGTCTTTTTGCAAAGTTTCCAAAACAAGTTCCCCAAAAAATAATTCAAAGAAATAAATTGAACTGTAATACTACTAATAACTGAATTGAATAGCTAAGCTAAACTAAGCTAAATTAAGCTAAATCCTAACCACTCCTTTATAACACGGAAAAGCAGCAGGCAGGTCTTAGTCGCACCGTTTCTCGCTCACACAGCTGCTGACAGGGAATGAGTTGCAAAAGGCACAGAAGGGCTGAAAACAGGGGCTTTTATACTTTTTTTTAGTCCCACCCCAGACACTGCTACTGGAAAAGTAGCCAGGGAGAAATCCTTCTTACTGGCTACCTACACACATCAGTCTTCCCCCCACCCTGCTCCCCCTCCCTTCCCTGCTCCCACTCTCCATCCCTCCCCTGCTTCTCCTCCCTTTTCTAATTGTTTCAAAATGTCCTAGCTGCTCTCAAGTGGCTCTGAAGCATCCAAAGTGGGTCCAAAGTGCTTTGTATGCCCCTGACCCACTCCAGACACCATTGCTGGTGTCCCACTTCCACCTGGAAGTGCCGTTTTGGACACCAAAGCATTTGAAGTGGGTCCGGAGCTGAAGCAGGATCTGAAGACTCGCAGAGGCCTACCATCTGTGCTCCTTGTACAATAACAATGGAGCAACATAAGGGCAGTACGGGGAAAGTTGGTTTGCTTCTTTCTTATCAAATACATCAGCCAAATGCTAATATTTGGAGGGGAAGATTGGTTAGTATCCAGGGAATATGTACTTTCTTCTAAGGTTGGCTATAAATCTTCTATGGTTTGTGCAAGCAACTTGATATCTTTAGTCCTGCTTTTGGCCTGAGTAATGACCAGGTAAATCCCCCTAAAAATCAATGAAAGCAGTAAGATGAGTTGAAATGAAGTTTCCTTAAGCTGCACAGAATGACTGGGTTGTGGAGGTATAACCGAGGGGTTCCCAGTATAATCAAAAAGTGAGGGGAACAGATGAGCTCAAAACAAAAAGGTTCTTGGTGATCACCAATGAAGACTCCCAGTGGGACTATTTTGCTAGTGATGAAGCCTGATGATAATGGGAATCTGTCTGTGGTTTCTACTGCCTCAGGATTCTGTTTTGGCTGAACCAGTATCTGATGTTCCATGCGTATTGAGACTATGAAATTACCAGAGTCTCCTCATCTAGGAAGACTGTAATAAAGATGTACACTGTAGGTGAACAATAATTAGCAATAGTGACCCTCAGTGTTTGAAGGTACTTGGGAATTTACTGTGAATTGGAGGGGCTGACTGACTGGTCTCTACCACTGCTTTATCAAGGCCAAGAGGATGCAGGCATTCCTCTCCTTGGGCAGATATGGGCAAAACATGCACACTCCCCACAACAGAGGCGAAGGCCCTGGGCATGATGATGAGCAGTCTCCTCTGGGTAGAGCCATTTCCTAGCCACATCTATTTGCATGGCCTCCACTGGGAGCAGTGTCAGCTCTTCTGAGGGCCTAGATGGGCCCAAAGAGAGAGGTTCAGCTCAACCCTCTTGTTGTTACTCAGACAGATGGGGATCAATACAAATACTAAGATCAGTGAATACATACAAAGTAGCTGGAAGCTGCACCTGGCCCAACTCATCTTTAATGTGGCCCTGAAGCTCCTGGCAAAAATGGAAATGCTGAGTTGTCTTATTCCACTCTGTGTCAGCAACCAGATCACCCAAGATTTTGACCATGGCCTAGATAAAGTTTTCAAAGTTGTCAAGGAGAAGGTTGGCTTATCCCAAAAGCATGGAAGCCTAGGCCAGGATATTGCCATTTGGTAGATGGATGATCAGTCCCACCTTGGCCATATCAGGTGGGTAGGTTCTGGGGCAGAGATGAAAAGTGAGGCAGCACTGCTTAATGAACCCCCTGAAGCAATGGGGGTCTTCACTGTATGTATTGAGCAATGGGACCTGGGGTTCAGGTTGAGCTTAGTGGATTGGCTCCCCTGGTGGGCATGAAAGCCAGGTACATTGGGCTTTCAGGGCTACAATCTAGGCATCTAGCCCTACAAAACAGCCATCAGCTCACCCCCAGAAATCTGCCTCAGTATAGATCCATCCCTCCATGCCACCATGGGTCTGTGGAGGCATATTTTGCTGTGAGGGTTCAGCTGGGATGTAGGTAGCTGGACCTTTGGATAGGCCCTGGGGGACAACTAGGACAACCTGCTTGATCAGAGTCCCTGACACATCCTACTCCAGGGTGGTTTTAGGCCAAAGGGGAGTTCTTCTCAGCCAAAGAAATATTTTACTGGCCTGAAGAGAGTTACCTTACCATACAATAGTGATACAAATGTGTCAGAACAGAATTATTATTCTGATCCTCCAGAGTGATAAGATGTTCTTAACAGTTATACATTTAACATCCTTATATAAGATTTTCAAAGGCACAATTACAAGTCTTAATACCTTTGTAAATCAGGTCCCAAAAGATACAGATAGCATCTCACGGGATGTCCAAATCCCATTGTTATTGAAATGTTTAGGGAGTGGAAGACCTGAGTTCTGGTCTCCCAGGAGGGGATATGGAATTGTATTCAGGGATGGAAGTGCAAGAGGTGGTGAAATTCAATCTATGGATTCTGGAGCTGCATTGCTAGGCCAGTGATCTCAAAAAACTCACTGCATCTGTGCCACACAGCTGAATAGGGATGCAACTTTCCCCCCATGTGCTCCTTGAGAGAAACATGGAACAAGGAGGAAAAGGAAAGTTAGGTGGTGTATGGCTCAATGATGTGCCTATGGGTCTAGAATACCAGTCTAGTCTGGACCTTTGTTCTTAATGGAACAGAAACTTCCTTTCTGCATTCTTCTTCATCCTTCTTATCCAAAGATTATTAAGTATAAGAGACAGTACTTTAGCTGCAAAAGAATAATTGGAGACAGGACTTGTGTGTATTGCTTAGAGTACTGTGCTGGAAAGTCAAAGAAAAAAGGTTCAAACTTCCCCTGAGTGAGGGGGAAGGCAGAACCTGTGTCCTGGACAAGTACCGAACTACTCAACTGTTGAGGTTAAAAAGTGGAGGATCTTCCTCATTTTGCATGTAGTACCTACTAGTCATGGTTTCTGGTTGGTTATCTTATTCATGACTTAGGTGCACATATGTATCTACAGTGCACATGCATATGTAGCTGTGTACGAGCCCAGCCAGTACACAGTTTACTGTTAATGCTAAATCTATGTGTGCATGGTTACATGTCTATAGTGCAAGGGAAACAGAATTCCAGCTTGTGTGTAAGTGCCAAAAACACCACTTCTGCAGATAGAAGACAGCTGCTCAAGTGCACAAAGGAAAATAAAATTCCAGCCTTAGGTGCCTAAATGCCTTTTTAACTCTAGTATGTAATTTTCTAATTGTCGACAAGATTTAAGCATTTGACACTTTTGCTTTGAGAATGACCCTGGGGAAATTCTTAAAAGCATACCACCCATTGTACCCCACTCACAGTCTAATGAACACTGTGATACAAAGCCTAAACAATTAATAAATAAATATCAATCAACCACAAAATAATAAAGAAATCAGATTATTTTCTTTTCAGAGTAAATGATGAAAATAAGTGATCATAAAGTAAATTTTGATCCAAGATTCTGTTTACCCAAAGATCAGTATAATTATATACTTATCCCATTCAGTTTAATAGCTACTTCAGGGAAACTAGATTTAGACTATAAAAAAAAATTTAATTTTCTATAAAGTGGGTAAAATAGCCACTGAATCATAATTAACAGCATGAGAAACCATAGCAATCACAAAAATGACTGCTCCCCAATTTGCAGAAATTAGTTCTGGGATTTAAGGGTCACACTAAGATTGCATTCAGGTCTAAGCCAAAACTAAACATTTTCCTCATAAAAAGCTAATCTGTTATAAGCTTTAAAAGAGGCATTGTGTAATGTGGTTGCCTGTGATTTTAGGGCAATGGATTCAATCACCCCAGAGTTCTATATGACTAAGTTCTTTTATCCACCAAATTATGTAGCTGTATGTTCAACATCAGAGAGGTATTGCCAGGATAAAAATATTGCAAGTAATGGCTAGCAAACATCATTTTGTTAGGCTAAAATAAAGATGAACAATTTTACAGAATTCCTGAGTGAGCAAAATTGTCACTAATACAAACTGTGTACAAACATTCAAATAATCTGGGAGAATTCTGCCATGTTTATCTTCCCGGTAGAAAAATCATATCCAGAACCATGTATACAGACATGTGAGTGTAGACATCCTAAAGAGCTTGTAATGCTGACAAAATGCAGTGTGTGGGGGGGCGGGGGGGGAAGGTAAAGGTGGGGACTCTGCGGACACTTCTCAGTTTACTCTGTAGTCTGCTTGGAGATAGATGGCAGCAGGGCATAGGAATGCTCTGACTGACTGACTCAGACTGACCATGGTCATCCTCTGTTTCCCTGCAGTACAATATGAAGATGAAGAGGTCATGTTCTGATCCCTGCTAGAGCAGCAAAGTCCATACAGTGACACACTTCCTCCTCTGTCCTTGGCAGGGGGAGGTAAGGGGACAGGAGGGGAGGACTATATTCTCTTCTGAGAGAAGCCACCATGTAAAGACTTTTCTCTCCCAGAAGACACTCTCCTGGGAGTTATGTAACTCTACTTGTTTCCAGGTAATTTTTCTCCTTTAGCAGCCATTTTTACTCTGGGAGAAAAAAGCTGAATATCTGTATATTTGTGGTTTCTCCTGGGAGAGCAGTTTTCCCAGGAGAAACTGATGGTCTGTATAAGGCCTAAAGTAACAGAATGAGTTCTCATTGTTCAATTTACATTTTACTTTGGATTGCCTACCATGATGACTGAAGAGGTTCCCTTCCGCTGCAATAGGTTTCACCCTACAGACAGGTGTGGTAAAAATACGATCTTAAATTGGGCTCATTAGTTCATCTTTGCTACAAGTCCTATCCCTTCTGCATCTTTTTGATTGTGTATACCTACTGCCCAAATACAGATTTATATTAAAATTAATTAAAGAGAGTTTTTTTCATTAACTGCAGTTTTAGTTTGAGTGTTTAATTATCTGAAGGCATAAAAAATATTCCAAATTCATCTTCTGTACTATAAATTTCATTAGAAGGTTAGTCTTAAAGTCAGATCATTTTGCATGAGAGACTTTAATGTAATTATATATATATTTCTATAGTTTAGCTACATTTTTTTCAAGTAGTATTCAAGTATTTTCAAGGAGATTAAACCTCTACAGACTCTTTTTAGTTACCATAGCTTTAATAAGAATGTCATGAACCTCATCTCAATGGCCCTCTGTGTTCTCTGTGAACAAAGGACATTTTAGATGATACTCACTTTGTATATGAAAAGCTTAGATGGCAAAAAGCTAAAAGTGATTTTGTTTAACCTTCAGCAACAGTAGTGAAAAATCTTGAAGAAAAAGCATGCTAATAAAAACACAGGAGATCATTCAAGACATGTTATCATTTTGTAAAATACCTGATTCATTGCACATGTGATACAGACAGTATTTTTTATGACGCATGTCAATATTGTTTTTGGATATCCCACAACTACGCTGTGAGAAGGATGTAAACAATTTGCATGAACATACCTCAAATACACCATGTAAAAAAGCCAGTTTCAAAGCCTGTACTTCAGGTTGGTGCTTTCCTGGTTCATGCTGGGTCACATGCAGTGAAACAAAAGGACTGGGGAGGGGCAGATCATATAACAAGTGCTCCTAATTAGAACAGAACTCAGGCTGTGAAGCTGTCCAGATATGCTGACTGACCTGTAAAATATGTAAAAAAAAACCCAACCCCCCCAAAAAAACCCCAACCCCCTGCTCAAAGTCAGACCATCCCCAACTAGATCACCCCAGGCAAGGCTTTGTGTAGCTGGGTCTTAAAAACCTCCAAAGATGGAGAGTCCACAACATTTCTGGGTAGCCTGTTCCAATGTTTTACTACCCTCCTAATGAGAAAGTTCTTCTTAATATATAACCTAAACTTCCCTTGCTGCAGGTTGAGACCTTTGCTCCTTGTTCTGTCATCTATCACCACTGAGAAGAACAGTTTAGCTCTATCCTCTTTTGAATCCTGCTTTGAGTAGTTGAAGGCTGCTATTAAATCCCCTCTCAATCTTATCTTCTCTAGACTAAAAAAGCCCAGTTCCTTCAGCCTCTCTTCAGAAATGTGCTCATCATTTTTGTGGCCTTCTGCTAGAATCTCCCCAATTTGTCCACATCCTTTCTGTAGTGGTGGACCCAAAACTGAACACAGTCCTCCAGATGTGGCCTCACCAGTGCTGAGTAGAGGGGAATAATCACTTTCATAGTTTCATAGTTTCTAGGGTCAGAAGGGATCTGAGCAGATCATTGAGTCTGACCCCCTGCCATGGCAGGAAAGAGTACTGGGGTCAAATGACCCCAGCAAGGTGTACATCTAGCCTCCTCTTAAAGACCCCCAGGATAGGAGCCAGCACCACTTCCCTTGGAAGTTGGTTCCAGATCCTAGTCACCCTGACAGTGAAATAGTGCCTCCTGATATCTAGCGAAGATGTTGAACAGTGTGGGCCCAAGGACCAAGCCCTGTGGAACCCCACTGCTCACATACCTCCAAGTCGAAAATGACCCATCCATCACCACTCTCTGGGTGTGGCCCTCTAGGCAGTTGGTGACCCAATTGACTGTGTGGGTGTCGATGCCACAGTCCCCCAGTTTCTTAATGAGAACAGGGTGAGAGACAGTGTCAAAGGCCTTCTGAAAGTCCAGGAAGACTATGTCCACTGCTACCCCTGCATCTAAGGATTTGGTGACCTGGTCATAGAAAGCCACCAGGTTGGTCTGACAGGACCAGCTGCGAATGAGCCCGTGTTGATTGCCCCTAAGCATAATCTCCCCTGCTGGTCTCTCATGGATATGCACCAGAATAATTTTCTCGAAAAGCTTGCCCAGGATTGAAGTAAAACTAACTGGCCTATAGTTTTCCAGGTCCTCCTTCATCCCCTTTTTGAAGATGGGAACCACATTGGCCCTCTTCCAGTCCTCTGGCACCACTAGAGTACCATGAATGCTCATAAAGCCGTGCCAGGGGTCCCGGAATGACCTCAGCCTATTCCCTCAGTACTCTAGGGTG
Organism: Crocodylus porosus; assembly: GCF_001723895.1. NCBI lineage: Eukaryota > Metazoa > Chordata > Crocodylia > Crocodylidae > Crocodylus > Crocodylus porosus. Next base: position 117,080,562 of record NW_017728943.1, on the reverse strand, counting down.
AAGATCATCCAGACCAGATGTTCCTTGACCAACTGACAACAATCCTACCAATGTAGCTCAGTATGCTGTCACCCTTCTTGGCAAGAAGGGCAAGAAGGTTGTGCACAATATTTCCAACAAAATCACTGATGGGATTAGTACTAAAGTTTTATAATAATTTTGTGGGGAGTCTGGGTAACTGTATCTAAGGAGGATAGAAAGCTAGAGAGAAAAACATAGTCCCAAACATAGCATTTACATGACATTCTGACTATGCAATAGCCTGATACTACTGCACAGTAGTATTGTATGGCACAAGCCATGATACAACACTACTGTATGGTAGTATTAGGCTGCTGTGCATAAGTGTCACAAAAAAAGCATTCTCCAGTGCTACTATTCAGTAACTTGGGTACTTGTATAAATAAGTACTAAATAAATGCACAGTAACAACTGCACAGGGATCATCTTCTGATGTCCCTCCCAGCTCCTAACCAACTATGAATTTATGAATAAGTGCAAAGACAAAATAAAGACTGGTTGGAGGGTGGGGGAGTGCAGAACGACCGGTACAGATTCACTGTGGATCCTCCTTTGGATAAAATTGTCAAAATCTAGTCCTGAATAAATACCAGATTTAAACATGAGCATACATTGTAGCCATGGTTCAAAGTTTAAGAAATGATAAGCATCTGTTACTAAGAACTGGTTTGTTTAACAGATTACCATTATCTGTCTACATGACAAATATCTTGCAGTGGTACCAAGAGCATTTGCCTACATAGAAGATAGCAAAATCCAATGGTAGATTTTCAGGAAGTATACAGATGACAGATGAATCCCCTGTCCTACATAACGGGCATGTCTACATGTGCATTTAAGTTTGACTAAATTTAATGTGCATTAAGATAATGTGCATTAAGCAATTTTTGGCAAGTGTCTACACATGCAAGGACTTGACACTAAAGTTAATGTACTTGGCACTCCCTGCTTTTGGCACTGGATATTAGGAACCCAGTCCTTATGCCTTTGTTCCAGGTGGGCACAACCCTCAGACTGACCACAACACCTGCCACTTGATAATAGGCAAATTTATTGATACATTGTGATAACAAAAAAGGAACAATACAAAAAATCAAGCAATTCTACATGTACCAATTCTAGCGCTGTCATCAGTGTCAAAGTATATCTAGTCAGGATGCAGGCTCCACTCTGAGGCTCTTTCTCTTAGGTGTCAGCAATCTGGAGGTTGGATGCTGAGCCCTACGGCCCCCCTGCAGTGAGGTGCATGTGATGGGCTGCTGCTATCCTCTCAGTCCATGGTCGCCTTGGGGACCCTTCCTGGGGGACAGGGATGGAGATGGAGACCCCTCTCAAGGAAGAGAAGGAGGGACAGGGAGGAATAAGAAAAAGGGAGGAGGGCCCCTTTGTTAATCTCAAGTCTCTGCTTTTGTATTCTCCTTCCCCCTTGATGACTCCTGCTGACTCTTCATCCATAGCTATCTCTGGTTGGCTGTTTATCTGTGGTCACACATCCACATAGCCTTCTGAACCTTCTCCTAATTTTGTCTGTTCCCCCAAAACCAGGACTCAGCCACTCTGGCACCTTGTAGCTTGTGTCACTTATCTTGTGATATAGGACAGTATGGTATATACTTCTTTGGTTCCCAGGCTGTGTGTCCTTGTTATGTTAAACAACCTTTCTGCCTTGAAGGCTGTGATCTCATATTATGGCATGCCCCACTCAGTTCTCAGGCTGTGTCCACCCATTAGCCTTGTTGTGCTAGATAGCCTGTCTGCTTTCAGGGCTATATGGAACTCTGGGTGTGAAACCAGGGGAGACTGAATTCCCATTAGAGCTATATTGGCATAAAAGATTGGAAGGAGGAGTGGAATGAATTCACTGTATGAATAATCCTAGGCACCCAAATTCTGCCAGGAATCCAGAAGAATCAAACTTTTCACAGGATGAACTTTATTTCAAAGAATGCAGGAGAACATTCTTCTCCTTATGCAATCAAGTGGAAAATCTGTGAATGTAAACTTTCAGAAATTACTTTCTCTTGTGGGAGTCATTCCTTCAGGATTAACTTGAGCCACAGTGGGCACATCTATAAGAGATGTTTACCTCTTCCCCATTGGCTTTACATAACTCTGAGTTATAACCTGAGCTGGATATATTCCTGAGGGAGGGGAGAAACCTGCTCCTTCTGCCTATGTGACTGACTTCACATACCTGGGTGGGGGGCTTAAACTCCCCATTGTTTTAAGCAAGGCCGACATGACTTGGAGGGGGCTAAAGGCCCTGACAGTCTACACAGCCACCAGTGATGCATTTCAAATTGGTTGGCTGGCCTTCATTGGATCAGGTAAATGAGATCATAAGGGCAATATAAGTGAAGGACTGCCCAAGAGGAGGGGCAGTAGCCATGATGAAAACTCTCAGAAAAGTTGGACCATCTGAAACTCTCTCTCTCTCTTGAAACTCACAATCAATGAACTGCCTGCCTCCAGGGGGAATCTACACCTGCCTCTGGATCACACTTCTGAGTAAGCTACCACAGATCTAACTAGATATATAGCTTGCAATAACTCAGATGCGTGATCAAAGGCTACAATGCCACTGTTTGCTCTAAGGTATTTCCCTGACATTGCTCTACCCTGTACCCTATTCCAAACTGACTCCTTGTAACTAATGAAGTTCTCCTTTGTACCTAGCATGGAGACTTATTGGGAGAGTGGCCTAGATTATTCTTTGGAGTACCCTTGATTCAGCTGACTAAGGGAGACCACTATTTGTGCTTCAGACTGAGGGAAGCACCCCAGCGTCTTGGAGTGGGTCAAGTACCCTCAATAACTACTAGGGCTGTGTTTCTCAGCAGGTGCAGGTCCCAGATCAGTCCAGACTCTGGGTGGTGTCAGCATTATCCCTAGGTTTGCGGGTGTGCTCCAGGAAGAGAGTCAGCTGGATGTAAGGTGCCCATAGGCAGGCACTTGGAGCCTGGAAGGTAGTTGGGTGCAGTGAGGTGGGTGGTTCAATACAAGACCACCCTCCACTGGCCCGTCACATGCTCTATGTGACAATTGGCAACATGAGCTTATGCATTCTCATAAAATCATAGAAAATTAGGATTGGAAGGGACCTCAGAGGTCATCTAGTCTTTTATTTTCTCTTTAGGACAATAAATTAATAGAAACAGACTAAAGTTATATCACAGCTGTATTTTCTGTAGATACAACTTTATGTTCACCTTTTCAAGTCCTTTTTTTGTTTTTTTTTTGGAGTTTTGAAAATGTATAAAATATTTTCATCAGAACTCTTTGCATGAACTTCTCCTGGGAACTCCTGCTGTATAACTACTGCCATAAATCCCTTCCAGCATGAAAAAGCATAGTCTTGCTTTGAATGAATATTATACTTTCTTGTATTAAAATATACTCCTGAGGCAGTTTTAAGCAGTAGTAATAACAGATTTTAAGCCAGTCATCTTGTTGTTAGTACAAGCTGATTTTGCCCACTAAAGTGTAATTTCCCTGTAACAGGACACCCCAGCCCCAAAGGGCAGTCATAATAACCCCCAGTGGCTGAACTAATCCTGCCCTCATTCCAGCTCTTCAGAGTACTCTCTTTTGTTATCTCACCTTCCATGCCTTGATATTAGTATTATAGCATGTAAGGAGGCTGCCAGAGTCTTTGAGTGATCCTGATGGTGCTGTCTCTAGACCCACTTCACTTACTTTTCCAGACCCTTGTTCACTGACAAGATTATTCTATTCATTGTCTCATTCTACTCATGCTCTGGTGGCCCTAAACTTGCCATCATTGTACTGATCCTAGCCCTACAGGCATTAATTGCCTTAGGGAATTAATTGTGGTCCTCTTGGCATTAATTGTGCCTTAAGGGATCTAATTGTGCCCTCCATGTTCCCCCATAGCCATAACAATGCCTCACATATGTCACTTTAGATGTGCTTCCCTGGGTGCTCTGGCTCTGTCTGTCTCAGCTCACCAGGCCCCTGGTCCTGGCAAGGCTCAATCTATTTTTATGGGTTCCATTCCTTGTCTGGATTTGTTTCTTCTTCTCAGTCCCAGCTTTGGATTTATTGACCACTCCCTCCACTAAACCCCAACCTTGGGCCTCTTGGCCACACACTTACCGCTGAGCTCTTTCCAGGGCTTCAACCTGTCTGCTTTGACTCTACCTATCACAGATTTAGCCTGTCTCTGTTCAGGTTTCAACTCTCTCAGACTTAGCCTGAACAGACCCCTGCTCAGTACAGAGCCTAAACTCCAGAGTACCCAAACACCCTGCTGAATGGCTTCTTGTCCATCCCTATAGTCACAAGACAGTCTTCCAGCTAAACTTAATCACAAAACACAAACATCAACCCAACAATATCTAACATAATCTTGTAGCACACCTCACATCTCTCCTTGCTACAAATGCTTCTCTAGGTTTCTAGCTTCCCTGCAGGCAAATGCTCCTTTCCATCAGGAGATCCATGCCTGACTGACTGCTCTAGCTCAGGGCCAAATTTATCTTTCTAGGTTCCACTTATTTTCCAGTCACGTGGCTTCTCCTTAGCTTTCTTACTGAATCAGGTCTCCCCTTTTAGGTCAATGTGCTACCTGCTCTTCCCTGCTACAGATTATGCTACCTCTAATATTGTTATCTTAAGCTCTGTTGTCCTCATCAGGATGTAGCTCTAGCTTCTCTCCTCTTTTAAAGTAACATGGGTCTTGACCCCCTATTACATTCCTTACTTGCCTTTTAGTCTTCAGAGTAAATTTTCTGTACTTAGCACATACTGTGCATATGAAGTAGACTGAATTTCTACTGTATTTTTATTATATGTCCAGGTAGGGCAGTACAAATTAGATTAGATTAAGAGAGGCCTAGATAGAACAAAAGAGTGGCAGGTATCTAATTCAGATATTGAGGCAGTGTGTTGTGTCAAAGAGACAGAAGAAAAGCAAACCTGGGACAGATGCATACTTATCACAATTTATAATTACTATGCAGCATACACACTAATGACATTAGGCTGCTTCTGGAATGCTTTGAAGTCATTCTTAATGTTAAATTGAATGTTGGGATATGTATAGAAAAAGGAAATCTGGATCATTCCTATAATGATCCAGATGGTGGAATTATGGAACAGCACAAGTGGAAGTTTCACCGGCTTAGGGTTTCATGAAATGATGTTTGTAGGGACCTGATAAAAAAAAGACTAAAATGTATACTAGAATTTCAAGGACAAACAGACAGATGAGCATACTCAAAATTGTTTTGTCCATCTGCTTTAAAATAAACTGTATGTGCTGCTCAAGAATCTCAACCTTCTCCTTCATTTGAATTTATTAGCAGGTAAACAAAAATTAGGATGAAAAAAAAATCAGTTCATGTTTTGTCCCAAGGATGACTGTTTCTAAAGTTCCCTATGCATGACCAGTTATCCAGGCCTGTGCTCTTTTTCTGATAAACATCACATATACTCAGTTGTAGTAATAAACAATCTGCAACAATTTGTCAATAGAACCCACTTTTCTCTCCTTCACAGCAGGGTAAAGTGTTTCAAGCAAACATTGGAATCCCATTAGTGACCAATAAGCTTTTTTTTTTAATACATCAGATGCCTAAAAAAGAATTATTGGTTCATCCATAAGTCCAAAAAGTCCAAAAGGTGGCTTACAATACTACAGAGAATCTAGATGATTTTGTTGGATCATTTGTTACCACAGGGGATTTTGAGCCACAGAGGCGGCACTGGAACACATTAATGAACTGTAGACCACAAAATCAGCAGGACAGGATGGTATTGATGGGTTAGGAAGGGTTCTAAAAGGATTTAAAGATTAAATGGATCATCTGCTGATCAAAATATACATTTTACTAGTAAATTCAGCTATTATCCAGGAGAAGAAATGATAAGAAATATTATTTCAATCTTTATTTTTTTAAAAAAAGAAATCCACAGGAATGATCAAGGAAAAACCAAAACATTTGAGACTTACTTCAGTATGGGAGAAATCGATGTGAATATTAAATGAAAAATAAAATATCTGTATGAACAGGATATGGAAGGGACAAGCTGATAAGTTCCTTTATTGGAAAATCATATTACTGTAGTCTGTTCAAAATTTGACATTCTTAACAAAATAGACTTAATCATTCTACCACTGTTTCACAACCTCCTGCTATTTGCATCTTCTGAAGAGTTGCAGCAAATGAAACCTTTACATCCAATGACTTTACATCAACCTCCTTCTAATTTCAACTCTTGTGGCTGAAATAATCTTAGCCAAATTATAAATCTTAGCCCATACATCAACACTGCTGGTCTCACTAGTTCTCACAGAGTGGAAACAAATGTCATCTGTCTCATTTATGCCATGAGAAAAAAAATGGTACTATAAATCATGAGTAAATAGACTCCTACCCTTTGTCATGCCATGTCAGAGGCAAAAAATCAGTGGCATGACAAAAGGTAGTAGTAAACTACTCTACCACTTTATTGTAGAAGGCAACTATTAGTTATGTGGTGGAGCTGCTCACACCCTCAAGCAATCCTTGGCAAGTGCTTTGCAGGTTTTAGGCTGCCCTTTAATTCAGCTCCTGTTGTAGGCCACAAGTCTCCACCACACACAGAAGCCAGATGCCTGTGCTTACCCACTCTCTTTCAGAGAGGCTAAGTGTAGACACAACAGAGCACTGGACTCTGTAGAAGGTTGTATAGCAGGGGTTGTATGTTTGTCCAGTGATGAAGAGCTTCAGCACTGAACAAACATACATACAAACCCTGCCACACCCCTCAAAGTGCTTCAGAATTACTGCAGGTGTGTAGAACCTGAGGCTCTGCTCTAAGGCTAGCATAGATTAATATAATTCCTAGTGATCTTGGAAAGGGGATCAAAGGTAGCATGTAAAAAATGGTAGATTTTTCTATGGTAAACAAAACCAGAAAATGTTACTAATTCAACAAAATACATTTTGCCAAACTTCCTTTAGAACCTTCTTTCAGTTCCTGCCAGCCCAACCTAGTGGTTGCTTGGCAGTCTGTCCTGGGGACTTCCCTGGGATCAGAACTGAATCCCATTTTAATTTATAACTAGAATTGTACTGGTTTTTAATTCTGATGAAGCTCACAGGAACTTAAAAAAGAATGGAGAGTGTAATTGTTGATGAAATCCAATGTTAACAATGTCAGGTGACAATCAGGGATCCTAGAAATCTGTTTGTCATGAAAAAAATGTGTTGTTGTTTTTTTTTTTAAACACAGGTTCTTTAGAATCACCAGGAGAGAAGGGAGGGGTGGAGGGTAAAAACTTACTAAAAATAAAGTGCTGGCTTCCCCATGGGAGCCAGCTGTTTTCATGGCCACTGCAGCAGCCTGCCAGGGGGCAGAAGCCACTGGCACACAGGAAAGCAGCCAAGATGGCAGCTACCCCTTCTTCCCTCCACCACTGATTGGTCAAGGGGGCTGCCCATCATGTGACAACACTTCTCCATGTCAATCACTGACAAGGGGTGAGCTGTCATGAGCAGCAGCCTACTCAGCCAATCAGAGGTGAAGGATCGGGCCACCTGAAGGGCAGCTTTTTTGGCCAATCAGTGGTGAGGAGTGGGGATGCTGCCAGGACCCCTTGGCCAATCGGCATTGTCTAGAGGTCACCACAGGAAAACACAGATTGATTGATTTTGCACTGTGGAAAACTAGGATCCCTTGTGATAAGTAACCAGACTTCTCATTTAAACTACTGGATTTATTAGTATTACTACTGGACTTCTCAGTTAATTGGAATCACTTCAAAGGAAGGCATTAAAGTCATGATGAAAAATTCAATTATCATTTCTTCTTAATATTGGAACGATGACAAAACAAGCAAACAACATATTAGATTTTATTTTTTTTTAAATCCTAAAATACAAGACATGTTGTAATGGAATTATATTTCTAGCTGACACGTTGTCATCTGGAATACTGCATTCAATTTTTGGTCATACTATTTCAATAAAAGACAGAGCAAAAATAAAAGTGGTCCAGCAGTAGGCAACAATATTACAAAATACATGGGAAGATTTGCATGTAGAGAGATAGACTAAAAGGAATAAGCTTATTTCATTTGGAAAGTTGATAAAATAATGAGCGGTGCCTGAAGAATACAAATAATGAGTGATCCAGAAAAAAACAAATAAAAAGGAAAATGTTCCTGGTCATTATTTCTTATAAAAGAATGATGATAGGAAATAAAACAGAAGTGATTATTATTTATACATTAAAAAGTCAATAGACTGAAAACCAATAAAAGGAAAAACACAGCTAACTATATGAAACCTGCTACTCAGTTCATAAATTGAGGACAACATGTTGATATGATTTAGAAAGAATCCAGCATTTCTGTAGATAATGAAAACAAAGTTACACATAAGGAATACAGACTCAAGCTTAAGCGTATAAACAAATAAGTGCTAAAAGTAATTGATGTTACAAGATAATTTTTCTATTGGGCAATTATTCCATAATTGTACTTTGCAGGATTATTTTCCTGTCTCTGTGAAACAGCTGGTACTGGAAACAAAGTATTAGCATGAACAAACACTTACTCTACCATAGGAGTTTCATCTATACCACATCTATATCTGGCTCAGGATGGTCTAGTTGGAAAACATATGATATGCTAGAAAATAACTTTTCCTCTCTGTCTAGAAACATCCATCTGAGGTTTAGGAGCCAAATTTATCTCAGGTTTTGTAAATCCAAATGCATCATGATAAATTAGAGGGTGCACTCAAAAGCACTCAAATTACATGCTAAAAATTGGTTGGGCCATGGCCTGGGTGGCCCACCCCATTCTGCGGGCTATGGGCCAGAAGTACAGCAAGGCAGTCTGTTGTCCAGAAAGCTCTCTCTCTGAGGGATGACTCAGATTGATGCTCTGATTACTCCCAGCTGGGGCTTAACACGGTCTCTTATGCCTACTGGGCCTCAGCTCCTAACAGGTTTAACTCCATTAATTTCCACAACTGACCCAGTCTGTCTTTTTTGTACATATCAGAATTACTATAATTTCACCTCAAGCACTGAAAGGAGTCTGTATTTTCTTTTGATATCCTATTCCTTATAGTGGTTTGATTTCAAGGTTATTTTCAATTAAAACAAGGAACTTATGTCTTGATGACTTAATACACACTTCAATAGTATACCATTTGTAACACAGCTCAGTGATTAATGCTTTATAGTAATCAGTGTTTTTACCTCCCTGTTTTAATGATCAACTTATTACAGATACTATCTTAAACCTTTTGATCTTTTTTACACTTCTGCCAGAATGGCACACAACTGATGTCAGAGACTTCACAATCAATTGATCATGTCCCTGGGTGAAGCTTCCAGTTGTGCTCGTTGAACTACCCAGTGCATTTAACTTTTCTCAGAAGTCATTATCTTGCAATAGAAAACAAGTGCTCTCAAATATAGTTACCTCTAGTTTAGAAAAGCTGCAAAACACTGATACACACTTCTGAAGTGGCTGAAGCTCATTAACTCTTTCCCAGTATTACCAGCCTTAAATGTATAGTCTTGAGTCAAAATAACAAATGTACAAAAGAAAGTAAGGAACATGTTTTCTTTCTTCCCTGTCTGCTTTTACATCTTGAAGGTTCATGTTTTCAAGCTTTCTTTGAAGCCGTAGGGTGCATCCAAATGAGCACACGTGTGCAGTTTGTGGCACCTCAAATCTATTTGAGGTGCTGCTAATAGCACACAGGCAACCATTCTCTAGTGCAATCCTCCTCTAGTTGTCCCCTGGCTCCTCCAGCATGGTGGGAGTCAGGAGGAGTGGGGTAATGATAGTTTCCCTGAAGCAAGGCAATTTGCCTATCACCAAACTTCATGTGCAAGGGCATGTACAGCAGCAAAAAGTAGTGACACAAATTTGTGCCACTACTATTTTTGCCACTGCAAGTGCATGCCCCTGCATGTCGGGATGTGACCATAAAGGCTATCTGAATTCCAAGTTTATGAATGGCTCATCTGTTAGACCAGGGCCGATAAAATCAACTGGCCTCGTGGGGCAGAAGTGTGGCTTGGGGCTAGTCCATGGGCTGGATCAGGGCCATGCAATCCATCTCCCTCCCCCAGCATATCAGATATGGCAACTGCTCCAGCTGGTCTGGAACCTGCTCTTTGTGCAGCATGAATTGTGGCCTAACCACAACAGACATCACCAAGACTGTGCTGTACATGAAGCCTTAGCCAGGCAGTCCAGGACCCACCCTGCATGTAGTGCCTGCAAGCACTGCAGGCAGCATGGCTCCCAGACTAACTGGAGTGGACACCCTGGCAGCATGCAGCCCAGAGCAGATGCCATGCATGGCACAGTCTGGTTGGGGTTGCCACCACATTCAGTGTGGCTCCCACTCCAGCCATACTGCACCAAATGCTGCACATGTCTCAGTTACTCCAGGATCTGCACTTCATGCAGCACAAGTCCCAGAACAGCCAGAACAGCCATCAGATCAGGTATAATGGGGTTGGCAGAGAGGATCTGTGGACTAGATCAGGCCCACAGACTAGCCCCATGCAATGGGCATGCATTATGCTCCATGTGGGTCTGATCAGACTCAGGGACAGCACCAGGGGATGGATGGTAGGGCTTTGTGAGCTATATGTTTGACACCCCTGTAGTAGACTATGCCCTGTCCAGCTCTTGGTAGTGCTACAAGTAATAGTATGATATGATATGATATGATACAAACAGGTAATAGACTGCTTCAACCTGGGTCTTATACTCCTCATTCCCATTGGCTTCTATGGACTCAAAATTCAATGTTGTGCGCTAAGTTTGGGGCATGTCTATTATGGAATGAAATGGTTTCAGGGCACTGTGGCCCGGGAAGCAAAGCAGTAAATGGGATTCACCTGCAGCTCCGGACGAGATGCGCACGAGGCAGAGGGAGGAGCCCATGTGCCTCATTAGCTGCCTTTTTATTCAATTGCAACCAGCTGGTGACATCACAGATGAACGCCAGCCAGCAGCAATAAAAACAGTGGTTGCAGCTGCAGAGGGGGCAGATAGCCCAGGGGAGGAGCAGCAACCATCACCACCAGCGAGAGGAGTGTCGGCTGCAAGCAACGTGGAGCCAGGAGAGCCGGCTGAGGTGCAGACAGAGTGGAACCAGACCTCCCAGCTGGAGACTGCCCTGGACAATGCTGGAGCTGGAAGCATGGCACCTGAGGACGCGGCTGGAAGCGTACCAGGGAGTAAAGTGACCCACAGGTGGGGTGCTGGAATGACGGGGCGTAGAGACAGCCACGCCAGGGAGGAGAGACCCCGGGAGAGCCCCAAGCAGGTACAGTCAGGGTGGGCATTGCCGCCAGGCACAGATAGAGTATTGAGCAGGAGGGAGGAATGCTGAAAGTGATCGGTCCGGGTCAGGCCAGAAGGGAGCCGGGGAGGGCTCGGAGCAGACTGCTTAAAGGATAGGGAGACGCTGGGTGGGCAGCATTTCTTTTGGTTGTTTTGTTCATTTAGGCAACCCTGGATAAGGGAAAGAGCTAGGGAGTGTGCCCATAGATTGAGGCTGAAGGGAAGCCTCTGTGAGGCCTAAGTTTGCTTTGATTTTCCATTCCCTGAAGGAAGGGGTGCACACGAGGAGGGCTGTGGGGCCAAGCCTGCTGGTGATCACCATGACAGGGAGCCATGGTCGCTTAGAGGCAGGCCAGGTGGTGTCACCCCATGGCTGGGGAACAAGACCCACTGATGAGGGACACACTGAAGGTGGTGTGAGGCTGGGTTGTAGGGGTGGCGGAGCCCTGTGAGTGACCGCTGAGGGATCCTGGGCCACGGAGTATCCCGCAAACTGACCCCTCACACTGAGGAACATCAAGTCATGGTGGGCAAGAACGGGGTGGGGGACACGGAGAGAAGAGAGCTACTCTGATACTGACAAGATCCCAACAGGTGTTTGACATCTACCTGTGAGGCAAACACCGCTCGAGAATGGTTAATTGAAGCCCGGTGGTCACACAGTGTTTGAGACAATCAAAAACTTTATTTTTTAATTGTTTTTTTAAAAACAGTTAAAAGCTTCTTAACATCTTGAAATGTGTTTGTATCTAGTCTTTGGTTTGATTTCTTACAGTCTCTAAACCAGTATGCAGGCTGATCACCTTGCTGCCATGGGGTGCATACAAGCATTACATTTAGAGCTCCCTCACTGAGCTTATGAATGTACAATGGTTCACAAGGCTTAATTCACCTTAAAATGGTGCACCTGATCTAAAGTTAGCTCTCATCAGATGAGAAACACCTTTAGACTGGCAAAAGGCTTAACCTACTTGGATAAGTTTAACCCTGCCTAATGCATGCTTGTTTGGGTCCCCAGCACAGCCTTGGGGCTGAGGAAGCCCAGCCACTTTCCACAGACCCAGGGCTATGCTGTTTTCATCTCCTCACTCTGGGCCCTGACAAGGCTGCTTTCTGCACTCTGACCAGCCTCCAGGACTGGCCAGCTTCCCCCTAGATTCCCCAGACTCACCAGCCCAACTCTTCCCGCAGGAGGACCTTTTACTCCCTTGAGACCCAACCCTGCAACTTTTGTGTATCCAGCTGTCCACACAAATGATTGTACATGGGGATCCCAACTCAGGTTTAAATGGCTTAAACTAAGCAACCTAAACCTGAGCCAGATCTTCTGAAAGATTGTTTACATCCTTAGATTGGTGACAAAACGTTGGTTTCAGGTGCTCAGACCAGTTTATTCTATAGAGCACAACCTTGCCTCCACCATAAACAGAACAAACCCAAACCTTCTGCCTTCTTCCAGACCTAAAGACTGCTGACAAATATGGGGAGGAGGGAAGGATGAGGGGGAGTAGCACTTCAACAAGAGCTGTGTCAGTTTGACCCAGCTCACCCAATATCTGTATAGATTGCATGTTTTGGTGGGTGTTTTGACACTTTTATCTAATAGCTGGTTGAACCTGAGCTGAAAGTAAAGCTGTTTTATTTTTTTCCTGTTGTTGTTCCCTACCCCCTCCCCTCCCATCTGTCAGTGGCCTAAGAGAGGAGCAATTTTAGCTCTGGTATTCTCTCCAACACAACGGTTTACTTTTCCTTCACTCAATCTGCCTCCATGGAGCTCTTAAGTCTCTTTGTAACTCCACCCTCATTAGCAGATTACCACTTTGAGATGGCCCTTATGGCTTTTACCCTCCTGTAACAGGTTGCGCTCCCCAGCACCATGTTCCCTGGTAATCCATGCTTTATGTGGGGCACCTTTGGAGTCTTCCTTGAAGTTCTTATGCCCTGCCCTCTACTCTTCTGCCACATCTTGATGAAAATTATTATGATGATGTTCTTGTAAGCAGGAGACTGCCTATTGTATTTTGTATGTTGGGGTCATTCACCTACGTGGGCCTGACCCCTGTCTTTCTCTAGCTAGGCTTCCCCACCTAAACCCACCAAACAGGGTTTGACTCTGAGACCCCAGCCTTTTCCGGTGTCTTGAGGCTTGTGGCCCTCTTTTCTGCTCCAATCTGGAGCCCTGGCCCAGAGGCCCCAGCCCCACAGCCAGGGGGTCACAAGTTCAAGGCTAGGGTATGGCCCCAAACCAGCACTCTCCCAGCCCAAAGGGGAAAAAAAACAAAACAAAACAAAATTGCACCACAGGTACACCAGACCTCCCTGGCCTTTTTAAGATCTTGCCTTCATGCACCAGTGTCCCCACTCCGTAGTGGGCCCAAAAATGAGGCCTCCTCCTTCCCCTAATAACCTCACCCAAACTACCAGTGTTATTCAATAACCAAAAGAAAAAAGAAATAAACAGTCCCATTCCATGGGCAATAACTGCCACCAGAAAACTGTGAATAAAGAAAGCAGTATGTCAGCTTACATTTCCAGGGTTCGTGCTTTGGCTCCCCACTGTCAGCTCCACTCCTTGCTGTGGTGTGGCTGTCATCTCTCCAGGGCTTCTGTAGTTCCCCTCTTCCAAGCTTTGGATCACCCACCAAGTCTCTCCCTGGATCTCTGAGATGCACTCATTCCCCCTTGGCTGCTGGCCCCCTCACTGACTCTCTGCCCAGGGTTCTTATAGTCCTGGCCTTCCCCTTCTGGTCAGAGTGCAGAAAGCTGGCCAGTTTCAGCCTTTAACCCCTTTCTCACCAGTACTCCATGCCCAGAAAGTTCTGGCCTTAAAGGGGTGGCCCTGCCTTCGGATGACAGGGCTAAGGTTCCCTGTTACACCTCCCATCCAGGCACACTATAATTTTCTAACTGCATGCAGCTGGGTCTGAAGGCCATGAGAGGCACCTCCTTATATACAATCCAACTTTTTTTTTATTTCAGATGTTCAAGAAGTTCATTATTACCTGTTTTTTTTTCATAAGAAGTGTTTACCATTTGAACATATTTCCGTTGTTCATAGATTCATAAATTGTGAGCCTGAAAGGGACCTCAGAAGATCAGTGAGTTCAGCCCCCCTGAACTAAGCAGGAAAGATAACTGGGGTCAGGTGACCCCAACAAGGTGACCATCCAGTCTCCTCTTGAAGGTTTCCATGGTAGGCAATTATACCACCTCTGGAGGGACCTTATTCCACAATCTGGACACCCTACCTGTGAAGAAGTTTTTCCTAATGTTGAGCCTGAAATGGTCTTCTAGGAGTTTGTAGCCATTACTCCTGGTTTTTCCCAAGGGTGCCCTGGTTAATAGTTGTTCACTGAGCCCTTGATGTATTCCCCTGATGTAGTGGTAAGTTGCTACCAGGTCCCCTCTCAGCCTTCTCTTTTTTCAGGCTGAAGGTCCAGGGTCCCTTAGCCTTTCCTCATAAGGCTTGCTGTGCAAGTCTCTGATCATATGGATGGCCCTTCTCTGGATTTTCTGAAGCTTTGCCGTGTCCTTGTTAAAGTGTGGTGCCCACAATTGGACACAGTACTCCAGCTGAAGTCTCACCAATGCTGAGTACAGTGGAAGATCACTCCCTTGGTTTTGCTGTAGATGCACCAACTGATGTGTGCCAGAGTATTATTTGCTCTCTTGAGATGGCAGAGCACTGCTGGCTCATGTTCATACTGTGGTCTATTATTACCCCAGGTCCTTTTTATTCAAATGTTGGTCAGACTGACATTGTCAAGCCTGTAGGTGTGTAGGGGATTGTTTATCAGAGCATTTTATATTTCTTGATGTTGAACTTCATCTAGTTCTGATCCATCCAACTTGACAGTCTGTATCTGCAGCCTGTCTTCAAGCATGACCATACTTCCCCATAACTTGTTGTCATCTATGAACTTAGTCAGTGAGCTGTTCACTCCCACATCCAAATCATTGATGAAGATGTTGAATAGCACTGGACCAAGCACTGACCCCTGAGGGACACTACTGGCCACTTCTTGCCAAGATGATACAGATCCATTCATTGGGACTCTCTTGGGTCTTACCTCACAGCAAACTTCATAACCATCTGTCTCACAATTAAGCCCACAGTTCTCTAATTTTGTGATGAGAACATCATGGGATACCAGATCAAAAGCTTTTTGGAAGTCAAGGTATACAATGTCAACCTTCTCTCTCTTATCCAGGTCGTGAATTACCTGATCATAAAAGGAGATGAGATTGGTAAGACAAGACCTGCTCACAATTAAGCCATGCTGGATGTTGTTCAGAATCCTACCTTCTGCAAGCCTATCACACATAGACTCCTTAATGGATTTTTCCCAGATTTTCTGGGATAGAAGTTAGGTTAATTGGCCTATAGTTACCCAGGTCCTCTCTTCTCCCCTTCTTGAAGATGGACACAACATTGGCCCTCTTCCAGTCCTCAGGGACCTCTCAGGAGTACCATGAGTTTTGGAAGAGTTTCACCAGAGGTTCTGTGATGACTTTGGCTAGCTTCTTCAGCACTCTTGGATGAATTTTGTCTGATCCTGCTGACTTATATATGTCTATTCTTTTTAATTGATCACACATCAGTTCTATAGCAATAGTAAGAAGGCAGTCATTCTTACCCTTTTTATTCTGTACTCTATGTGGCATAATTTTCCCCTTGACCTGGTGAAAGAATGAGGCAAAGTAATCATTCAGGAGTTTAATTTCCTCCTCAGTGCTGGTGACTAGCTGTCCTGAGTTGGTGAGCAGTGGTCCTGCATTCTCTTTCATTTTTCTCCCACTTTCTATGTAACTAAAGAAGGACTTCTTGTTATTTTTAATTCCTGTGGCTAATTTTAGTTCAGTCACTGCCTAACCTTTCTAATCTGTTCCCTACAAGGGTAGGCCATTGTTGTATAGTCCTCCTTGGGGCATGTCCCAAGCTTCCATTGTCTGTACACTTCTTTTTTGCTTCTCAAGAGAACCATGATTTCTCTGTTAATGAAGAGGGCTTCCCAGCCCTTTTGCTACCTTTCCTCCATTTGGGAATGGACTTCCTTTGGGCTTCAAAAATTGTGTCCTTAAGAAATGACCACTCTTCATATACTCCTTTTGCTTTCAGTCCGTGGTCCCACAGTATTTTCCCTACAAGTTATCTGAGCTTGAGTTGAAATTCTCTTTTTTGAAGTCCAAACTTTCAAATTCTGCAATCTATTTTGTCTGCCTTGCAACAGACAGTGAATGTGATAGTTTCATGGTTGCTATTGCCCAGGCTGCACTCCATGTTTAAGTTGGTCACCAGGTCATCTCCTTTGGCCAGGACCAAGTCAAGATGAGCGTGGCCTCTGGTTGGCCCGTGCACCTCCTGAGTCAGAAAAGGTCTTTGATGCAGGTCAGGAAAGAATGTGACCAATCCAACATGGCTGAATGTTCCTCCAAAAAGATGTCTGGGTAATTGAATTCACCAATGACAAACATCCCATGCATGTGCAGCCTCTGTCAATTCTCAGGCAAAATCTAGATCGAGTTCCTCTTCTGGTTTGGTGGTCTGTAGTACACCTATAGTTAGGTCTCTCTCACCGTGCCCCCCGCTCACTTTGACCCAGAGGGTTTCAAGCTGTTCTTCTTTGGAGCTGAAGTTGGCCTCCAAGGAGGTATACTGCTCCTTCACATAGAGAGCTACACCTCCACCTTTCTTCCTTACTCAGCCTCTTTTATGAAGGACATAGCCCTCTATGGCTACTCTCCAATCATGTGAGGAGTTCCACCAGGTCTCCATAATCCCTACTAGATCATAATGCCCACTGGACAGTAGGAGGGCTAGCCCTTCCTGCTTGTTCCCCATGCTACTGGAACTAGTGTACAGGCACCTGACTCCTCCAACTGAGGCTCTCAACTTCCTGGCACACTGAAGTAGAACTATTCCCTCTGCTCCCATGAGAGTGGAACTCCTAGTGTCCCTATCCATGGAGCATTCTTGTGTGTCAGTCCCTGGGCATGCTCCAGTCAGTTTTTCCCCTTCCCCGAGCAATCTTAGTTTAACGCCCTATCTAGAAGATTGGCCATCCTGGCCAAGAACATGGAATTACCTTTCCATGTTAGGTGGATGCCATCTCTTCCCAGGAGTCCTCTCTCCGTGAAGTGTTCACTGTGATCGAGGAAACCGAAGCCCTCTCGGTGGCACCATCATTGGAGACATCAGTTCATTTCCTCAATGCATTCTTCCCTCCTAGAACCATGGCCTGCAAACAGGGAGCACAACTTGAGCCCCCAACCTCTTGAGCCCAGCCCCCAGAGTCCTGTAGTCATGCATGAACCAGTTTGGATTGCTCCTGGCTGTGTCATTTGTTCCCACATGGATGAGGAACATGGGGTAGTTGTCAGAGAGCTAGACAAGCCTGGGGATCCTCTCCACAAGATCCCATATTCAGTCCCCAGGGAGCCAGAAGACCCCATGGGCTAGGGGGTCTGGATGGCAGATGGGTCCCTCAGTGCCCCACAGGAGGGAGACCCCTACAACCACCACCTTACTTCTCCTCTTGAGGATGGCAGCATGCTGCTTACCTTCCTCCTCCTCCGGTGTTACCATCAGAGCCTCCTCATGCATGGGGAGGAGAGCATACCTGGTGTGCAGTGCCAGGGGAGGAGCAACCCTGGCCTTATGTTTCCTGGAGTGTGAGCTGACTGTCTTCCAGGTAGCTCTAGATGGGTCTTTCTGGTTAGCCATCTTCTTGGCCACCATCTCTGTCTCTTTCTCTTCTTCCTTCTTCTGGAGAAGGGTCTGGCAGTAGCCATCAATGAAGTTCTTTGTGGGCCCTGATGGGGCATAGCTGGTGTACATCTTCCTCAAGCTCCGGCAGCCAGCCCTCCAGAGACTCCACGAGGGAGCATGCCCCAAAAGTGTGTGTGTCCCCATGCCCAGCTGCTGGCAGCCATGCCAGGCAGCTCCCACACCCCAGGGCCATAGGCTCCATCTGTGTGGAAGTCAGAGCCATAGGAACTGTCTGGGTGGAGATCTTGGTGGTGTCAGGAAACCTGGGGGCACAATAAGTCATGGCTGAGAGCACATTTATGCCCCGGTCATGTTCAAGCCCCTACCTTGTTATACTTACCGTTGACATATTTATCTGTGGAAGTATCTGAAAATTAGAGACAAAAGCCATATGTTACATATACTTAACACCCACAATACTATTTGATTGTTAAAGACTACAGGTACCTGTTTCCAAAAACAAAAAGAAAAAAATCCACCTCTTTTCTCAACTTCAGAAAGGAGAGAAGTATCTATTTTTCCAGGAATTGGATATAGATTAGCAGGAGTGCCCATCAATAAAACAGTATGTCCACTTCAAATCAAAGCTTGTTAACAACACTATTATTTAAAAGAAGCTGATAATCACAGATGAAAACAGTACTACAGCCTGGCTGATATCTGTAAAATTATCTCATGGTTTCTTTACTGAATGGAGAGAGAAGTTTTTGGTTTTTTTGTTATTGTTGTATATATTCATGATCTGGGGTATATTTACATAAGCAGTGATCACTTGAGCAGTTTCAGTGTTTTGATTAGTCCCATTAAAGAAAAGGGCCTGCTTATGTGAATAAAGATGCTCAGGTCCACAAGCATTTCCAAAATCAAGGCTATAGGCACATCTAGACATACAATTAATTCAAAGCAATAAACTCTGGAGTGTATTGCCTTTTGAATGTGCACCCAGGAGCACAGCATGTTGTGCCAGGTCAGAGCAGACCCAGCTGGTAGGGATCTGGGGATCATGCTGCCAAGGGGCTGGTTGGGGCATATGGTGCTTCCATGTGGGGCTAGCCAGCAGGCAGTCCCTGCACTGAACCAACCTCATGCCCTAGCCAGATGGTGCAGCATCTATATGTGCACTACTGTGGAGTTATTTTTGTTGTTGTTGGGGGAGAGGGGATTGTTTGCTCTTTTAAGTACTATCCTACTGCAGAGAAAATTAATTTACTTCAACTTAATAGGGGCACACATGCAGATGCCAAGGCATTTACTGTGCAACTAATTAGTCTACTGTGCAGTAAACCTCTTGTGTTTACAAATCATGGGGTGTGTCTATATATCCCTGAAGATACAGAATGTTCAGGGAGTTGAAAGGACCCCATAGTCACTGTAGAATAAGGAACATGGGCTCATTGTGCTGCAAGTCATCAGGAAACAATAAACTTTGAAAACAAAAACCTCAGTATGATAGAGTCAGAGTAATAAACCTGCTAAACCTGTACAAACTGTTTTAAATACCTGTATGCAATGCATGTTTGTTTGTCTGCACTGAGAGATAGTAAAAAGGATTAGATGGAAACATATTTTGCACTGTATTAGGATACATCTTGGAATGCTTTTTACTGTATTATGGACACAATCCTAACTAAGATTATGTTCACTGAAGGGAAGGTAAAGAAGCCAGTCAGGGTTTGACCCAGAGTCCACTGAAATCAGTATGAATCTTTCTGTTTTGTCTTTGGACAAAACTAAGCCACTGACTATTTCTTGTTTTTCATAACAATAAATCAACTCTGAGTGTGCAAGGGATTACAAAAAATGAGAATGGACTTTACCCAGCAATTGAAATAAATAAAGACATTTAAAATAAGTATACAACATTGAAAACGTAATATAAATGTATTTTCTAACCAATTAAAATATTTATTGAATCACTTAAGTAAATGGAACAGATTATTTACTCTAATACCAAATAATGAAGCAAAGCTTTCCTACTCACTGTTGTATTTGATTTCCCAGG
Organism: Crocodylus porosus; assembly: GCF_001723895.1. Taxonomy (NCBI): domain Eukaryota; kingdom Metazoa; phylum Chordata; order Crocodylia; family Crocodylidae; genus Crocodylus; species Crocodylus porosus. The sequence goes on along the minus strand of NW_017728943.1, from coordinate 117,060,441 downwards.
TGAATCATAATGTTGTTTACCTAGTTGGAAAGCCATCTTTCAGAGTGATTTGCTCTCATCTTGTTACTTTCAAAGAGGAACACTAAAAACCAATTAAAAGTTTTTTCAGCCTTTGCTGCTTTCTGGAGTCTCTTTTCAAACACATATTATCACTATAATCACTGGTGACACAAGTTTTCAATAGGGATGATAGGAAAGGATGGAAATCTTTGATGCACTACATTGATGTGAATATAATTTATGTTATTACAACTGAACATGAAACTGCTTTTTCTAATTTGCAAAGACTTTTGATGCAATCAAATGTGGAATATAGTTGTAAGCTTTGTTTTAACTACTTGCACATAGCAGTTTCTTTCCCATCAGAAACGTTTCCTCAGTAACAAAAGACATTGACTATAAAGAGCAAAGGAAATATAATTTAGACAGCACCATAAAGGTGCATGGTGCTTGATAAGCTAAAATGAGCTTTCTACCTTGCTGTTCTCTATACTGGATTCCTGACCAAATATTGTATTCTTTAGCAAGTAGATACATATGCACGTAGCTTTCCCCATCGACTTAATTCTCCATGGAGCAATAGCATACATATTCTCTAAGTTGCTTTAAAAAATGTAATATGAATATTTAAAATATTTAATGTTTTTACTAGACTCCTGATCCCTCTTTTCTTTTCTTTTTTTTTAAACTCTGATGGTGACGCTCCTTGCCAATCTGCATTCATATGGTTTTTGCAGTGATAAATCCATAGTCTTAACTTGTCAAATATCTCTACAGAGAAAATGTTAAATATATTTGGGTTTTAGAATAAATATCTTCTAGCAATTGACTAAGGTATGCATAACTGAATACTTTATATAACAACAACATTTAACTTTTAACCATGTGAATATTACTTATGAAATATGAGATTATATATACTCAATACATTTAACAAAGAGCATGTTTAAGTATGACATTACTTCGGGCTAAACTAGGTGATAGAAATAAGATTTATTTCTTGAAGAGCAATCTAAGCCTCTATTATATAAAACTCCCAGTGATTTAAAGCCCAAGGCACTCATTTACTCTACAGTGTTGTGCTGACTAAACTGAAGCATCTACACATACTACATACAGTTCCTTTAAAGTGACAGAACCCCTTGTTTCTAGCCGTGACGTGATGCCTCCCCTCCAAGTGATTTAAACCCACTGCTATTTTGTTTCCATTGTCAGAAGTCACATATCACCAGTCTCATGCCTTAACAGGCCTTCACATTCCCTCAGCATCAATCCCACACTTTTTCATTCCAATTCTTGTTGCCAGAGACTTGAATTCTAGGAGCCAGAAATCAAACTAACTGTAAGGTATCTCACCTCCCGCCCAGTTAAAGGCATCCCTCCACTTTGAAACTCTATATTCTACAGCAAGCATACTGTATTGTTCATTAAATGTTATATGGTGTTGTTTCTTTAAATGTTACAACTTTGTGTGCCTCCCCAGGCATCTTGTTTGCTTTTGTTGAGTACCTGCTCCAAGCAATAAAGCCACAAGCACTAATTATCATGTAGTTCTATCTCCCTTGGGCTAGTCTAAACCCCACCACTGTGTAGATGCTTTCCACCTCTTGAAGCATCAATCTTCTTCAAGATTTGGTGATGCTTAATTTTGAGACACTGGTCAGAACAACGGCCAACAAAATTGTTTTAAAGTTTGCTTAATATTGTAGTCCTATTTGGGCTTCCCTTTCCAAATACAGATCCTCACCTCCCCCAAACCCAACTGACTTTTGGCAAGTGTGTGTGCATTGGACAGGGGAACTTACCATGGCAGTAGCAGTATGGGTATCTGGCAGAAAGAAAAACTTGAAGATTACGTAGCCTCTACATGAACAAAGGCTTGCAGGGGGAAAAAAAGAAAATGTTTACAGAATTATTATTATTATTCATTTTGGACTATTATTGCAAATCTGATATGAGCTGGCCTTCATGGTCAGAGTCCATAGTCATGTCAAGATTGAGTAACCTCTTCTCTCCAAGAATTCATTGGTAGCTGCCTGGCTGAGATTGTTTTGGAGGAGGAAAACAAGGATAGACATATTCATAATGAAGTTACACAAGGTGTTTACTGCTGAATGATGGAAACATGTTTGGGAAGGTCAAAATGGGTAGCAGACCAGTGCACATGTGCAGCTCCTCAGGCAGCAGACAGAGATGCTGCAACACCTCATCAACCAATGATTCAGAAAGCCATGCTCCCTCCCCTCCAACCATACCCTTTGGCCTTGGGGAAAATACTTTCTAGGGTGCTCTACTTTCTAGGGTGTCCTGCATCATAAGAACATGTAATCCAAACCCAATCACCTGGTATTCACTTAAAACTGGTGGATGGGCAGGATAGTTATGAATGCTTTTTGGGGAGGAGATGAGCAGACAATAGAAGTGAAAGAACAAGTTAGGGACTATTTAGAAAAGCTGGACAAGTCCATGGGGCTGGACACGATGCACCTGAGGGTAGTAAAGCACTGAAACAGGTTACCCACACCGGTGGGTAATCTCTATCATTAGAGGTTTTTAAGACCTGGCCAGACAAAGTCTTGGCTGGTATGATCTAGCTGGGGATAGTTCTGTTTGAACAGGGGGTTAAACTAGTTGACCTCCTGAGGTCCCTTCAAACCTTAATTGTCTATGATTCTATGCCTGTACACCACACAGTAAAGGCTTGGTATAGCAGAGCTGGGGCCCAAAGATGTTTCAATCTCCCCTTGTGACATCTCAGTCACCACCCCTGGGTTTGGGTCTCTCCCTTTTGACTTGCCTTTGATGATACTCTAAGAGAAAAAGGAGTTGGGGGGGCTGCCCACATTCCTGGGGTCTCAGTGGTCTGGCTTACCCATCCATACAACATCTCTGTTCATGTCAGGTCCTATTGGTTATCTGTCACCTCCAAACTCTCCTCTAGCCATGCCCCTGCTTCTCAAGTGTCAACAATGGAGAAGTTCAGTGGGCTCTTCAGTCCCAGGTTCTTCCTCCACCTTATCAGGTGCATAAACTTCTGATCTGTCTCTGCCCGTCCTATGGCTATGGCCCTTGGCCCATGCCTCTGCCCTTCTCAGGTTGCAGGCCTCTGGCCCAAGTTTCTTCCCTTTTTGGGGCTGTGGCTTCCAAACCCTGGCTCTGCCTCACTTTGGCTCTAGGCCTCTGGCCCAGCCTCAGTCTTTTCCCTGCTTCTCCTCATGCTGTGTTCCTGGCCCTAGATCTCCCCCTCTTGGGGTATCCTGTCACTCAAGATGGGCCCCATCCTTGACAGGCTCAAGTTTGGTCATGTCCCTGGACACCATAGAAACCTCTTCCTTCCCTGATCAGATGCAAATCCAGTCCACCAGTACAGATCATAACAGAGAAGTTCAGCCCTCTGTCTATAATCAAAATCAAGCCCTCTGGCTGTGTAAGAAAGTTCAGTTCACAGGCAATTCACAGTTCCATATTAGTAATCTGCCTGTTGTGAAGTCTTTGGTGGCCTCTTAGCCAAGGCATAGCACCAAGCCCCCTCCTTGGCAGTGGAGCAGTTAAGGTTCCTCAGTCAGTCTCCCATCCATAGTCATCATGGAGCTGCTCCTTTTCTGGTAGCCTGAAGAGATAAATTGCTTCTGCATTTCAAACCCTGGGCTTATAGAGGACCTAGATTCCACCCCTCCAGATTTTGTGGTCTCCCAGCCGCCACAGGCGTATTTCCTTAGGCTACCTAGCTGGCCTTCAGAGCTCCTTCCAGTTGTGGGTGATAGGAGCTAACTACCCTGCTTCCCAGTACTACTGTGGTGCAGCTAGGCTTGTAGAAGGCATACCACTGCTCTTACTCTTCTCTTCCCTGTTGGACTATTGCAGTGCCACTACCTCAGCAATAAGTACCTCTCTAGCTTAGGATCCAGGTGGCCTGCTACTCTCTGCTCCTCCCCTGGCTCATGCAGCCCTACACCAGCTGGATAGACCCCTGCCAGACCCACTTCAGCAAGTGCCTGGGCCTGCCCTGGTGGAGTGGGCCTTTGGCCACCTGAAGGGAAACTGGTGCACCCTCACTGCCCACCTTGAGTTCACCAAGGCCAACATCCCCCAGGTCATCACCACAGCCTGCATGCTGCATAACATCTGTGAGGCCCAAGTGAAGCTGTTTTGCAAGGCTTGGGAGGAGGTGCAGGAGCTGGAGAAGGCCTGGCAGTGGAATCACCAGCTGCAGCGGTAGTGACAGTAATGGGCCACCTCCACTGAGGCCCAAGCCAAGCCGCATATGTCCCAGTGGGGACCAGGGGACTGAGAACAAGAGATGCTAGCTGATTACTTTCTCCTGCACTCCCTGCTGTAGCCTACCTGGACAGCTTCCCACAGAACCCCCGCCCTACCACCTACCACTAGCACCATGCTCACTGCAGACAGTTCTCAGGAAAACACTTGGTTGCCATGACAAGAAACAGATCCCCACCCCCTCCCCAACAACAGAGCCCACCCTCCTTTCCTCCCCAACAATAGAGCCCTCCTCTCCTTCCTTCCCAACAACAGCGACGCTCAACCACCCACCCAAACCACCACCAATAAAACTGCAAATGATTTACAACAAGTGCAGTGCTGTGTTTGTATGTGTGACCTCCAAGGTGTGGGACTGTGGAATGGGGGTGTCTAGGGGACAGGGCCCAGGGACAGGTGGCCAGCATCCTGGCCTCTGGCCATTCCCCCATGGGAACATACACCACAGTAAGCCCATTAGATGGGAGGCTTATCCAGGGCTGATGGCAGCTGTTGCTCCTCTGCTACAGGTGGTTCCCCCTCTGGCAGCCAGTAGCCAAAGCCGCCAGGGACAGTGTGCAGTCCTGGCCTTGCTGCAGGCAGATTCTACCTCATGGCCACATGCAGCCAGGGTGAGTGACAGGGCTGGACCCAAATGGAGAGGCTGGGAGGAAGGGGTAGGGGCTGGGGCAGGGGCTCATCACCAGTGGAGATGGTGCTGGACCTTCATGTAGGCCCACAGGGGGGGCTGCTGTTGGGCAACAGCCAGCTGCCAGCTGCTATGTTTGGAGGCAGGGCAGTGGGTAACATGAAGACAACCACCAGGGTCAAGATGGTTCCCAGCTCCGGCAGTCCTCCTCCATTGTCTCCACTGCTCTAGCCACAAGTGTAGCCTGCTGCTCCAGAACCTCCATGCACTATTTTTCCCTGGCCAGAAGCTGTACCCTAAACTCCTAGTCCACCTGGTTCTGCGCCTTCTCATACCAGTCCTGCATGTCTTCATGGATGATATTCTCCACCCACCACTTCTGCTGGCTGAAATCCTTGGTCCACTACATGTCCTGCTGGGCAATATTGTCTACCCACCATGTCCTCCTGTCTGCCAGCCAGTCTTCTGACGCCGTCACTAACCAGTCTAGAAGCAGGGTCTGGTCCTGCATCCTCCTCCTGCAGAACTGGTGCAGCAGCAGGGCCCTGGTCATGAGCTGCAGTGAACCTGATGGTGCATCCTGGCTGCCACCTGCAGCCTCTCCCCAACACGCTGCTGCAGAACCTGCAGAGACATGAGAAAAAAGCTGTTTGTGAAAGTTAACAACATTTCTGAGATAAGATGCTTGTACCAGGGGCCTGTGTACTACCCAAACCTCAGACTGGGGTTGTGCATGCATAGGTACCCATGGACTATGGTAATTCAGTTGCCCAGGCCCAGGCAGCTGCCAGCAGAGCTCACCATCCCCAGTCACTGCCCAAGGGCCATCAGGGCACTGGGGCCTGGCCAAAGGCAGCCTGCCTCCCCTGCCCCATTTACAGGCTAGGACAGGCCAGGCTCCTGGCAATACCTGCTTCTGAGGCTACAGACCCACTCCCTTTCTTCTCCGCCTGCAGGCCAGCCTACCTCCTGTGCTGCCACCAAGTCCACAGCACCCAGGCTCAGTGAATGCAGGGTTTCTGGATGACTGAGATAGAGTTGCCTGCATCCATGCCCTCCCCACAGGGGGCCTCTACATGGAGGTTCCCCAGAGTAAACTCTCTCCCCCACACCCCGTGGCCACTCTGCACACCAAACATGCACTGGCTGTGTGTGTCCTGGGTGCAGTACAAGGAGCTGTGTGAAAGGACTGAGGTGTGCATGATTCACTATGCCCTGCTGCTCCCACCTTCCTTCATGCTGTGGGGGGGATTGAACCTGGGAACCAGAGGATCATGACCTAGCTAGGCAGGGAGTAGAGGCAGGAGCCAGGGTGTGGAGACCCCTCCCCCAAGTGTGGGGCTTACCATGTGGATGGGCATAGTCATCAGTTGCAGGGGCACAGCGTGTGGATGCCCAGGCAGGTCGTCCCCCCACCCCCCGAGGAGGAGCTGGTCCAGCTAGCAGCCAGTGGTGATGTGCCTGGCCACACCTCATATCTGGGGCTGAGGTTGCAGAACTGGCAGAGCAGGTGCTGGCTTGTGCTCCCTGGGCTACTGGAAGATGCAGGGAGAAGGGAGCTCAGTCAGATGGTCCACCCACAGACTACACATCCCCCACCCCATTCTTCACACACCCCTGACATTTCCCTGCCACTCCTCATTCCCCTTATCCCCTGCTACTCCTCACACCCACCCACACCCATAACACCCTCCCCCACCAACTCCCATGTCCTTACATTACCCGTGACAGCACCTGGGTCCCTTGCTGTGGTTCTGCTTGCCCCAGCAGGGTAAAGGTGTGTACCCAGCTTGCTGCAGCAGCAGAAGTACCATAGAGATGCTCTGGCCAGAAACCAGTGTCTCTCCAGAGGACTGGCTTCCAGGTTACTCGAAGTATGGTCTCCTAGGGCTCTGGGACTGAGGCATAATACAAGTGCCCAAGGGAATGGCATCAGAGGCACTGCAGGTCCCTCAGCATATAAAACACCCTAACCAGGGTCCCCTGAAAAGGAATCACAAGGCATCCCGAGCCTCCAGCTATGCTCCTCTGCCAGCTGGATCATGACGTGGTAGTGGAATGACTGTACATGGCAGAAGCCGAGGTCTCAGCACCCCAGCAAGAGGGTCACCCTCCCCAGTCTTTGGAATGGGGGGAGCAGGGCCCAACCAGGGATATAGGGTAGGATGGAGCTGAGGATCACCTGGGCCCCGAATTTTCTAGGGGCTCAAGCTGGACGTACTTACCCTCCACCATGAGCCCCCACTGCACCACCTTTTGTGCAGCAGCCTCTGAGGCAAGGAAAAAAAACCCCTTGCCCTGAATGCAGGATGATACCATGATCTTGAAAGCCACTATCACACAAGCCAGGGCCTGTACCCAGGTCTCAAAGTGCAGGTTCTCCTGCTCAGGTAGTTGGCACTTCACTCCCTGCCTGTGCGTCCCCTCAGGTTCTGGTTTTCTAGGCTTAGGGAAGGTGTCTGTGCCATTCCCACTCCTAGCTGTGGTGGAGGCTGAAGAGGAGTCCTTCACACTGTCCTTGCTCTAGGTCCCTGATGGTGGGTGGTGGGGCTTGGAAGTGGTGCTGGGGTATGGCACTGTGCAGTGGGGATGTGGTGCCCCTCTCCCAAGGGGGTGGCAGCAGCATGTGGCAGAGGACCCCCCCATAGAGGGGTGGAAAGAGTGGTGGTGGCAGTGGTGGTAGCAGCGGCAGTGGCGGCAGCAGCAGCAGCAGCCGCCGCCTGAGACAGGAAGGGGCATGGCCACCTTCCCCAAAGTTCCTGAAAGCTGCTTGTCAGGGCATCTTTTTATATTGCTGGGACCAGCACAGGTGCTGGCCCCAGGCTCTAGCTCCCCCTGGATGCAGATCCGGGAGTAGCTGGGCAGGGTTATTTTGCCCCAAGTGGCACAACTTGCCCCACACCATAGTGCTTGTCCAAGCACGTGTGCTGAGGCAAAAATCCCTGGCTCAAATTTGTGCCACCCCTATTTGAGTTGCTGCAAGTTCATGGGTCTGCATGTGTGTACATGCCCCTAGTAACAGGACTGGTTGGGAGTAAATTTGCTTCTGGTTGGTGTCTACATGTGTGCTAATACACGGTAACTAGTTATGAGTAAATTTGCTACTTAAATTTGCAGGTAGCAAATTTACTTGTGTGTAGTGAAGTTTACTGCACAGTAAGTGTGTATATGTGTAGACACACATGATTAGTGTGAAGTAAACTGCTCTACTGCACAGTAAAGCATACTCTAGCAAGCAGCCTAGTCCACTTGAACTCTTCCCTACTCTTCCAGGTTTCTGGGGCCCTGCACTTCTGGCTGCTGACAGGCAAAATGCATGTCATGGGTGGTTTTGCAACTGTGTCTGTCTTGGGACATAGGGGGAGGGAGAGAGGGGGAAACTACTGTAGGCCTGGCTGCTAAGCTACTGTGTTACCAATCAATCATGATTCACTAAGGGACCAGCTCAATACACAATAGCTAGTGAGGATAACAAGTTAATAAGCAAGGAGTGACACCTACAAAACCACAGACTAAGGAGAGGAAAGAACCAATACAGAGCTGGGAACTGCTTCTGCCACAAGACAGAGATAGTGGTTGGTGCTGGGGTACGGCACAGCACAGTGGGGATGTGGTGCCCCTCAAGACACAAGCCCCCATGTCACGAGTTTTGCCTATAAGCAGGTAAGGGTGCAGGGCCCCAGAACCCCCCTGCACCTATCTCCTTAACAACTGGCAGCCACAGCAGGGCCTAGCAGCCAGGCCTGCAGTATTTCCCCAACCCCCCACCCATGCCCCAAGATAGACATAGTTGCACAAGCACCCATGACATGAGTTCTGCCTGTCAGCAGCTAGAGATGCAGGGCCTCAGAACCCAGAACCCCCCTGCACCAATCTCCTTGACAGATGGCCTCAGCAGGGGCTAGCAGGCCTGCAGCTTTCACCCTGATGTGCCTTAACATTAAGTGTCACCCATGTCACAAGTTTTGCTTGTCTGCAGCTTGAGGAACAGGCTTTGTGGCCTCAGCAAGAGCTACCGTCCCTGCAGTTTTCACCCCACTGTGGCTTAACACACACACAACATAAGTTTTCCTTTCATGAATTTGAGGTGCAGTTTCCCAAAAACCTCTACACCAATCACCATGAGTCTTGGCATGTATCATGCTGACGGCAGAGGCTAACATCCCTGGAAGTTTCATCTGAACAGTCAAAAGACAACAAAGTTATAGATATTTCATTGATTCCTCATTATACTCTATGGCCAAATCTCCGAATCAGCTCCAAATCTTCTGAAGCAATTTGGCCAAATCGAATAAAAAAATTATTCGGCTCTCCAAATCGAATCTCTGCCATCCAAATCAGCTGAATCTGAACCAAATAGTACCCTATTCACACAGGCCTAATGAATAGATATGATGCTAATCTCTCCTTTCCACTGCCATTCCCCAAGCTTTCCCCCTTCTTTTAAAGCATAGTCTGATTGTGAAACTATCAACTTCATCACTTAGACAATTAATTAAAATGTTCTTTCAGGGCCTTACATGACCTTATAGTACCTTAGTGTGTTCTGTTTATAATCGCTGAGTCCACCTGCTGAAACTAAACAGATAGCTGCTCTCCCTCAACTTGTTGCCCTGGGATAAGGTTTTCTCTGGTTGTGCTGGATACAACAGTCTGCAACAACTATAGGCACATTAGCCTCACTCAGAATGCTGCTCACTTCATTCGCACAATACACTCTTTTAGAAGGTGTTGCATGGGCCATTTAGATGCCCTCACAGTACATACTTTGCATTCAACTGGCACAGCTGCTTATGATGGAAGCATGCAGTGCTATCAGAATTATGGTGATATGAGCTGTCTCTGACAGCTGAAAAGTGGCAGCTACTGTATGCCAACAGAACTTTTGCTAATGTAACTTTCTAGTGAAGATAAGATCTTACTGCAAATTTGACCTGTGTAGGAAGATCAGGATTAGGATCTCGTATTGAGATTCTGGTTTAATAATGTGACAGAGTTAAACTGATTGTGTGGGTTCTCATAACAGATTAAATTGATAAACTTTCCTAAAATAACAGAAAAAAATACCTTTAATACCTTAATATTTTACATAAATATACATACACATGTTTTGAGGGAAAAAAATCTCTGTAATGAACATGGAATACCTTGTGGCTTCAGGTATCTTTTAGCATCTTGAATCCCTAATAAGTTGCCCAGTATAATAGAACTCAGACATCCTGACTAGCCAGAATACTTTTGCCTGGCTGTTTGACCCTGAAACTACAGAAAACAGTCCTTCATATGAAATAAGTGGGAAATAATCCCTGTGAAAGTGAAGACTATGTGGAAGGAAATGATTCTATCTTTGGATAACAACAATAATATCTAAAGCTTCAAAACCATCCCTTCTCTGGATAGAAAGAGTCCAGTCATTGGCTAGGCAAGCTTACTCTGTGGTGTTGCATGGGCCATTTAGATGCCCTCACAGTACATACTTTGCATTCAGCTGGCACAGCTGCTTATGATGGAAGCATGCAGTGCTATCAGAATTATGAGTCAAAACAGTTCTAAGAGATTTGAATATGGATAGAGATTTGTGACATCTGTATTGTGTTATATATTTTATCAGATTATATCTTAATTGCTGAATTATACTTTGTAAACTAATATAAGGTGACTCATTTACTAATTATGACTCATCAGTGCTCTGATTCGTTGAAGTCAATGGGACTTAGACACATGCTTACTGTTACATACCTGGCTCTATGCTTTACTATAAAGCAGGGGTGTCAAACATATGGCCCATGAGACAAATTAGCCCACTAAATTGTTCTGTCCAGCCCGGTGGTAGTCTGGAAGACTACTAGAAGTTGTGGGGGAATGGCACCAGGAATTCAGGGTCTCTCAACCCTGATGGACATGACCATTGGTGACAGAACCACAGATTTGTGCTGTTACCCAAATGCAGCCCTGAACTGTTGTATGTGTCCGGAGCCATGATACTATTCCCCCAACACAACTCTGCAACACTTCACATCCGTGAACCTGCAATGCTGCCCAAACACAACTTCAGATAACTACGTGCCCTTAGACATAGGCTGCCACCTGAATGTGGCTCCACACTGCCAATCACAAGGTGCCCCATGCTACCACACAATACTGGAACCACTGCAATTGTTGCTGGCCCTGCAGAGCCTGCACAGGAAGATCCCCTGCAATCCAGATAAAGCCCAGGGCTCAAGGTGAGTTTGACAACCGTGCTATGGATGGATGGGTCAAAGCATCTGCCTCAGTGTATTACAATTCAAAGCCTATTTACTGCATAGCTGTCATTCTGTTTTGTTCTGACAATTATGAAGGGTATTTCTTAGAATATGGAAGATATTTTTTTAGAAGGTTGAGTACTGTTTGTATTTTGTAGGGCAGTAGGACTGTGTGATTAAAAAATTGTTTATTTGAGGCTCACCAGAGAAAAAGAAAAATGACTTCTGACTTGCACATACCACTCCACCTGCTGTCTGCTATGAAGAAATTTAGAGTATTTCTTTCATTTTATTTGTAGTAATTAATGTTTGGAAGTTCCATAAAATTATTTTTCATGGGAATTATCTCAAATGAGGTGAGAAAATATAATATATCTTCTGTCAAATCAGTGGTATTTCATATAATACTTCTCTGTAGTCCAAATGGTAGAGCAAAGGTTAATGTAAAATAGTTCTAAAGCTGCATATCCATGCTGCACTTGTTATCAAATCAGTATGAAAATGGACATGGTAGCTGGAAAAAAACTGGAACATAGTAGCTGGATTTGAATGTTTCTGTTCAACAAGCATGTGTTACAGTTTATGATATTGAAATTTCTGTAAGTAGAATACTCTACTTGACAGGATAATGATGAATGGAACAGCAATTGCTGCCACCATCATGGTTTGCTACATTAGCCACCTTCAGATTTCTAGCATGTTGCTGTCAATAAAACATTGACAGTTTATCGCAGGAAAAAATGGAAAAGAACCTTCACTCTTTCTCAATAGTTTTAAAAAATAATAGGATAAAAGAAGGCTGTACATATTACAAGCTAGACAAGTCTCTCTGAGTGGTTCATGACTACATTACTGACATTGATATAAAACTAATTTCATGGTGAGTGAACAACAAACATGAAGCACTCTCTAAAAGAAGTAACTGCACTAGCTTTGGAGCACCACACAGGAGATTACTACCAAAGGATGAGGCAGAACATAACTTCAGTAATTAATTTTATAATCAGAGTAACGGAATACATAAAAGTATGTACAGACTGGTAGAAGAGATGATTATTTACATATCTATGTCTCCTTTTTCTCTTGACATTTTTCAGAGTAGATTAGAATACACAGTGAACATTTCTACAAGGGTATATTGAAATCAAGCCATCTCTGAGCTGAATCTCAGCCCCTATTAGCCACGTAGTGACTTTATACCACACTTCAACGCAAGACATAGGAAAGTTGACCACACCTAATTGTTAACTCATATGTGGTATAATTTCATTGCCCAGCTGGCACCTATTTGAAAAGGTGCCTTATATCTCCTTGTGGCTTGTTTCGATCAACATTTTCAATGGTATCAATGTATTTCTACAAAATGTTTTGTTTCCTGTATTAGTACTTTATGAAAGAACCTTGTTCTGCCAGAAAAAAATTCCAGTCAGCGTTCTTATAAGGTTGTTGGTTCTGATTTATGAGAAGTAAAGAATACTTCTTCAAATTCATATATAACTAGGCTATGTATCAGTTTGAATATTCTTTAAAACTTAAACAGTTCTATGGTTTTTACCCCATCTTTCTTCTTTATTAGGGCTGTGCAAAATTTCACCAAGTGTTTAATTTCAAAGCTACTTCGACATGTTTCGAGCTCAAAACAGTGAAATCAAAGTGAACAAAACCCATCAAAACATCTTTGAAATGAAATGAGGCTATTCAACACATTTCAAAAGTTTTGAAATGTTTTGCATTTCAAAGCAGCCTGGTGGTGGGAGGCAGGGGAGAGCCAGGAATGTGCTCCCAACAGCTCTGCAGCCCCATGTAGCTCAGCCTGGTGAGGAGTGCAACCTTGGGTCTCTCCGCCTCCTGCCGCCAGGCTGCATTCAGTGGGGCTGATGAAGCCAATCAGAGCACAGGCTAGTGGCGAAAGATGGGCAGAGCTGGGGCTGTGCTCTGCCTGTCACCACTGGGTTGAACTCCATGGAACCTGGTGCTGGGCACAGGCTGCATCCAGCACCAATCCCAGGTGGTGGCAGCAGCTAGGGCCTGCACCCCCAGGAAGAGTCCAGGACTGCCCTGAAGCCCTTCTGGGGGTGTGGACCCCCAGATCTGTACCTGGATGACAGGAGGCTGATACTGCTGCCTGGGGCCAGTACCAGCAACTGTCTTCCCCGGTGCTGGGTGCAGGCTGCACCCAGCCCCAGTCACAGGTGGCAGCAGCAGCTTCCTGTCATCTGGCACAGATCCAGGGGGCTGCACACCTGAGAGGAGTTTGGCACAGCTCGGCAGTCTCCTGGGGGTGCAGGCTTCTGGATCTGCACTCCAGATGAGAGGAGGCTTGGGCTGCCTCTCCCAATTGAGACCAGTGCTGGGCACAGGCTGTGCCCAGTACTGGAAAAGATTGCTGCTGCCACAGACTGAACCTTCTCTCATCCAGAGTGCCCCACCGGAGAAGGGAGCTGGTAAGTATGTTCCCCTTCCCCAAACTCCTATGCTAACTCATGTGCTGGGTCCATTGCATGCTTATTTGCATGCTGTGTTTGTGTGGCTCCAACCATGCAGCTCCCCGGTGTGGGGGGCTAAGTAGGAGCCAGGGGTGCATTACCCTCTTTGGCTCTACTCAGCTGCCACCCCACCACTAGCTAGCGCCCATCCACTCTGGGCCCCATTTACCTCCTGGCTTCATGCTGAGGGTCAGGGTCAGGGTCTGCCAGAGGGTCCACCATTGCTCATGGGGGCACGGCAGGCTTACACCCATGCATCTAAGACTGGAGCAGGTCCCAAACAAAATTTGTTTTTATTTAAAATAGTTATAAGCAAGACATTTTCTGCAAAACAAACTAAGCCTTCATCTAAATGGCTTGAACTTTCATAAAAACAGGCAGAAATTAAACAGCAGAAGTTTAATTTAACAGTTTTAGAAAAGTGGCTTTTCCCACTGTCTTTCACTCATTCTAGATGGGTTCCAACCTGCAACATTTTCATTTATCTCAAAGCCTTGTTTTCAGTTGTTGCCAAACTCTGAAATATTCCATATTATGTCTCTAAACCTAGCTGATTTTTTTTTTTTAATTTTTCACCCCAAAAAGTATGTTAGCTATTTCTGTATCCAAAGGCAGGATAAACTGTGTTGATCTCTAATGTAAAATAACTTGTTACATTTAGTTAAGAATCTCTAATGTATTCGTGCTCCAGAACAGGGACTTAAATGTGGGAAGGACACTATAGTCCAAGGAAAAAAATACCTACCTCTGGCCAAGTTATTAGACTTTGAAAAAAACTCAATATCTGTGTGTTTACTAGAAATTGGTGGAACCTGAGGACTAAATTCTTTAAAGATATTATCTGCACTGAACACACTTGTGACAGACTATGATTTTGTTTTGTAATATTTTTGGCTTAAATAAGAATACAAGAAGTGCCATATTAGTTCAGACCAATGGTCTATCAAGTCCAATATTCTGTTTGGGACAGTCTATACTCTTGTCCCTGTTTTTATATTTGTTGTCCATCAGAATAATGTGTTGCATCTCCAATAGCCTCCCTTGGGAATACTTAAAGTTTTCCTACGGGGCCTAAGAACCACTGCACAAAGGCATAACAAATAGGCCTATTTCCAACAGTGGCAGGAGTGGATACTTTAAAGGCAGGGCATTGAACTGGGTATAAATGAAATGATCTATCCTCTATTCATTACCCTCCCTGGAATCCACCATGTCCCGGGACATGCTGTAAGAATGAATACTCACCAGCAGCTCAGAGTGCAGCACATGAGGGGTGGAAGGCAGAGCCCACGTGGCTCATCAGCCGCCTCTTTATCCAGCTGCGGTTGGCCGGTGACATCAGCGCTGAATGCTGGCCAGCAAAGATAGAAATGGCGGTGCACACTGCGGACCCGGCGGGGAGTCAGGGGACGGAGCCACGTATAACTCCACAGCAGGGGTGATCCGGTCCATGGGACCAGGGGAGCAGAAGCAGCTGGGACAAAGGCAAAGAGGAAGAGGAGGATCATCTTGACAACGCTGCAGATGGAACAACAGAGAGACACCAGGAACACCTCTTGAAGATGGTGGTGGAACATCCTGGGAGGACAGAGCAAACTGCAGGTGGGAGTGCGGGGACAGTGGAACACTGGAAGAAGTCCGCCCTGGGAGAGGAGGACTATGGGGGAACCCCAGAAGGGTTGCCATCGGGGCGAATATCACTACTGGACCTGGAGGTGCCTTGGAGTAGGCAGGGAACCTGACTGCCTAAGGGATAAGGCAGGCAGTGTTCTCTTTGAGACCCGGGAGACGTAGAAGGGAAGTTAAAGGGGCAGTGAGCCCATTTTTTGTGTTGGAGCATATTCTTCTTTTTCTTCTTTGATTTGTCCCCCTGGGCTACAGGGAAATCTGAAGGAAGTGGGTCCATAAGTGAGGTAGATAGTGCTGGAGCCCTGTGGTGGCCCTGTCTTGAAGGTCCCAGGAGTAAGGCATCGAGCATTTGGACACCACTCCACAGGAGGCATGAGGCCAGGGTGTAGGGATGGCAGAGCCCCATGAGTAAGTGCCAGGAGGAACCATGGGTCTATGAACACACCTGATGAATGGCCCCGGACACTGAGGTCCAACAAGTCATGGCAGGCGAGCACGGGGTTGAAGACTCGGGTGGAAGACGTCAGCTCAGGTGGAGGCATGAGCCCGTGAGGCATGTAACATCAATTACCCGAGCAAGAGCTGCATGAGAGCGACTGGTGGAGACCTGGCAGCTACACACCATTATTGATTTAGAGATACCAGAGAAGACATCTTGAACCATTTTGTTCAAGAATCAGTAATAGGTCTATCATCCATTAACATGCCTCGCCACTGTTCAACCCTGACTATGCTGTCTTTACCACTGCCTGTGACAATGAATTCTGTAAGTTAACTATTCATTGCATTAGAAAATTTTACTTGTTAGTTTTAAACCTATGTCCTACTAATTTCAGCAGGTGCCCCTGAGTTCTAGTATTTTGGGATTGAATGAGTAATAGTACATATTCACGTTGTGATTTTATTGACTTCTATCATATTCCCCCTCAGCTTTCTCCCTTCCAACTTTAAGAGTCCTGTCCTGATACAGCAACTGCTCCATACCCTTAATCATTCTGATTCCCCTTCTCTGTTCCTTTTCCAGTTTTCCAATATACTTTTTGAGATGCAAACACCAGAACTGCACACAGTGTTCAAGATGTGGGTGCACTATGGATTTTTCTAGTGATATGATTATGTTACCCATTTTGTTTTCAATTCCCTTCTTGGGGATACCCAGCATTTCATTGGGTATATTTGGCTGCCACTGCACACTGAGATGGTGTTTCTAGACCCATGACTCCAAGGTCTCTTTCCTGAATCATAACAGCTCTTCCAGCATTTTGTATGTATAGTTGAAGTTATTTTCCCCCATGTTCATTACTTTTCATCTGTTGACATAGAAATTCATTTCCCATTTTTTTGACCACTTAGTCAGCTTCATTAGATCTTTCTTAAGCTCCTTTCCATCACCTTGGGATTTGACTACCTGGCATAATTTGATATCATCTGCTAACCTGGAGATTCACTCTCCACCCCCATTGCCAGATCACTGAGGAAAATGTTGAACAAAACTGGGCCTAGCACAGGTCCCTGTAGGTCCTCACTTATGACTTCCTTCTATCCTGAATAGTGGCCATTTATCCCCACCCTTTGCTTCCTATCTTTTAACAACACTTAGCCTATGAACAAACCTTCCCTGAAATCCTGTGGCAACTCAGTATAACTTCTTAAGGTTTTTGGTGAGGGACCTTGTTGATAGCTTTTTGAAGGACTAGATATTAAAATATATTATGTCATTAGGATCCCCCTCATCCATCTGCCTGTTAACACTCTCAAAGAACTCCAGCAGAATGGTGATCAAATTATTATTTTTATTATTTACAATTACATTTATTTTCCTGAGCTTCTTGTATACTGTTATTCCCTCTGAAACAATGGAATAATGCTGCCTTAAATTATACCTGGGAGTGAGGGTGGTGCTCTACATTAGGACTAACATTCTGCTCTTTCCTGATCATCTAAGTGCCCCTTCTGTATAATGTAGGGTATGTCCAGATGATCCCACACGTGCCCCTTGCCAAGTCTCAAAGTAACTGAGACATGGCAAGAGGCACACTGGGAACAAAAATACAATTCCCCACACTACATATTTGCAGCATAGGCTCTAAATTTGATACTTGGACATCCAGGTATCAAAATAAAACATGGGAGAAAAAATCAGAGCAAGGCAAGTCATGGTCCCTGACCATGCTCTGAGGCAACCCAGAAGCCAGTCCTCCAGAGAGATGCTCTGGTTTCTGGCCAGAGCATCTCTATAGTGCTCCTGATGCCCCAGCATGTAAGACATGAACCCCTACTATGCTGGGGCAAACAAAAGTGTGGCAAGGATTGGGACCTGGGTGCTGTCATGGGTAAGTAGGGAAGTGGGGGTGGAGGGGTCTCTAGGTGTGGGTGGGTGTGGGGAGTGGCAGGGGGGATGAGGGGTGTGAGGAGGATGTCAGGGCGTGTGGGGAGTGGTAGGGGGATGTGAGGTCTGTGAGTGGGTTTGTGGAGGGGCTTGAGCAGGGGTTGCCACATGCCTGCTCCCCCCACTAGCCCCCGTGGCACCAGTGGTAACAGCCAATGTGGCTGTGGCCCAGAAGCAGGCACAGCCAGCAGCGACATGGCACTGTGTGACCTGCACTGTCTATATGGTGGACAGACCCAATCCACCCTGGCCCAGTAGTGCACAGCTTTGGACAGGACTGGGAAAGCCATGTGCTAATGGGCTAGGTCCTTCTGTGTGCTTTCTCCCCACACATACTGTGGTTCTGCCAGCACTTCTGCTGGAGGTTGAACCTTCCCCAGTGTGACACTGGGTCCCTGTGAGTGTTATGGGACCCTGGGTGACAGCCCAAGTGGCTCAGGGCTGCCCGAAGGTACACAGGCCCATACCATGCCAGTCTGAGCTTAGCTGGACCTGTGCTGAGTGGCACGGGTGCCACCAGGTCTGAGGTGGCTGGGGCCACAGTGCGCCACTGTGGCATCTGGGCACACTGAGCTCTGAGTGCCTGACAGCTGCTGTGGGGTAAGCTGTGTGACCTGCAAGGGGCCTGGGGCCCTGCAGGGAGAGCCTGGGGGCATGATATTGATACTGTGGAAGGAGGGCAGTTCATGTGCTGTGGGGGAGGCTGCAACCTGCTGAAGGTACAGGGGACCCACCCCTCCTGAGAAGCACCCCCCATTCAATTTCCCCAAATGCTATGCCCCCCACATCCCTCCACCCCCCCCCACACCCTCCACATCCCTCCTGC
>NW_017728943.1:117018224-117040539 GCF_001723895.1 Crocodylus porosus | reverse complement strand
GCCGCCTCCGCGGGCAAGCTCCGCCCCGTCTCCCCGGGACACACACCTTCGGACCATAAGACGCACCCTCGTTTTCCCCCCACTTTTGGGGGGAAAAAAGTGCATCTTATGGTCCGAAAAATACGGTAATTAAATATGTTCGCCTTTTTCAAAAGGTAAAGGTATTATAAACAAGCAAGGCTTCCTTCCCTACAACACTCAAGTAGTCTGAACTTTTGACTTTGCCATTTTTCTGCTCTTTTCCTGTGGCTACCAGGTACCATTCAAACCTTTCTTTAAGTGTCCTGCAATTCTGCACTATTTTGATCAACATCAGAAGGGCAGGAGGAGGCTACAAAACATCCATGACTATCTATCCTTATATTTAGATTATTGCTGTGCAGGGAGATCATGCCACTTGCTCTCAGTTTTCAATTTCTTTTTTTCAGTCTGGATCTCAATTTTTTTTCAACTTCTTTCTCATTTATTTCTGACACCATGAAGTGACCACACAGTTAAATAAATATATACATACATGAATGAGAAATAAACATACATGAATGAGAAAAACAACAACTTTTAACCTTGGAGCAATGTGCAATCTTTGCAGACCCTGCCTGGCTGTCATTGAGGAACCATCTCACAATTCCCAACCTCCCTCAGTCTCCTGGCAGGGAGCCTTTCTGAAGTATAACTTCTATCATTACATTTTTGATCTCCCATCTGGATGCCAGGTGAGAAACAGCAGGGAATCTCTAGATGCTGAGAATTGGTCCTTTAGTCCATTGTTTTTTTGGTGACTCATTCACCAGTGCCTTAACCCATTTTTGAAGATCCTCACAGATTTTCCCCAAATAACGTGAAACCATTCCTAATGTTCAATGCAGTCAGGAAAACTGAGGCATATAACATTATTATAACTTGAATGCTTTTAATGCAAAAAGATTGCAAGCATTATTATAGTCTGTCACAGGCTATCTGTTATATGATCTCAATGGGTGCATCCACATAAGTGCGCATGTGCATCTTGCTGTGTCTCAAAGCCATTTGAGATATCCAGAGGCTAAAAAAAAAAAAAGTGGGGGAAAAAAGTAAGGCAGGGCATGATCCTGCACCCTGAGGCAACCAGAGGCTTGGTTATCTGCAGAGACACTCTGGTAGCCTGTCAGAGAATCTCTTTGGCTGGCTCTGACCCTGGTGCTGACATATGCCAGTCACAGAGAGCTGGACCTGGGCTCTGTGCCAGTAAGTGTGGGGGGGATGTGGACCGGAGGAGGGGCAATAGGGGGACTCCCACCAGCCCCACCCACTCCCCCAGCCCTGATCACTTCCCTGTCTAGCCCCAGCATTCCAGCAATTTAAAAAAAAAGCCCCACACTCACCAGCAGTAGCAAGAGGAAGCTCTAACTGCTCTATGATAAGAAAACCAAAGGCAAACAGCAAAACATATAGGTATCTATAATTCAATTTATTATGATGATAGAGACACTGATAAGCTTTCAAATTGCTTTAACACTGTAGCTATATCAATAAAACTTTGCCCAACTGATCTCTCTCTCTCTCTTTCTCTCTCTCTCTCACTGTGTGTGTGTAGATATATTATATATATATATACACATGGTGGTCTTTTGTTTTAATTGTGGAGGAACATGGATTTGGGGGGTTTTCACAGAGTGACTTTGGGATTTTTTTAACTGGGGTTTTTCATTTTTTAAATAGGGAACACCAGAATTCTTAACTAGGGAGGTAAGTGGCAGGACCCAGGCAGAGGAGTCTGCTCAGAGCTAGCACCTTGGATTCAGCTGGAGGTGTCTGACCTCCCGGCCAATTGGCGCCAGGAGGACATGCCCTGACAGCTCAAAGCAGGGCACCACAGTGGGAATTTCTTCTGGGTGATAGCTGCCCAAATGGCCAGGCAGGGGCACACATGGCAGTAGTGCCACACAAAGGCCAACCCTGCAGCTACAACCCACTGGCAGCTGCCCTAGAGGGGCAGTTTCCTCTACTGGCTCTGCAGTCCCCATCTGCGTCTGACAGGTAGCAGCAGGTCACATCCAGGCAGCAGCCCCCACTGCCAGACTGCTGCAGTGGGTAAAGGGTGAAGGGAACTCTCAAAGCTGCTTCAGTAGTTCAGCTGGCACAAGGGATAGTGTCCCCAGGTACCAATTGGCTGGGCCCCAGAAGCTCCTGTCTATTTGTATCCTTCAAATATCATGGGCTCTAAGGCCTACCTGGCTAACTAATAGCTCCTACTGTGTGGGGCCAATGAGTGAAAGATACAACAAAATTCCTGGGACTACAAAGGCAAAAAACAGGACAGGAGTTTTGTGTGGGTCAGAGGGTCAAAACATGAAAATAAGTGTGCCTGAAGAGGACATTGAGCAGAGTCACTGGGGCTGCACCCCCCAGTCCTCAAAGGCATCCAAGGAGCCAGTGAATGGCACCCACTGGTGCTCCACTCACAGACATGGACAGACAAGTGAGAGGAAAGCAGCACCACAGTCTCCAGGCACCTTCCTGGCCAGAGTCTCTTTTCTGGTCAAATACAGGGCCCACTGGGCCAGGGCCAGGAAAAGGTTGACCAGGAGATCCTGGGACTTGGTGGGGCTGTGGCTGGGGTGACCAAAAACAAAAAGGTGGGGGGTGAAATTCAACCAGAACCTCAAGATAAGGCTCTGGAAGTGAAGGGGGAGGGGCTTCAGTCTGGTGCACTCCACAGTCATGTGCGCCAGGGTCTCCCTCTGTCCGCTGAAGGGGCAGGAGACCAGGGTGTCCGTGAAGCTCACCACATACATGCCCATGGCAACAGCTTCATGGAGGATCCACCAGCTGAGGTCCCCAGGGGCTCATGGGATGAGGGTGGAGTACAGACTCAGCCACTGGGGTGCCCCAGCCATACCCTTGCTGAGCAGGTCCTGCCACTTGGTGTCTGGGTGGAACGGGAGGGCGGCATAATGGACACTGCAGTACACAAGCACGTACAGGTGACAGTGATGGACAGTGGAAAAATGGATCGGTCTGGTGTCCTCCAGCTAGCTCAGGTGGTGGAGCATGGAGCGCCATGAAGCCAGGAGAGGCGCCAGGCCCACAACAAATTCTGGTGGGCTAGAGAATATGTGGGGGGGACCACCGCTGCACAGAACCTGGTCAACAAAGGCAGGGGCGTTGGAAGGTAGTGCAGATCTCACCTCCTGGACCAAAAGGCAGGTTGCAAGTGTCATGGGTAGACAGTGCAGACGGGTCCAATATGGGTGTCACCAGCCAGGATCAACCTCTGTTGCAACTGAGGCACCTCTGCCATTGGCACCTCAAGCTGGGGGATCCAGAGGAGGGGCTTAATGAGCAGGTTGGCACCCTGGGGACCAGGAAGCAGAGACAGCCTCCAGGCCCAGAGGAGGTCCTAGTAGAAATCTAGCAGCCCTTGCAGGTCCTGCAGGCAGAAGCCCCACAGGCTGAGGAGCTGCCAGTTATATTGGAGCCCCTGGAAGTGGTGAAGGAAAGCGTGCCCCAGGTGGCCCCATTCTGTGTGGCTGCTGATACTATATAGCAGTCACTGCAGGGCCTGAAGGTGGAATGCCAAGACCTGGCTGAGCAAGCAAACCAGACCCTGGCTGTCCTCCCACAATGGGAGGCTCAGGACCTCTGCAGCAACCCAGTGCCATCCTGGCCAGAAAATCTCTAGTGCCCATCTCTGGAATATCACCAGGACCTCAGGGGGCATGGGTAGATTGTGTAAGCAGTGCCATATCATGGACAGGACCAGCTGGTTCAGCACCAGCACTCCCCTATGCAAGGAGAGACATGCCTATGCCTTGCCCATGCCTGGAGCCACTCCACCATCCTTGCCTCCAGCTGGTGTCAGTTCTCTGGCAGGGAGGGGTCTGTGGGGGATAGGTAGACCCATAAGTAGAACAGTGAGCCCCTGCCCCAGTGGATCCCCTGGAGTGTGGGTGGGAGTGAACCCACCTTCCACATGTCACTCACCATCAGGCCAAAGCTCTTGACCCAGTTGACCTGGTCAGAGGAGGCTGCCAAGCACAGTGCCTGGCAGGCCTACACCCATGCCAGGTCAACTGAGTCCTGGACCATGAGGAGTACATTGTCAGGATACACTGACAAGGCTAGTTGCACTGCCAGCTCCTGGAGCATGAACCCTGCCACCCACTTCTGCAGGAGAACAAGGAAGGGCTCCAGGGCCAAGGCGTACAGCTGGCCTGACAGTGGGCAGCCTTGACACACCCATCTCCTGAATGGGATGGGCTCTGTCAGGGTCCAGTACATGGTTGGCCAAACATTCTGCAGAGATGTACAGCACCTGAAGAGCGTGCATGAATTGGAGCCCAAAGCCAAAGGCCCACAGTGTGTCTCTGGGGTACCTATGATCCACTCTGTCAAACGCCTTCTCCTCGTCCAGGGATAGGAGAGTGAAAGACAGCACCTCCCAGTGTGCTAGCTCCAGGAGGTCCCAAACCAGGTACAGGTTGTCAAAGTGGAACATCTGGGTACCATATACATCTGAACATGATTGATCATTTCCATCAGCATGGACCACAGGTACAGTAAAATGGCCTTCGCTACCACCTTGTATTCCATGCAGAGGAGGGACATGGGACACTAATTCCTTAGGTTGTGGGGATCTCCCTTCTTTGGCAGAAGGGTCAGCATGGTCCTCTGACATGACAGGGGCAGCTCCCCACTTCCTCTGGATTTGGCCCAGACTGCAGCAAGGTCCTGGCTGAGAACATCCCAGAAAGCCTGGTAGAATTATGAGATCAGCCTGTTGATGTCTGAAGCCTTGTTGGCAGGCATCAGGTGGAGGGCAGCCAAAAACTCAGCCAGAGTGAGAGGATCTTCCAGCTGGTCCAGGTCACCCATGCTGACCTGTGGGAGTCCCTCCCACAGGGTCTGACAGGCTTCAGCATTGATTTGATCCATGGAGAAGAGCTTTTCACAGAAGGCCCACAGTCACTGGTGCATCTCACCTGGATCCGCAAGAAGGGTGCCATCACCCATCAGAAAGCAGGTGATGTACTTCTTGGCCCCCTGCCTCCTCTTCAGGGCATAGAAGAAGTGGAAGCTATGATCCATCTCCTAAAGGAGCTGGATGCGCAAGCAGACAAATGCACCACAGGTGCAGTGGTCATGCAGAGCATAAATTTCTTCTCACCTTAGCCAACACTCTCTGCAGAGGGACCGGTTGTTTGGGTCAGTGGCCAGGCACCTCTCCAGCTCTAGCATTTCCTGCCTGATTCGGTGGCCAAATGCTTCCAGACTGCTTCCCTCTGCCAGGTGTGCCCCCAAGTGTAGCCGAGGCAAAAAAGCCGGATGCGCACCTTCCCCACATCCCACCATCTCTGAGCTGAGGGGAAAGCTGCCCATTGCTCCCACCAGGCCAGCCAGAACTCCCAGAAAGCTTCCCTGAAGCCCACATCCTCCAGGAGGCTGGCATTAAAATTGCCAGTAGGCTGAACCCAGACACCTAGGCCCCAGTGTGGCCTGTGCCCAGACAAGGTGGTGATCACTGAAACAGGTCAGCCAGATGCCAGAGAAGTGGGCCTGGGGAAAGTGCGGCAAAGAGATATAAACCTAGTCTAACCGGGAGTGGCATGCCTGCTCCTCCCCCCCCTCACATAAGTGAGGGGTTCAGTGGGGTGACAGGCACACCAGACATCCACCAGGGAGTAGTCCATCAGGATCTCCCCAAGGGCGCCCATGGTGTCCTGTTTCCACTCTTTGTCTGACTGGTCTCATACATCTAGGGTGACATTAAAGTCCCTACCAAGGACCAGGCACTTACAAGGGTTGAGGGTGCCAAAGTAAGTGGCCGCCTGGTGGAAGAAATCCACCAACTTTGGGTCCTTTGCAGGGGTGTACACGTTCAGAAGGTTCAAGACCAGCCCCTGCACCTGCACCTGAACCTGGAGGTGCAGCAGGCAGCTTGGCACCACCTCAACTTCCTGGAGAACCTCCAGCTGCAGGCCTGGGGAGAACAGGGTGGCCACTCCAGATGAGGTGGCTAAGAGGTGACTAAAAAGACCCTGCCTCCCCACTCCAGCTGCCAATTTTGTGCATCGGCTGGAGTTGTCAGGGTTTCCTGCAAGAATACCATGGGGTACCCCCCTTCCTGAAGGAAGGAGAGCACCCAGCACCTCCAAAGACCCTTCCTGCAGTCATGGACATTGACGGTCATGATCTTAAATGACCTCATGGCTGGGGGTGTGTAGAATAAATGGTTCAGCAGGGGCCTTGGGCATCTCAGTGGCTGGTGTGGGGCCTGCCGGTTTGTGTAGTGTCCTCCCATATGAATAGAGGGTATCTATAGAGGGTAAGTACACAGAAAGAATGGTCCAGTGAAAATCAGCTAGAGAACTACAAGACAGAGTTTGGGAAGAGAGACCTGGAGGTCCAGATGGCAAAGAACTGGGAAGATAATTTTCAAAACAGATACTATTTACACTAGAACAACTGTCAGGTACTCACAACTATGACTAGCAATGTGTGCCACTTAATTGCTTTTGAACCTGGTTTAAGTGCCAATTCAGTACCATAGGGGTAAGCCCTGGGAGAAAGTGTTTTTAAAAACTCAAAGCTGAAAAGATTCTATAGACTCTTCATTCACATGTGTCTACCTAAGCTTTTTCAGCAGGTTGCCATGACATGAGCCAATTAGAAAAAAGGCTGCTATCTGCTCTAGTTTTTCTCCCCCTATAATTCACCAATTCTTGTAATTAATTGGCTTAGCAATCAGCTGGGGGAGACCCTGGGTGCCCCCCCAGACTCAGGAGGCACCAATCACTGAGCCAGGGGGCTGAAGGGGGAGGGGAGCAATGCGCTCCCCAGCAGACCCAGAAGTGGACTGGAAGTGCTTCTGGCCCATTTCCAGGTCTACTGCCAAGTGCAGTGGGGATCCCCTTGTACTCCTGTGTGACACTCCATCCACCCCAGCTTTGCAGCATTCATGAGCTGCCTGGTACCTTGAGATATGTAGAAAAAAAACATTTAAGCCTATCTATGTCTGAATCTCCGAATCTTACCGAATCTCTCTGAATTGATTTGGAGGGTTCCCATTTGATTTGGAGATATTAAAGAGTCTCCTGATTTGATTTGGGTTCAGAGATTTGGCCACCGAATCAGGCCAAATTTCCAACAAATTGAATCAGGCACAGCCCTAGTAGTTATCATAAACTTTCAGCATACTCGTAATACTTTTAGCACTTGGTTAAGGCAAATCAAATCTCATGTATCAGAGTTTCCATTAGTTCCTGTTGGGGTCTGTAAGGAATTTCTTCACTGAGACATAATTTGGTTTGTATGTGCATGTTTTTTTCCATCTTCCTTTGAAGCATCAAAAGTTTATCACAGCTGGAGACTGGATGCTATGTAGTAAGGGCTGAGGGAGGGAGTCAGAAGGATGGCTCACCATCACTGCTTTCATGTGATAAGGTGCTTTCAGGTATTTACTGTTATATTTTGCTCACATGTTCAAAGCCACTCTGATCACTGGTTTTGGACATGGAAGAATCTTGACTACAATTTGACTGCTAGGGTCTCTTTGCACTGCACCATGGTTCATCAGTTGGGAGTCTTTAGTATAGATCTTATCTAATCAGTCCCCTACTGTTACAGAGTCCTTGGGCATAGATTATACTTTGGTTTCTCCAGTTCTCTACATATGCCACAAGTTTTAGATTTTGTTTTGAAAATTAGACCACATATTTCAAAGCTTTTGGGCTTGATAGGCTATTTATGTGAAATGTAATGGCATGTGATAAATTGGAGCTTGGAATAGATGTTCTAATGGCCTTAATTTTTGAAACTACATTGTCATCATAAGCACAATTGTAACTCATTTTGAAGCACGCTGCAATTTACTTGTGAATGGGCATATCATCCAAAAGCACCTCCACCCTGTATTTAGATAACTTTTGAATAAATACATCCTATTTCATGGAAATTATAAAATAGAATTGATGTGAGAGAAATTAATGCTGGGCAAGCTGAGCACAGTTTTAAGATTAACCATGATGGCAAAGAAAGAAAGACAAAGCCCTCTAGAAAAAAAGTTTGTTTGGGAATGTTGTTTTAAAATACTTGTTCAAGGGTATAGGAGCTCAGATAGCACCTACTGTGGTCAAAATGCACACATTAAGCAGTATTTGACCATTTGCATACTTGGATAAGTTACTGTCCAAATTATGCACTGTGATTTCCCCTGCCCCAGGCTTTCATTTAAGTGTAGGTATATGAACAGCTAGTGCCCTGGTCAAATTCTATCACAAGTAATTCTTTTTTCCCACCTAAATTCCCCCACCAATTGCACTGAATCCAATGTTCTTCAGTTAATAGTTCAACTATTTTATAATGTAAGTAATTACACTGTTCCACACCAGTTGCACTAGCCAAGAAAATGAAAATAGACCTATACCTATCCTCAGTAGGATGTTAAATAAAAAAAGATATTTCAATTGAATCTAGTAAAACATTTCTTATGGGTTTTCTAAGACTTCTCGTGCTTGTTTAAATAGGTAATGTGTACACATAAAATGTATATATTATCGTACTAACATGCAAAATATCTGCATGATTATATTAAGGTGAGTTTACATGTTAGAGCTGGGTGCTCATTCTAAGGAATGTTAGCTAAGGTTAGTTAGTGCCCATTATCAGTCACACATTCAGAGTTAATACCCCCTATAATGTGCACTTCTCAGACCTGCTGCTAGAGGGATGGTGTGCTGAAGCATGGCTAGGGGCTGCAAGTCTGCTGCATGCCTTCCCTGCTCATCAGCTCTTTATCCACAGTATAGGTGAGGTGGGGAGTGAGACACCTACCCTCACCCTTTTCCCCTACCATCTCCCTGTTCCCCCCCCCACCCACTCATCCATGTCCCCCTCCCTCTGGCTCTCCTGCCCCCTTTCCCCTTTTTCCCCAATCCTACCATCTCCACCCACCTGTTGCCCTGCTGTTCATAGCTGTCTGTCCACAGTTGTAGAGTCCTAGGTGATAGCTAGTCTACCTGGAAGCAGTAGCTCCTAGGATACTGTAGGACTGCTTATTGGTGGTTTTATTTCAGGTGAACACCAAAAGTTAACTGAAACTAGATAGTGCAGCACAAAGAGAACCCTCACCAAAATTGGTGTAACTTGAAAATACCCTAAAAGGAACGTATCACTTGTTAATGAGCCTTACTGTTCAAGTTTTAAGTGCTCGTAAAATGATCTAATTGTAATATATAATCTCACCCTTAATTCCATATAGGTCAATGTTAAATATAATGGAGGCTGACCATGTTGTTATATTCAGGTTATGTTAACCTCCAGTCCCCTCTCTATTTGGATTATGCTATGTGCTCCAGGTGAGAAAGAAGGAAAATATTACCTGAACAGGAGACAAATTAAGATCACAGCTCCTCTGAGTCAGTGTTCCTATCAAAGCTATGCACATCTTTGCTCAAAAAGCCATGGTCTTTACATAGCCCAGGTCTGAAGCAATATGAAGTTACTAATCTTCAAGCAAACCTTGCATCCCTTTAGGCTAGCATAGTTAAGACATGTCAATGTCTGTAAGCAATGCCACACATGGCTGATATGGCTAGCATAACGCCCTAAACACTCAGTCATGGTATGACTTCTTAATTGCATTTGCAACCACACCCTTCACAAACTCTGTCCAGCTCTTTATTTATGTCTCTGAGCAGTAGAGGGATCATAGGGCCCTGTATTAGGGGACAGTAAAAAAGATCATAAAGCCCTTGAGAAGGAGCAGTTTACAACACCACAAGATTGCTGCATGTGTCTGTTTACTGTCCCGTAAATTAGTCTACTGCATAGTTAACTAGTACCTTTAAATATAGGTACTAAATTAATTATGCAGTAGTTACAGTGAGGTAGCACTCATGTAGATACTGACTGGGAGCAAATTTGCTCCTGGTCAGCAACAACAGCAGGGGGTCCAGTCTTGGCACTGCTCAGTTCCCAGCTCCCCGCAGGAGCTGGAAACTGATCATCAGCAGGATGGGGGTCACTTTTTGCCCCCCTCCCAACTCTCTCCTGTCCCAGTGCTGCATGGGTCCTAGCTCCCCACAGGAGCTGAGAATTGAGCAGTGCTAGGATTGGGGAGCTCTCTGCTTCTCCACTTAGTTGGGGGCTGGCTGGGAGCTATACTGCCAGTGATACAGCTTGTGGCCAGCCCCTTGCTGGGTGGGGAAGCCACTCTGGGCACTGGTCTGCCTAACAGCGGTGTGTCTAGATATGTATGGTGTGGAAAAGCTCTGCCAGCTGCAGTGGCATCTGTCTCCTGGCCCCATGCACATGAGGACCCCTCCTGGCAGAGCTGTATTAGCCTTGTATACATTGGGACCTACCTGTGCCCACAGCCAGTCCCTGGGCTAGTGCCCCAAGGGAGCCTGGAGCTCCTCCTCGGTGCTGCGGACGGGTTGGGGGGACAGAACAGGGCAGGAGCAGCCTTGTACTGGGCTGCTCCTGTTGGTGCAGCTAGACACAGATGGTGTTGCTAGAGAAGTTTGGCTATGGGAATGCAGACAGCTGGCCTTGATGAATCAAAAAGTTTGAGCAGTTCTAAGTGGTTTCAGACTTATCAGAAAAAATACAGGAATATGAATTAAATGTCCTTATCTTTGCCATGGGAGAGAGTGGGAATGATATTCCACGTGCCCTCCCTTTCACTGGGCACACTTCCACATGCTACTAATGCAACTTATGCTGACCACACAGTAAAATAAGGTGCCTCAGTCCAGTACACTTCGCTGCTGATGATCACCATGGTGCCCCAGGCATATCTGAGAACTTGGTAAGGCACCCTCAGCTTTGACAGCACCACAGGTAAGCCCACACTTCCCTGCAATATGTGCCACTGCCTGGGGGTCTCTCTTCCTACACTATGAGTCCCTGACCCACATGGCCAAGGGGATCACCCCTGACATCAGTGAGTTTCTCTGCATGTAACAGGCCTCTGACTGCCTAACTGGGAGGCCTCTGCTGCTCCATAAAGTTCTTAATTGCCTCCTGCTTCCCTGTGTGTTGGGACAGGAAAGTACAGGGGGAAGGGAGGAGCTTGGCCAGGCCCCCCCAGAGGGAGGGAATCCCTCACATGTGAGGCCCCTGTTCCTAGGTGTGGTCTGGGGGTGGGCAGATGAGTTGGCACAGGTATGGGCAGCTATGGTGTACCCTTCCCCCACACCCTGGTCTTCCTCCTATGTGGGCTTGCTAGACAGGTGTGACCAGTGGTCCTAGCACTGACTCTCTCTCTGCTACTGGTAAGGTGGTATAGCTGCCTGCAGTGTCTCAGGGCATGGTGACATGGCACCTGGCTGCCTGGGCAGCAGCACCCTCCAAGGAGGAGTTGGGACTGCTTATCACAGGGGCCATCCCTCATCAGTACATGCACCCTATCTGTGTTGGAGTACACATGACAGTCCTTATCAGGGTCCCTTGTTGCCAGGATGCAGTGCCACATGAGGGGCATGGTCCTGCAGGCAGCTCTGGACCACTAGTTCTGGCCTATAATACAGACCCACTTGGTCTGTAGGGCCTTGATCTTGATGTGGCACTGCCACCAAGACCACTTTCCATTGCAGTCCTGCACATTGGTCTCTCATGGCTTAATAGATATGGGCATTTTCCCAGGTGCCCTGGCCAAACAGCTGCTGTACATCTGCCTCACCCCAGACTGTTATGAGGTTGCCAATCTCTTTCTCTGTTCAGCTGGGGCCCCAGACTGATATCTCTGACATGGGGGATGCTAAATATAGAATGCAGGTGATGTCATAAGAAAGGAAATTTTGCAAGGGAGTTCAAATAATCCAGGCTAGTGGAAATAATTTAGGATGGGAGGTGGCATCAGAGGACAATGAGTCTGTGCTACTGGAAACTATAGCCTCAATCAGGGCATCAACAATTTGGTACACTAATAGATCCCAATGGTTGAATCACTAAATTTAAAATAGACACTGGAGCTCCAGTTACTGTCATCCCTGGAAAAGATTATGATCAGTCCTGGGATGGAGATCTACAGATCTCCATCTCATGGGTGTTCCCCAGGGACAGGAAGCAGTGGCACAAGGTGTGCTGCTGGTACTTGTCCAGAGATGAACAAACTTTCATGCTTGTCTGAACACAGCCTTCATGTTGTGCCTGAACCACATTTCTGCCATAAGATGATTGCTGAGTACAGACAAACAGTTTAGATTTTTTTGCCTAACTTAACACGGCTAGCAGAACCCTTAATGGACACAATATGTAGGTCTGGGGGAAAGCACAACAAGAGCATTCAATAAAAAAGAACTACTGGCATCACCACCTGTTTTATCAGAGTATTCAGAAAATTCCCCCCTGGTAATCATAGCAGACACATCTTCAGATGATTTACGAGTGGGATTGCCAAGGCATACTCCTTGGCAATATCTAGTTTCCCCTTGAACTGTCCACACACTCATTCAGACACAAGCAAAAGGACACTGAAGGCTCAGGTGGGAAAAAGAAGTGTTGGTAGTCACTGGGGCCTTGGAATGGGTTAGTCTTAATTGCTTGTCTTGAATTTTAAAATAGAAACAGATCACAAATGCCTGGTGGCATTGCTGGAACCCAAAGCCTTGAACGACCTTCCACCCAGGATTCAGAGATTTTGAATAAAACTAATGTGATATTGAACATTTACCATTGAAACTGCTCTTAGCTGCAGACACTCTGTCCAGAACATCAGTTAGGCAGCCACCAAGAGAAGAAGAAATAATTTTGGAGAAAAAAATGTTAATACCATATTGACCATGTTCTGATAGTGTTATCATCATCTGCTTCTGGACTTAAGCAAAATAGAAATGAGAAACAAAAGAATGATACTTGCCAGAAACTTGTTTGTTTCTATCAAAACTGATGGGGCCATAGGGTGTAACTTCTAAAAGATCTACAGTGTATTGCCAGGAACAAAATAACTTCCACATAGCTGATGGTCTGCTCCTTAAAGGAAAACCCATTGTGATTCCTTAGGAACTTGTGGAAGAAATGCTTTTGAAGAGCCATGAAGGACACCAGGGTATAAGCAACTGCAGAGCAAAAGCATAGCAAATCTATATAGTTGCCTGGGCTGAGTAAGCAGATTCATTTTTTAGTAGAAGATTGTGAAGAATACAAAATCAAGACTGTCTCTGGAGCCATTCCTTTCTACAAAGATACCAGGTATACCTTGGCAGCAGGTAGCAATGGATTTATTTGTCTGGAAATTATACACATATGCTATTGTAATTGATTATTTTTCCAGATATATTAATTTGGCTTTATACAGACCTCATTAGCACAGGTCATCAAAAAACTGAAGTCTATATTTGCAAGACATTGCACTCCTCAAGTCCTTATATGGGACAATGGACTGCAGTTTGCCTCTAAGTTATTCCTACAGTTTGCAGAGAGCTTTATTTTTCAGCATCATACCAGCAGTCTTCACTCTCGTAAGAGCAATGGAGAAGCTGAGAGCAGTACAGACTCTGAAATAGCTTCTATGTAATTCCAGAGATCCATCTGTGAGAACTCCGACATACTAATCTATACCACTGGCATCAGGACTCCTTCCAGCTGAACTGCTTGTGGGACAACATCGACTTAGGATGCCATTACCTATGGCACTGATACAGCTTAACACTAGATGGTCCAGCCTACAGGGATTCCAAAAAAAAAAAAAGAGATGCTGAACTAAAACTTAAGCAGCAAAACCACTGCTGCGAGGAGACAGTTTGGCTCAAAAGTTCCCAAATGCTTGGAACTATCCAAAACATAGCAGACACTCCTACTTCTGACATGTGTAATTACTATCCAGCATTGTAATTACAGCATGTCAGAGCAGCTTCCCTGCATGTCAGTGGGAACCCAAAATGTCTAGGTTCCATACTCTCCTCTATCTACCCATGTGTTGTGGGGGAGGGTTTGCAAACCCATATCCCAGGATGTTCTAATTGTTGGATTTCTATCCATTCTGTTGAAGCTGGACCACTGCTCGAAAAGAAAGACATGATTCCTTGGGCCAGAAAGAGACAGTCTGACTATTTAGCCTGGTGTTTGGGGTTGTCACGTAAGAGTGGGGAATACTGGTTCAATACCCTGTTTCAAGGATGATTTGTGCATTTTAATTTAAATAGTCATTAGACAAAAAACAGGAATACCTTAGTAGGAGGCTTAAAGTGTTGTTGTAGCCATGGTAGTACAGGATATGTGTGAGAAAAAGGTTTTTTGTTTTGTTTTGTTTTGCTTTGCTTTGCTTTGCTTGTGTGTGTGTGGCGGGGGGGGGGGGGTGATATCTTTTATTGGACCAACCTTCTAGTTGGGAAAGATGTTAGCCAAACTTTCAGTAACAAAATGTCTTTCTTCAGATCTGTCAAAGAAGCACAAACAGTCTGTTTCTTTCCCAGACCTAAGGACACTTTGTACCTGAAAGCTTGTTTACATGCAGAAATAGCCCTGGCAG
This sequence comes from Crocodylus porosus, assembly GCF_001723895.1. Classification (NCBI taxonomy): domain Eukaryota; kingdom Metazoa; phylum Chordata; order Crocodylia; family Crocodylidae; genus Crocodylus; species Crocodylus porosus. The sequence continues at coordinate 117,026,087 of NW_017728943.1, read as the reverse complement.
AAGGCACTGTAATTCAAAATTTCCCCCAGTGCCTTAATTTATAGATTGCAGACAGGCACTCATGCACTCATAATCTTTCCTCTCTGTCTCCATGACTCTTTTTGCACAGTGCCTAAGCTTCAGCAGGAGGATAGATAAGATAAGGCACTTTCTTAAGAGGTACAAGATTTGAGTTTTACCCCCTGGCAAAGGTGGATATTAAATACAGGTCTTGCATTTCCAAAAACTAAGTGAATGCTTATTACAGCTAACCTACTACACAAAATGTGGACAGCAGCATCAACACTTCTTTCTCCTTTAATAGTTTTATTTAAAAACAATCCCTGGGACCTGCTCAGTTCTTCAAAGAGCAGTTAGCACTTACTCAGGAGAAGATTCCTGTGTCTTAAGTGTAACTTGAGTAGTTATCCACAGCCTTGATTCAGTCACTTAAGCTCTGACGTTTAGAAAAGGCAGGAGTTCAAGGATCCTTTGCTGAAGTGTTTCCTATTGGCTATCTCTGGCAGCTTCCCACTCAGCCTACTGGGTTGTTTATTTGGTTTACCACTTTAGAGACACCTATCCTTCCCCATGTACTCTGTAAGGAACCTAGATATTGAAGGCACATAACACTTAGGTGCAAAAGTACCTAAGTTGTGGGCACCAAGGTCCTTTATTGGATCTAGGCCTCAATGTCTTTGAAGATAGGAGTCTTAGTCAACCTATATTCACCTCATATAATGCTTTTCATAAGTCAATCTCACCAATTGGCAAATATTTTTATAGCTGCTGTTTGTGCTGCCTCCAGTTTGTCTACCTATTCCCTTCAATCCTTTCCAGCAGAAATAAGTAGATAGTCAGTAGTTTTAATCCTGATCACCTTTGTCAAGCAGCCAGAAGTTTTAGGAGAAAATAGTGAAAGTTTAGTTGTGTGTAGTATTTCAAATATACAGGTTTAAGAAAGTTTTATTTTTAATGAAAACTTCAGAATGCATAGTTGTCTGCAATCCATCAAAATGCAATTTACTGTTTATAGCCTTTCTTTATAACCACATAGGTCAGCACCCTGCAATCAGGTCCTCTAGTTTGGACCCATACAGATTTTATTGCAATGTCAGCACCTTATGGAGTGATCTAGCTCTTATTGAAGTTCATGGAAGTTTTGCCATCCATTTAAGTGGAAGCAAAATTGGTATATTTAGGCCTGGCAAATAAATCTAGAAAGTAAGGAGGAACTTTACAGGCTTTAAGCACATTAAAGGGATACTTCTCATTATTTCTCAGTAAGAAATCTGAAGGAATTCATGATTGCTAAGAAAGATTCTTAAGGAAGGCAAAGTGTATCACTCTCATTAAGTGTGACATGACAGATTGGCCTTTTGCTTATCGTTAGGAAGCAATGATTATTCTAAACTATACTGTAGGCGTAGTGTACTGGAATCTAATAGGCAAACACTGGCAGCCCTTCCCAGCTGCCACAAAAGGCAACACAGAAAATTATTCTGAATAATTCTTCTGAAAGCTCTTTTTTGGTGATTTATGAGACCATCACAAAAGGGTCTAACTAAATAGGTCTTTCCTGCCAGATGAAGATGCTTGTTCTAACCTCAGTATTCAGACAAAAGTGTAATAAAGTTACCAGTTAATGGAGTGGAAAAGCTTTGGGGAGCTTAAATGACCTGAAGACAATTTTCTTCAGTGTGTTTTCTAATAAAAACATGCTTCTTTCCCCTCTTAATTAATAAGTTAATTTTTTTCCCCAGAAAATTTGCTATCAGAGTAAACAAAGTAGAAGGGAAAAGTTTTAGTTACACTAAGGCTAGATAAGAGATCAGACGTATTTTACATTTACAACCATATATGATATCCATAAAAGTACTTTTAATGTTCTGTTCTGAGAAGCTATTATAGCAAATATGTCTGTTTTGCATTTTTATAAAAATCATATGAAAGATATTTATGCATTGCACAATACTCTACTACATGGCTTCAACTCTTACGTTTTTAGGTTTCTAGGCTTTAGGTAACTACATGTCAAATTAGCCTGTTCCTGTGCCTCATGTGTCAGCTTGAATCATGTTCAGCTATCTAAATTTTTTATACATTGACCTTTTAACCCAGTGTGACTAAGTTTACTGCACATGCTTGGAAGTTTTTTAATGTGACCATGGAGATTTCCAATTCTGTTTACATTTTGTTGAAATTTAATTTTGCCATAGAAGTACAGAAATGCCATGCAACTTCGTTAAAGTGTATTCAACCAAGGACCGTGACAAATGACTGCCACATTATAGCATTCCTGATCACATTTTGTCTAGTAGCCTAGTGTTTAAGACACCTATTCATGACATGGGAGACTCAGTTCCTAGAGCTACTTCACATCACAGGTCAGTGATCTTCCACATCCCAAGACTGTTTTAATCACCAGACTACAGTATAGACAAGACTGAGAGCACCCTCTTGTTGAAGCTAGACCATAGGATAACTAGGAGGGAAAGAGTCATAGGGCAAGAAGAAAAGCAAAAAGAGACCTGCTTTTGTGGCCAGGGCAGGATAGGGCTACAACCCTGGTGTGACAGTCTCATGTATTTTGGCCTCCCCAGAGTCTGGTACCCCTGGTGGCCAGATTGGCCTGCCCAAGTTCCTTTGCCTCTTCTGCCAGCTCTCTCTCACCTGGCATGATTTGATGCTTCATATATGAGGGGAGGCTGTCTATAAGGACTTAGGTGGTCTCTTCTTTTGTGCCTTTTACTTCTTTGCCTTCACCTCACTGATGTACTCCCTCTTTAAGAAGGTCTTAAGTCACTTATGGGCTAGAACTATGACCTCCAGCTAACCATATAGTCATTCCCATGCCTCACAGATTACTCTTACTTGCCCCTTGTAGGGGAATCTCTTGGTCTCCAATACACTTTGGGCCTCGTTGTCTGGGCTTCAAATAGTGAGAGTAAAGACTTACACAGCCAAAGAAGCTCTTCAAAAATGGCCAAAGACTTTAAAAAGTAACCACTCAAAATAGAGGAACATCTTTGATCTTGAAACATCTGTCCCTTCAATGCTTCTCTGACATCCCACAGTGCTTTGCTTCCCTCCTCTTTGTTTTCCCATGGGCTCAGCTGTCCTTAGGAATCTCTGGAGACCAGAGATCAAGAGGCATGAGGAATTCCTTCTCTCCCATCCCCTAGACAGAGAACAGTGCCACTGAATATCTTTGTGGCTATTTTAAGGCATGCCAGTAGAAATCAGGGGAGTCAACTGCACATCTGCCTGGTGCCAAATTTGAAGCACCACAGGATTCAGAGTGTTTCAAATGCACGTTGGTACATACTGAAAGGCTACACTTGAACATTTTAAAGAGAGAGACAGTGTATCAAATCTTATTTCACCTTTTCATTCTGAAGTGGCACTTAGCCATACTTATGCAATTTTTGGCAGTTTCTCAGATTTGGACTCTATTTGAATTTCAGTAGCAAAGCTCAACCTCCATTCTATTCTGAAAATGCTTAGAAGGCTCCACTTCAGCCATGTAGGCCCCAGGAGAGAAAAGAATAATCTGAATAGGCACATAACACCATAAAAATCCCCAAAGCTTTAGTAGCAGAAACACCCCCCCCCCCCCATATATAACCCACATATGATGCTGGAGGAGGAGGACTGCAAGACAAGTGGATTGTGGCTCAGTGAAAAGAACATTGCTCTGAAAGGGAGGATTTCCTATTACCAAAATAACACCACAGGGCTAATCGGCCCCAGAAGAGTAAAGACGACAGCCTTCAGGTAAGCAGACTGCAGAACAATAAGGGTAGGAATAGACAATAAGCAGCACAAGCAGGACCTGGGTCCTGTTGCAGGGGAGAAAGGGTCAGGTGACCAGAAGGAGGAGGAGTCAGGGATATGGATATTGAATTTCAGGGCTGGAGCCACCTGGGCCCTGATCTTGCTAAGGGAAGGAGACGCAGAGAGCTTCACATGGACAGAAGACACCCCAGGGAGTTGGCATACCTCAGGAGGATCTGCTTTTGGTTAGTGTACCTACACTGTTAGTTTCTTACTGAGAGTACTAGCTCTGAAAAGTTGTGCCTATGGGGAACTCAGTGTTTTAGTCAGCAGGTTTAAGGCCTGGCCTGGTGGATCATGACAGGAAAAATGGGGAGCCCAATAGACTATAATAGGGCAAGGGTCTAGAATAGAGAGGAAGGTTAGGAGAGGGAGGTGGCTGAGACCAGAGAAAGAGCAGTGTCTTGCTCAAAGCAGAGATAGGGCTAGACTAAGGCAACCTCATGATGAGCAGTGCACAGTGAAGAACCCAAGGCTCATTCTGGTGCTCTGGGGACAGTCTCCCAAATTTATATTTTTGACTTGGTGTGTCAGGTGAAGATAGTCTGGTAGCCAGGGGAAGCAGACTGGGTGGGACTTGTACAGCTTCCAGGAGACATCATGGCTGCCCTCAAAGGCAGGATCCTGTTATATAGGGCAATTGGTCTCTAAATTTTTTTCAGCAGCTTGCATTGAATATTTGATAAGATGAATAAACCACACTACAATAGCTTATGCCCTACTAAGGTAGGGGCCAGGTACGGAATGTTTTTTTCCTTCTGGAGTAGCATCCACTTCACTGTATCCACCTTTGCCTTGCTTGCCTCTGCATGATCCCTGTAACAGGCCCAGGGCTGTAGGGTTGGTTGTGATGCTCCCTGGTGGCCATGCAGCTCCCGCCCTCCTCTGGCTCTAAGGTCTTTCCCTTCTCTTCTTCCTGCCATGCCTTGACATACTTCATTAATTTTTGAAGGGGAGGTAGCCCAAGGGTGCTGGAGCAAGCCCTAGTCTGTCTTCTTGCCAGCAGATCCCTCTTAGACACTGATGGTCCTCATCCTGCCCTTATGCTAGGTGAGCCCTCTTGACCCATATGTGCCCCGAGGACACGTGGAGCCACCCTAATTAAAACACCGCCCCCTCACCCCTGGATAACATGTAAAAGTGCCCATAAGTGCCACTTAGGCATGGAATGGTGAAACAGGATTTGTCTCTATATTATAACAGCTTTAGTAGTTAAGGGGGAAATCTTGCCCCTCCCACATCGCATGGATGGCTCTGATGCAGAAGGAGAGAGACAGTTATGTTGTGCATGGGGAGGCAAGGTTCAGGTGGCATGTGCAGTGCACCTGGCAGGGCTTCCTCCTGGTTTACTGCATGAGTTTGAGATGAGTCTCTGATGGATCTTTATCTGAGATGAGTATAGTGGTGGGCCCTTGGTACTACTTCAATAGAAAGGGCCCTAGGGGGCTGCCTATTCTACTACATTAATTTTACTTTAAGGAATTTTCTAGTTCTCTTTAAAGTTTTAAGTATCTCTGGACCTCTACATTTTCCTTTGTTGTGTAGCCATACACTATCAGTAACCTACCATCGTGACAGGATGTTTTTAACAAAATTTGAACTTGAAAGTTAAAGATGAAAGGGAACATTTATTAGCTTTTAAGATAATTCAGGGTGCCATAGTAACAGCAGTGCTGCTAAGTCCCTGTTCAATGAGATGATGTTTTGAGGATGATGATTTTGCTTCCACAAGATCTTTTTTTTTTCTCTCCTTCAATAATGGAAAGGAACACCATGAACCTTTGGGGTACCACAGAGTAGTTTGGGCAAGACACAAAAGTATGAATTCTGGGATATAACAGGGAAAATGATTGGAGTTGGGATTAGTCTCCTGGAAGCTTTTCACAATCTGGAACAAAAACTACCCAGAATACAAGTTATGTGGGAGTAGTGCATGCAGCTATGGGATATACAGAAATGCACTAAAATGGCTGCGGTATAGTGTTGTTTGAAAACAGAAATGTAACATCATCTGTGCCAGTGCAGTCACAGTGACGTGACCCACCACAGTCAGTGTAAGGTGCATTGTTTTAACTAAATCTATGGATGATAAACCAGTGGAAATGTTATGAGTCTCTCTCCAAACCTAGCCACTCCTCATTGGAGGTAGTTAAGATGTGATTGTTTTTGTAACCAACAGTACACAAGAGAGTGATCTGGCTATCATCACATCCAGCCACATTTGTTGAATGCCTAGATATCCATGTATAGCTAAGCTGACTGAAGACAGGCATCAGCATGAGGTGAAAATAGGGCTTGAAATCAGGCTTTCAAAATATTAGGAAAGTACTCTTACTGCTTTGTGGCTATGGCCCTCTTAAGTGTAGAGATACTACCTAAAGTAATTGGAACAACCACCACATTTTATCTCATACCACATGCCACCAAATAAAACAAGCACCTTGTTTTTAGATTTTAGAAGGCAAACTATACAAAAAAAGATTTTTTTTTTCAGTGCCATGGCCTAGAGTTAGGGGGTTTTTTTGCGGAGAGACTAGACTACAAGATGGTGGCTAGCTTCTTTCTGGGACAGCAAGAAGCCCAGAGCAAAACCCAAGACTCTAGTGTTAATGATTTTGTAGAAATTCTGAAGTTGGTAATAAATTTGGCTGCTTATTTGGCTGCTTAGCCACAAACTGTTCAGCTGACAACTATCTTGCTATATCTGAACATGGCACAGGGGACACAATGGAGGAAGTCTACTACAGATCTCCTAACCAATGTCAAGAGCTTGACAAGAAATTTGCTCAGGAACTGGCTGAGGCTGCATGCTCCAGGACCATGGTTGTCGTAGGTGACTTCAATTATCCAGACATCTCGTGGGAGGATGACTCAGCAAAATCCAAGCAGTCACAAACCTTCCTATCATGCGTGGATGACCTCTACCTGACTCAAGAAGTCTATGGGCCAATGAGAGGTAAATCACTGTTTGACCTGGTACTGGCTATTGTGGATGACCTAATCAGTGACTTAGTGATTGATGAGAAGCTGAATGACAGCGACCATAAGGTGATCACCTTCACCATCCCCCATAAAGCTGGCAAATCAGTCAGCAACATGGAAGTCCTTGACTTCAGGAAAGCTGACTTTGACAAACTCAGGAGGCTTGTCAGTGAGGCCCTAAGGGATCATGACCCCAGGGGGAGGGGAGTTCAGGAAGAGTGGTTGCTCCTCAAGGGAGCAATCCTCAATGCACAAGCTAATTCTATTCCGTCTCGGAGGAAAGGGAGCAAGAGGGCACAACAGCCCCCGTGGCTCTCCAGGGATATAGCAGACATCCTGAGGCAAAAAAGGCCTAAAAAGGACGGAGGATGGGATTCACCTCCAAGTAGGAATATTCGGCACTGGTCTGGTCCTACAGGGAGCAAATCAGGAAAGCCAAGGCTGCAACTGAACTCAAACTAGCTTCGAGCATCAAGGACAATAAAAAGTCCTTTTTCAGATATGTGCGGAGCTGGAGGAAAAGCAAGGGCAACATTGGACCCCTGCTGAACCAGATGGGACAACTGACATGCAGGAAAAAGCCAACCTATTAAATGGGTACTTTCCGTCGGTCTTTCATCAGTCCCATGGGATGCCCATGCCCACTACGGGACAGGGAGGTCCAGGTGAGGAAGATCCCCTGCCTCAGCTGACCTTATGACCTCATTAATGTTGACCTTGTGAAGGAACACCTTGAGAGGCTGGATACCTTCAAGTCAGCTGGCCCTGACAATCTACACCCCAGGGTACTCAAGGAGCTGGCGAGCATCATAGCCCAGCCCCTGGAATGCATCTTTGAAAACTCCTGGTGCTCTGGTGTAGTGTCTGAAGACTGGAAGAAGGCCAATGTGGTGCCAATCTTCAAGAAAGGGAGGAAAGTGGATCCAGCTAACTATTGGCCCATCAGCCTGACTTCTATCCAGAGGAAGGTCTTTAAAAAGTTTATTAAAGAGGCCGTCCTTAATGGACTGGCCAATGCCAACATCCTGAGGGATAGCCAGCACAGGTTTGTTGTGGGTAGGTCTT
>NW_017728943.1:117010577-117018124 GCF_001723895.1 Crocodylus porosus | reverse complement strand
CCATTTCAGGCTGGACATAAGGAAGAATTTCTTTACTGTCCGAGCCCCCAAGGTCTGGAACAGCCTGCCATCGGAAGTGGTTCAAGTACCTACATTGAACATCTTCAAGAGTAAATTGGATGCTTATCTTGCTGGAATCCTATGACCCCAGCTGACTTCCTGCCCTTTGGGCATGGGGCTGGATTAGATGATCTTCCAAGGTCCCTTCCAGCCCTAATGTCTATGAAATCTGTGAAGTCCTTGAAATCTTGCAGTTCAGTGTCTTCATTCTTCTTTTATTCCATGCTTCTATTCCAGAGAATAAAAATTATCTTCCCTGCTTAAGGGAGATTAGAGCTTTCTTAACACAGCTCCTCTAATTTTAGAGGACTGCTTTTGGTGAAAAAGGTTTGTCTTGTAAATATGGTATTGCTTATAAAGGTCTCAGTGGCCATGTCCAGACAAACATGCACATTTGGTTCCCTGGGGACAGGTATTCCTGGGAAACTGGTACATGGCATGTTACCCTGGGTGGGTTAGAGGAGGCTGGGGCCAACAACTGTGCTGGCCCAAGAAGCCTTACCTGTGGTCTTGGGCACCAAGGAAGCTTCAATTTCAGCACTCCTGCAGCTGGAAACTTGGCTAGACAGTCAGGTGGGTAGGAAATTAGCTATGGGGAGGAATCAGAGAGTTCTACTGAATGGCTCTGTGTCGTCTTGGCAAGAGTGGCCGGTGGTATCCCTCAGGGGTTGGTGCTTGGTCTGGTGCTTTTTAACATCTTCATCAATGATTTGGATGTGGGGGTGAAGAGCTTGTCCCTAGGGAACCAAATGTTCATGTTTGTCTGGACATGGCCACTGAGTCCTTTTAAAGGAATACCATATTTACAAGACAAACCTTTTTCACCAAAAGCAGCCCTCCAAAATTAGAGAAGCTGTGTTAAGACAGCTCTAATCTCCTTTGAGCAGGGAAGATAATTTTTATTCTCTGGAATAGAAGCATGGAAGAAAAGAAACATGAAGAAATGCAAGATGGCTGGCAGCTGAGTAGTTTGTGACTAAGCAGCCAAATGAGGAGCCAGATTTATTACCAGCTTCAGACTGTCTGCAAAATCATTAACACTAGAGTCTTGGGTTTTGCTCTGGGCTTCTTGCTGTCCCAGAAAGAAGCTAACAGCCATCTTGTAGTCTAGTCTCTCCACAAAAAAACCCCTAACTCTAGGCCATGGCACTGAAAAAAATCTTTTTTTGTATAGTTTGCCTTCTAAAATCTAAAAACAAGGTGCTTGTTTTATTTGGTGGCATGTGGTATGAGATAAAATGTGGTGGTTGTTCCAATTACTTTAGGTAGTATCTCTACACTTAAGAGGGCCATAGCCACAAAGCAGTAAGAGTACTTTCCTAATATTTTGAAAGCCTGATTTCAAACCCTATTTTCACCTCATGCTGATGCCTGTCTTCAGTCAGCTTAGCTATACATGGATATCTAGGCATTCAACAAATGTGGCTGGATGTGATGATAGCCAGATCACTCTCTTGTGTACTGTTGGTTACAAAAACAATCACATCTTAACTACCTCTAATGAGGAGTGGCTAGGTTTGGAGAAAGACTCATAACATGAAGCCGAAAATCTTCCAATTTTCTCATGAGAACATCTTGCAGAAGTTCAGGATCATACACATGAAGCTTTTGAGAAAGGAATACTTTTAATACCATTTTAATTCTCTGTATTGTATTTACATTATGTCTTATTAACTAAGATCATCTAAAATAAAAGGAAAATGATGGACCCCATAAAACTGACATTTCCAGAAATTTAAGTTTCTTTAAATATATATATTGTATTTCCTTTGAATTACATTAGAATGCACTTTATCTGTTTTTTTTTTTCCTAATGTAAAGGTAATTTTTCCTTTTTTCCATGAACAAAAATCTGGCAGGGGTTTGCTTTGTTCTGAAGTAATGTAGCATTCAGATGAGCCATGTCATTTGGTCGTTCTAGTTTCCAAAAATCATAATTAACTTGGCATGGTCATTTTTCAAGTCATCTCATTTTTCATAATTTAGAAAATCTTGTCAGGACAGGTTTATAGAATGACTAACATACTATGTGATAATACTTACTTCTTCCTAGGATTCATGCATTACTTCAGAGAATATTCTGTCTTATCAATCAAAAGTTTTATGTTCTTCTCTTTTAAGATGTTTAGAAATGAAATGTAGATCAGATTTGGAATACAGATCAACAAAGCATGCAACTGTAATTTCAATTTTTTTCATCTGCTTGAATAGCTGACAGCTGAATAACAGGTTTTCGGAGAATCAGAATAAACTTAAGGCTCAGTCTTCTAACCCATCAAGAATGCATGTCCCCTAAAAGTCCTTGGAATATTGCCTAGCTGGAAAGTAGTACTGGGCTTTTAGCACTTTAAAAATAAATGTATTAGATTTTTAAGTTTAAAAAATGTTACAAGAACGCAGGCATAAAAATAACTGTATACAGAAAATAATTACAGATTGATAACATAGGAGTTAGTGTTTCCCATTACAATTATTCCCACTAAACCTCAGTGACCTGTTCCCTTCAGAATAATTCTTTGTAAAATATTTACTTTAATAGTGAGTGACAGGTAAATAACAGGCTTGTGCAAGTTGGCAGTGACCCGATCCAGCTTCGGATCTGGCCGCTTCGAATGCTAGGGATCCGATCCAGAGCTCCGGACCAGGTTTCTGCCTCAATCCGGCCGAAGCGGCTCCAAAGCTTCGGAGCCACCTTAGAGATCCAGCTATAAGGGGGAATCAATTAAATATTTATAACTTGTTTTTTTTTTGTCCAATTTGGATGAAGCATCCAGAGATGGTAGCCCCTGCTGAGAGCATGAATCCTGCCAAGTTTCAAGAAGATCGGTGTAAGGGTTTGGGGGAAAACTGCCCCCAAATTGAAAGCAAAACTCCTGTCATGTCTATGTGTTACAACACAGGGGGGTCAAAACTGCAGGGGTGGCAGCTCTTACTGAGGCCACAACGTTTGCCAAGTTTCAAGAAGGTCAGTGCAGAGGTTTGGGGGAAACTGCACCCCAAGCTGCGGACAAACAAAACTCGTGCCATGGGTGACCCTGTGTGTGTTAAGGTGCAGCAGGGTGAAAGCTGCAGCGATGGTGGCCCCTGCTGAGGCCACAACACCTGCCAGCTATTGAGGAGATCGGTGCAGGGGGGTTCTGGGGCCCTGCACCCCTAGCTGCTGACAGACAGAACTTGTGTCATGGGTGCTGTTTGCAACTAAAACAGAAATTGATGGATAATGTGAAACAGCTTGCTGGAGCTGCTGTTTACCAAAATCAGACAGTACAGCAAATCTTGAGGGACATACTTTCCCTTATGAATTTTCCAGAACACAAAAGTTAAGCCAAGTTTAGATAAGCTTCCAGAGATATTAAGTGTTTATCAACTCTGAGCTCAGTTTTTAGAGGTCTTAGTTAACATATTCAATATTTTGTCTAACTATTTAATGGACAAAAGCTAAGTAAAGATAGCTGGACTTGACCTCATATCTCTATCACAGTGATTCCCAACCAAGGTGCCAGAATACCCTGGGGTGCCGTGAGATCCTTTCATGGGTTTTGTGCGATGTGAGGAGATAAGCAGATAAAAAGAGACTCAGGCTTAGGACACATACAGATGTTCAAAAACCTGGGAGAAGAATTGATCTAAGTTACACTGCCAAGTGCCTGGGCCACCATGCCCACAAGCCCCAGCTGCCTCACTGTTGACCTTCCCCTGTGCCCCATCCTAAGGCTTCCAGAAGAGCCCCAGAGTGAGTACCTTCATTAGTTGCGCCTGCTTTGGGTTTCTGGCCTGTCATAGTGCCCCACCAGTTGCACTCAAACCCACAGACCCAAGGACTGCAGTGTGTTTTGCTCGTTGCCCTGCACAATTCTCACTGGAGACTGCAGGAAATCATTTTTTTGCCCTCTGGACGTGACTTGGAAGGTGGTCACCACAGCAAGCAGCTTCCTGCCCCTGAGCCAGCAGGTGGCCATCCCATGCAGAGCCAGCTACCAAACCCTGCCCTGCCAAACTTCCTGAACTGGGCCATCACCTTCTATGTGACTTCTATGAGGAAGAGGCCAACCAGGATGCTATGGATGTTGGGGTGCTCTGACACTTATATTATGCTACTGCCAGGAGCCCTTAACTAGGTTGGGATTTCACTGTGTTAGATATAGAGCAATCCTAGTGAAGAATAGTTCCTCCTTGTACTAAATAGCTAATCTTTATGCCTATTATGCTATTTTTTACAATGCTAACTTCAAGGCATTTTAACAGGAATTTAGATCAGTGTAAAACAAGAATGATGTTCTTTGAATTTTTACATCTGATTCAGTGACTCCTAATTGAACAGTGTTAAATTTTTGTGCTTGGTAATAAATAAGATATCATGTTGGCTAAAAATCCACATATGTTTCAAAGGCAAGATGTCCACTGGCATGACAAATAATAACTGCAGTAAATTTCCTTACCAAGTGCCACTTAAATGGCCCTGGTGCTAAGGCTATTAAATTCTGGAACATTTCTGACATATAGATGCAAATTGAACTGGGCTTAGACAGGAACAAGTGGTAATGCCTGCTTCCATTCTTTTAGTTCTTGTTTGATCTCAAACAGCTTTTGATAATTTAATATGGTATAATACTGATTTCTTTGACATCCGTGAGAGTTTTACTATGGACTTTTGAAATAATGAAGGATCCTTACTGATGATCCTGGTCAGTGGTGTTTCTTTTCAAAGCTTAGAAACCAGTGTACCATGATATATCCATTTTGGTGTTCCTTGATGGATGATGAGAGTTTATTTTGAAGGTACCAAAATAATTATGCTCTTTTTCCATGACTCTCTACTATGCATTTCATGATAGTAAACAGCTTTTGATATGTTATTCCAGATAAGTACAAAAAAGTGGCACATATCCATACATAATATAGACACACAGACTGTGAGAAAAGCAGGCTGTTAAGTAAAATAGAAGCACCATTTGTATAACTTTCTCTCTCCTTCTGTTGTATGGATAAATAATGGCTCTTTGCTTTATTTTTCAAAATTATTTCCATTTCTGAAATCTGGAACATAGAATATATCCACACCCTTCAGTGTAGTGTAGTGATACCCACATTGTTTTGTATAGTGGAAGAGGTCTAACTTCAGTAGCAGAGAGGTACGCATAGCCTTATTTACTCTGCCAAGAAACAGGCCAAATTAACACTGATGGAACTCCAGGCAGCCTTGCCTAGGCAACTTACAATCTTTGAACTGGCTCAGCTGATTTCATTTCACTACATGTGGAGTACAGACATATACATAGGGCACATCTCCATGAGTGGGAACATGTGTTTCCCTGGGGACAATTAGCAGCAGCATATATTTGTGCTGCTGCTAGTTATCCCTAGTCATGCCCCTGAACGTGTGCTTCAGTGCACAAATTGACCCAAGTGGGATAGGGGAGGCTGAGGCCAGCACCTGGGCTGACCCTGGGAGCCTTACCTAGGGTCCAGGGGCCTCCCAGGACTGTAGTGGTGGTGAACCAGGTGTGCAGAGCCTGGATGGCATCCAGAGCATGCTTCTGGCTGGCCAGGCTCCGGTTTTGGGTTGTGCACACTGCAGCTACATGTGCCCCCTTGCTTTTCTTTTGGTTTTTTTTTTTTTTTTTACACTAGGGTCTCTAGATGCCAAAAAAAAATCACTCCATTGCAAATTAGCAGAGTGGCAAACACATGCATGTATGGGCTTGCAGCACCACAAACCACACTTGCATGTGCATGGGTAACTGTTTTAGCAAGGCAGAGTGAGAGAGTTAAGTGCTTACTCTCACCAACATTATTTACTGGATAAGCAAAGCATATCACCTTCCAGTGCCGTCATTTGAAATGTAAATATTTCAACAGTGATTAAAATTTGTTTTAAAACAACAACCCATAACTTTTGCTCATCTCCTTTTTAAAAAAAAAATGTATTTTTGAAAAAGCAAAGAGTAAATAGTATATCTTAGTAATTTCTAGATTTTATAGAACCAAAAAACTGCTTGTGTGTGTGTGTGTATAAATCTTTTGGTGTTGTTATAATTTGATTTACAATCACCAGTGATGACTTCCCATTAGCAAAGAATAATTGAATGCATAACATGAATTGTATGTCAGTCAATACAGAGGAACAGCCATTTGGCCCCTTTTTGCCTTCTCCAACAATGTCTTCCTCAGACCATAGCGCCCTTAAGGCAACCTAAATTCTGGAACTTCCTAACTTTTAACTGGTGGACATTGCAACTGTAGTGTTCTTTAACATTGTATGTAGTAACATTCCTATGTAGTACTTTATGTGAGGAATCCTTAGGAGACAGAGTAAGATACACCTTATAATCCTTAGGAACTAGAAAGTTTTATAAACCTCAGGATTCATTTGGGAATGTCATTATTCTGTTTTTCTCCAGAAGACGTTATTAGTTATTTATAAAAAGTGAGCATGTCTACACAAGACAAGTTAGTATGGAGAGGAGAAAATTTCTGCACAGTAAGCATCACAGTCTACACATGCAGATGCTTACCATACAGTAATTTGCTCTAATTGTGAGTTAATTAGCTGCCTGCATATACAAATAGAAAATTAACTCTTGAGTAGTTACTGCACAACAATGAATGGGTAGATGCTGACCAGGAGCAAATATACTCCCAATCAGCCCCACCACCAGGGGGCTGCTTGCAGCCCAGCCTCAAGCCATCGGCTTGGGAACTTCTGTAGACCCAGGGCTGGGACAGCTCTTTGCCTGCCCCAGCCCCAGGCCCTTAAAAGCCTGTGGCAATGCTGGGACTCTGGGCCACTTGCAGCCATCCTCTGGCCATGGAGTCCCACAGCAGAGGCCCCAGGCCAGGTGTAGCAGCCTGCCCAGACCCTGGCGCTGGTCCCTCAGAACCATGTCACTGTGCAGCTGCCAGGCCCATGCCATTGCACCATTCTAGGTGCTGCAGGCAGCTTCTAGGCCTGGCAGCACCCTGTGCCACCTGCAGCCAGCCTCTGGCTACCAGATCCCATACCAGCTGGCCCCAGGCCAGCTACGGCAGCCTGCCCAGACTTTGCTGCTGGTACCCAGCACAGTATTGTTAGAAATATTATTAGGAATGCATAATGAATAGAGTGTTGTTAGAACTGCACAGTTTGTATCTCGTACCTGATAAAAAGAAACACTACCAAGGACCCTTTGTGCTAAAGAGTCACTCCCTTTGCCAATTTGTCCGCCATTCTTACACTAAATCACTCTCAACCCTCATACTCCTCCAGTCTCTCTCTGTTTTTTATCATGTAGATTACAGAAGTTGTAAATCAATTCACTGTGTCCTTGAAGGGGAGGGGTATTTCAACTTTTGGTGACCTAAGGGCTTTTCTGAGCATGCGTAATTAGCTAATGCATATAAGCCTATCCGCCCCGCATACTTAAGTAGTTAATTATAATGGACATACGACGTATGAAGTGACGTATTTACATATATGTTTGTATGAACCGGAAACGAGTTGTAAGAGT
>NW_017728943.1:117004892-117010477 GCF_001723895.1 Crocodylus porosus | reverse complement strand
GACTATTAGGCCTGTGTTTCCCTGAGGACACAGAGCTGAGAGAGTCCCCTCTCAGGGTGGTGGCAGCTTACGTTACCCCCAGGCTAGCAAGTGTGCTCCAGGAAGGGGGACAGCCAGACGTGAGGCACCCCTAGGGAGGCACTCGGAGCCTGGAAGGTGGTTGGGTGCAGGGAGGTGGGTGGCTCAATGCAGGAACACCCCCTATTGGCCCGCCACACTGCACACCAACTCCTAGCACTACAGCTGGTCCCAGGAGAAGGCCACAGATCTCGTGGCACTGTGGGGCCAGGCTAAGATCCTCAGCCAGTTTTCTTGGAGTGGGTGCTCCAACACTCACATCTATGAGGGCCTGTCAGGCCACATGCAGGAGCATGGGCATGACCAGTCAGCATGCCAGTGCCACATAAAGGTCCCAGGAGGAGAACAGAGGGTCACCGTCACTGACCACAACCACTGGTTGCAGGCTGCCCACAAGACTATGTAGCAGCTGGACCACATCCTTGGACCCTGGGATCCTGGCCTGAGACATGCGGTCTACTCCAGCATGGGCAGCCTGTGTCACCATGGGAGGGCCTCTCAGCCTACCAGGAGCTCATCCCACTGTGCTTCCTACCCATGGCCTCATTGAGCAGCTCTGGCAGCTCAGGCCAGTGCCTGCATTGCCAGTTCTTGGTGCATTGTCCCATCCAGAAAGCCAGACTGGCCATGGCAATGCCAGCCACCAACAGCTTTAGCTCCTCCCCAGAGGAGGCCTCTGCTCTGGCATCTGGAAACTGCCCACCTGGTAAGCCCCATACGGGAGGGAGGGACCTCCCTGCCCCTGCCCCTGCCCCTGCCCCTGCCCCTGCTTCCTGCCTGGCCTGGCCCCTCTCCCCTGGCCCCAGGCTCACCACTCTCCCCCTGCACAGCACTCAGGGAAGTAGGAAGGAGTGCAAAACTTTATTGAGCAGCCTGTGCCCCCTCAGCTAGAAAGGCATATGCCTCTTACACATGGAGGATTGTATCAATGTGTGGCAGACTTGCTGCTTTTGCCTGGCAAGCCCAGCTTAAAGAAGGACACTTTGGATTGGTGGAACATTTCCACCAATCAGGTAACAGCTGGGAGGGGCTTGCCCCACCCCTGCTCAGAGGTCACCCCTGGACCTGATTGAAGACGGTGCTTTGCAGGTCTGGCAGACTTCAGTGGTGGGGCTCCGGTGTAAATAAAAGCCCAGCATGCTTAGCACACTGGGCAAATGCAGCAAGGAGAGAGGAGCTCCAGAGGAGACCATGATCTGGCCCCTGCCTGAGCATTGATGGCATGTGGATCAGCACATGGAGAGTTGGCCCTGGGAGCAGCTTGAGGCTGCTCAGGCCCCACTTGGCGCGCAGGTCAGTGCACAGATATCTGGCCCTGGGAGCAGCTCAAGGCTGCTCAAGTTAGTCCAGCTCTAGGCCGGATAACCAGAGCCCTGCAATGTGGCTCAGCATTAAACTAAAAGAGCCCTGGTACCTAGAGCAGGGCCCAGGAACGGGTGTAGAGGGAAGAACCCTCAACTTGAGGCCAATGGCTCCAGGAGGCCTGAGATGGTTTGGGGACCCAGAGGGTAGATTGACAGTCCCCAGAGGAAAGACTGTGAGTTACCAGGAACCCGGGTCCCACAGGAGAGGCGCCCCAGGGCAAAGGACCCTGGAGGGAGTGGGCCTAGTGGGAGAAGCCCCTATCCCATTTGAGGGACCATGTGGTTGGAACTTAGATAGTCTAATCTCTGGTATAGTTATGTTTCCTAATCGGTATCTATTGTTATTGTTGGTGTTATAAATATTTGGGTGTATTAATTCTGTATAATGAGCCCTGTAAGGATGTCTTTATTAGCTAACCCACTTGTGGTATAAACTTGCTGGATTGACTGTTCTAGGATCCACCCCTCTTCTGGGCCTGAGTCACAGGTACTTACTCAAATATCTTCCCTACGGCCGACTTCCTCCAGCTAATAGACCTTTATATATATATTTGTGTCTATACCTGTAATTATATCTATCTTAAAGAGTTTATACATATATATATATGTTGGTAATTCAATAAATTGTATATAGTTAAGAACTTTGGACGTGGGTTAACTCTATAGAGGAAAGAGAGATCTGCTTGGAATTCTGGCATCCCTCTCACCGCACCCCCTCCTGCTTACCTGTCCCATCCAATTGAGAATAAAGCACACCCTTAGGTGTACCCGGGTTACAATGCCAGCAGTAATGTTATCCTCGGCTAGAGGGGGCAGGGACCAGTAGCCCTCCAGGTGGTGGCGGAAGTTGTGGGGAAGGGAGGGCTTGCCCTTCTCCCTGTCAAAGCTCAGCGTCCTATGCCAGGTTTGCAGGTGCATCTGGGGAATTGTGCTGCAACCAGCAGCAGTGGGGCATAGTGGGTTGGGCACCTTTCAGTCCATGTAAACAGCTCCTTGTAGTGTGACCAGGACACTGTCAGCAGGGGCACACTCCGGGTGCAGAGCTGGGGGGAGATGGCCCCTGGACACCCCTCTGGAGAGGCCCCCTGTGGAGAGGTCAAGGGTGGAACCAGCTCCACATCCCAGTCATTCAGGAGCTGCTCAGCTCCCAACCCCAGGTGCTGAGCTTGGCAGCAGCACAGGAGAGTTTGGCCTGCAGGATGAGAAAGTGGAGAAGTGGTCCGGGATCTGTTACAGGAGGTGCTTGGCCTGGGAAGTGGATAGGGGAGGCAGGATGCCTGCGACAAGCACTCATCAGCCCACATGCCCCTGCAGAGTGAGCAGGGCCAGGGGGCTTGGTCACCAGCCACCTATGCCAGGGCCTGCCTAGCCAATTTCCTATGTTCCCTAGGCACCTGTACGTGCATGATCCTGATCTGAGGTCAGACAGCACACAGCATCTTATCTCAGAAATTTTGCAAACTCTCAAAAACAACCTCTTTCTCTTGGCTTTGTAGGACCTGCAGCTGTATATGGAGAAAGGGACTAGCTCTAGCCATAGAGCTGCAGCATACTGGCACCCTACTCTGCAGCTTGCTACAGGCCAGAAAAGCAGGTGGTCAGGGAGCAGCACATAAGTTTGCCTTTTAAAGATAACTTCTGGCCACAGATGGCTGCAGCCAGTGCTTCTAGCTCCCCCTTACTACTGCAGGTTGCTGGTGCAGTTGCAGGATCAGTGGGTGGAGGGCCAGAGTGGGCAGGAGAAAACTTTTTCCAGGAACTACAAATCTGCTCCCAAATTCCTGCATGTGTAGATGCCTGCCCAGGGAGTGTTTATTCAAGAATAAATTACTCTGGAGTAAATGAATCCAGGGTTTGGCAAATACACACAGTTGGGATTTTATTTTCAAACAGAATCCAAACAGCATCCTGCTGGAAGTAAAATGGAGGAGGAGGAAAACCCTCCTACCTTTTAATCCTAATAATCTAGTGGCAAAGGTACCTTCTGAGGGAGCAGGAGTCCTAGGTTCTAGGCCCTTCTTACTAAAACAGGGCCTGAACCTGCTCTCCACCCTCCCAGCTGGTCATCAGGATCCAGGTTTTGAGGCATGCCTGGTGATAAGTAGCAAGGGATTTACTTGATGAGCCTGTATGATTTCTTTCTGTTTGCATGCCTGTGTAGTCTACTGAAAATATTTAGTGAGGAAATATGAAGTTCTTAGCTACATAGAAAAGAAAAGGTGCATAAATGCAAAACATTTCAGTTACATCAAAGGTGCCTAAGACAAATCTGGCTCACAGAGCCACATCATTCCCCCACCCCCAATTCTGGCCCCACATAGGGCCAGTCTGGGACCACTCATCCTGACATGATGAATCCCGCACCTGTGACACCCCCTCTGGCAGATCAAGAATTGCATTGCACATGGCTCTTGCTCCAGCCAGTCCAGGATATGAGCCACCCACTCTATCTGGGTCAGGCTAGGCACCACATGTAGTACAGAACCTGGGGTGGGCACCACATGTGGCACAGTCCTGGACTAGGTAGAATGGGAGCCGGATCCAGTATGCAGGGATGGGAAGGTTCTGTGGGTCCCTTGCATGTTGGAACTGGTGCTCACTCTGGACAGTCTGGGACTACACCACAAGTGGTGTCTGATTTAGCTAGTCTGGAACCCATGCTTCACACAACATCTACCCCAGCATGAATGCTGTGTGCCCCTGGAGGTTGTTGGGGCACGGAGACTGTCCACAGGCAGTGACGCAGTGTCAGCGGCTGTAGTGGTGGCAGTGGTGGGGTTGGTGTGTTGAGCTCTGACTGATGATCAGTGACCACCCACAGACACCGCTGGCAGCACTGGCAGTGGCCATCGGCGATTGGGGTTCACCTGCAGATGCCACCGGCAGTGTTGGTGGGGGTGGTGAGTGGCAACTGCCCACAGGTCCCACTGTCAGCATCAGCAATGCTTTTTGCAGGGGGGGAACTGCCAAGCTCAGGGGTGCACATGCACCCATGTAAACTGTGGCAGGCCAGTAGCTGGTGCTCCTGCAATGAGCCACCCACCTCACTGAGCCCAACCACCTTCCATGCTGTGAGTGCCTTGCTGGGGGCACCTCATGTCTGGCCAACCCCCTTCCTGGAGCACACCTGCTAGCCTTGGGGTAACGTCCCCACCACCTGGGGTCTGGAGTTATCTTGGCTCTGTACCCCCTGGGAAACACAGGCCTATTAGCCCTTGAGGGTACTTGATCCACTTCAAGAACTTGGGATGCTTCCCGCAGACTGAAGCACAAATAGTGGTCTCCCTTAGTCAGCTGAACCAAGGGGACCCCAAGACATAATCTAGCCCCCTCCCAATAAGTCTCTCATGCTAGGTACAAAGGAGAACTTTGTTGGATACAAGGAGTAAGTTTGGAATAGGGTACAGGATAAAGCAACATCAGAGAAATCCCACAGAGCAAACAGAGTGGCTGGGTAGCCTTTGATCACACATCTGAGTTACTGTAAGCTATATATCTAGTTAGTCCTCAGGTAGCTTACTCGTAAGTATCATCCAGAGGCAGGTGGAGGTTCCTTCTGGAGGCATGAGTTTCAAGAGAGAGAGCAAGTCTCATATGGTCCAGCTTCTCTCTCTGAGTTTTTCATCATGGCTACTGCCCCTCCTCCTGAGCAGTCCTTAACTTATATAGTCCTTATGACCTCATTTACCTGGTCCAATGGAGGCCAGCACCTGTTGGCAGCCAGCCAACTAATTTGAAGTGCATCACTGATTGCCAGGTCAACTGGCAGGGTCCCTAGTCCCCTCCCATTCAGGTTGGCATTGCTTAGAACAATAGGGAACATAAGCCCCTCACCCAGGTATGTGATGCTAGTCATTTAGGCAGAGGGAGCAGGTTTCCCTGCTCCCTCAGGAATGTATGCAATTCAGATTACCTAAAGAGATGGGATGTCTACCCTCTGCAGGGACCATGTTAACCAAGTTGTCACAGAGCAGAGTTTTTTGGGGAGAGACAGAGATGGCTGTGAGGGGTCCAGGACCCCGCGGGGCCTGGCCCGAGGGAAGAATCCTGGAAATCCGCCCCGTTTCCGGGCTAGGACCCGGAAACGCGGCGGGGAATTTAGCGGGGGCCGGAACCAGAACCACGCACGCGCGGGATCGGCGC
>NW_017728943.1:116984074-117004182 GCF_001723895.1 Crocodylus porosus | reverse complement strand
ACCCCCATCTTTTCCATCAAGTCGTGGCAGGCGAGAGCGGTGAAGCGGGACGGTCCACTGAGTACCCCTCCTCTCCAGGGGACATCCGGGGTTCGGGGTCCCACGGTACGTGGTACACCCCAACCCTTACAATGGCATTCTGCCACACACACCCTCTATGCGTTGCCAATGTACCCCAGATTGGCTGAAGTGGGCAGCATGTGCTGCTTACCTCCAGATCCAGGCAGAGCAGTGCCTCATAAGGCACAGTCCCAGGTACTAAGGCTGCTGGATCCAGCATGTGTAAGGGCAGGGGTCCACAGGCCCAACCCAGTCTGTGGGAACAGCCCTGTGCCATCCATCCAACCTATGAATCAGATCCAGGTCACTCACCTGGTCCATGGGGCCAGATGAGTTTGACATCCCTGAGTTACATGGCTACATATATGCCAATTGGGCATATAAAGATGAAATAGGATCTAGCCCTAATTGTTTGGAATATCATTCCTATTGATGGTTTTATTTAAAGAAACATTTTTTTATTATTATTAAGGGGGACAGGTTTTTAGTTTTCAAAATAGGTGTTTTTAGAAATAGCTATCAGCATGAAACCTAGTGTGTATTAATTCCCCAGAGTCAAAAGGAACACTGGAGCAAATACTACTAAATATGCAGTGCAATGGTTAAAGCACTATGCTAAAAGCAATGGAGGCCCTGGTTCAAATGTCTAAGTGCAAAAGGTCTACAAGCCAAAATATTTAGCTTCCTTGGTGAGTGTCCTACTCCCTAAACTAAAGGATGCATCCACTGCTATTCTTCCCCCTTGCCCCCCCCCTCCAAAAGGATTTGTTTGAGTACAGCATATCCATCCAGGAAATACAACTTCTTTTTGTTTCAATTCCTAAGATCTGCGGGCTACATTTTACCTAGGTTTCACAGTACTGTAATTGGCCCTAAAAATTCTATCAATAATAATAATAAAAATAGTAATAATATTTTTTGAGCTGACAGCGTTATAATTAAACATTTGGAATAGCACATTTGGAAATAAAGAAAATTAATATCAGAAAATGACATCCTAGCAGATCAAATTAGAAAAATTTCATTCACTTTTTCTTTTTTCTTTTTAAATCCATTCTTAACTCCATTCTTTTTAAATCCATTCTTATTTTGTGAAAGAAGTGTTATTATATTTTATAAAAACTATGCATGGAAAATTTTTCAATAACAATTATTTCTTAGGACTCCAAAACCTATCAAGCAATACTGTTTGTCACCAATTGCTTGTGACTAGAACTGTAAGTTAGGAAGGTTAAAAAGGGAAGTCAAGATAATTTATTATAAAACACTAAATGTCTGTGACTGAAAATAAATCAAATGAATGAATCAATACAACCATCAGCTATTCAGAAGCAGTATTTAATACATGGAAAATGAAACTTCCTTCTGTTATTGTGTTTTAATAGATATTCTCAGTTCACCTTAGTGAAGAAAAACTTCCTGGCTTGAATTTTAATCAAACATAAATTCAGAACAATGAAACAGGTACTATTTGATTTTTTTATTGAGTGTGTTTGAATCTGAATGTCAGGTTTTGCTGTGTATGCAGCTAATTTAAAATCCAGGCATGTTGAATATTTAGGCTTAGTGTTCTTTAATCCAACCTGTATATGCTGGGGTGGACAAAATCCACTTCAGGACTAATGGCTCTCAACAATGACTCCCGGTGTTGAGATGAAAGTATACGTAATATATATTACAAATAGTAACTCTACCTCCCAAAGTAGCTTGTCCTAGCATCCCACACAGGACAATAAGGGGACAAAACCCACCTATCTTCATAATGTCATCTGCATCATGCAGAACAGGGAGGAAGGGAAGCAGCATCATGCAGAAGGATAAAAGATAGATTGGCAGGAACTATGCACAGCCTTGGCATTCATGAAAATTGTCACCCTGTAAAATGCATATAGTGTGCCAGATGTAGTGCTGGTTCAGGACAGGGATAGCTCTGTGTATCTATATCCATCTGTTCCCAGAACACTGGGGAAACTGGAAGGCAGACTCTGCTTCCTGGTTTTCAGCTGAAAGGCCATGATCCAGCAACAAGGTTTGTGCCAAGACTGCTGTTAGGGTGACAGTATTTGGATCTTAGAGAGCACTGGATTTGCAGCTGAATACAAGGTGTGACCTGTGGCCTAGCAGAGCTGCTGACCACAAGGCAGAATGATAGTTAAGCCAGCCATTTGCTTATGCTAAGTAACCATTTTAACTGTATTGACCATTTTCTGAGGGAAAAGCAGCAAGTGAATCTGTGTGAGTCTGTGTGCTGTGAACCAGTTACAGTAAGGAACGAGATAAGATAGAGGGGCCCCCAAAAAGGTGGAAGATGGTACAACCTAAGAGAAAAAAACAGACTGGAATGTGGAAAATAACATGTAATTGGTAACAGAATCTGAGATGAACACATGCAAAAAGGTGAATGGTGATTGGTGAAGAAGCCTCCAGAAGCTTGCATGTTTTGGTCAAAGTCTGCCCATTGACTGAAGAGCAGGAGTCAAGGTCTTAGACATGCTTATAGCAAGAAGACACATAAATGAAGGAAATCCATAGGCAATTCCATGCTAATGAAGCAAACACTAAACAGAGGTGGAGCTTGAGATGGGAGGAGAAATGGGTGGAACTGGAGGTGGAGCAATGCAGGGTAAATGTTAATGAGTTTAAACCAAAGTGTACAAATATGGAATAAAACTATTGTTCGTTGCTGCTCCTCGTCTTTTATGGTGAGAGAGCTTGCCCAAAGCTGTCTCCATTCTGAATAAAGCTGTTGCAAGCAATGTGTGCTGATGTTTGCTCCCTGCTCTGCTCTGGCAAATGAGTAACAGGATCCATGGGTAATTGGACTGTTGTCTCCCTAGTCGCTGGGCACTGCATGGAGTCGGGGTCTAACGACTGCAATTTATCTCAAAGGGAACACCTCCTCATCCCATTAATACATTGCCTAATAGTAAGAAAGCTAAGCAAAATGTTAAAAGACACCCTAGTCTAATATTTAGTCTAATTATGATGTAATTAACAGCAGTCTTTTAAAAAATGAGATGGGGAATGGTTTGAAAAGCCACTTTTTCACTCCTCTAACCTCACTGATTCCTGAAATGATATGTACTTACATTAACTTAATTTGTTAATGTTCTGTGTTTCCCCTTGAGCAAAACCTATTGATATCCTGTCATGGTCACAGCAGGTCAAAGAAACTTGGATTATTGTGATGACACTTAATTCTCCTAAACACCAGTGCAACAGCTTCATAAATCTTCTCTTCACCATGCCATCATGGATGATTGTAGCTGACCACTATTATGGCTAACAGAGTAATGCTATGATTTGTGCCAGCCCCATATTTGATGCATAAAAGGCACGTGTATACGTTCATTGGTGCGCCATAATTACAACACATTAAGTTTAGTCCTTGTAATAGCAGGTACTAACTTAATGCACTGTAATTGGGAGTACTGCACAATAGTACTGGTGCATGCTTTTTTGTGACACTAATGCACAGCAGAGTAATTTTACTGCACATTAGCACAGTTTTTGCCTGCTGTGCTAATGTGCCATGGAATTAGAGAGAACAGACTTGAATGATGTGTGAGAATAATAATATCATGACTATGGTTTTCCCCTTACATAGAGATTGGTATAGTGTTCAGAGCAGCCAGGCTGACAAACTCCACCACATTTTCTGTTTATTAATACCTACAGTGGGGCTAAAACCTTTTTTTTCTATTTGATAACTCCTGGTGTATGGCATATACAAATGTAGCTTACTCTGTGGTTTGGCCACAAAGTGCCTGCTGCAAATCTTCTTTTGTATATATGGTGTTAGGAGGTTACTATCTGGACTAGGTGACTATCACCCTAAATCACAAGGATATGTCTGTTCTTAAGCGAGTCTCAAACTCCTAAAAAATGGTTATGGGAGGCAGAGGCGAAGTCAAGCCAGCTGTATGAACAGACATGCAAGTATGTTTGAACAAATATTTCTGATGCTTTTCTTCACAAGAATTAATGTTCCTGTTAAGTGATTTAAAGAATCACAAATTGCATGGAAAATAATTTGCTGTTTTTTAGTCTATTCCCATTCACCCACTTAATATATCCTTAGCATAAATAAAGATGTAAATATTTGCATTTTGATAATTTAGGGCAGTTGTTTAATTTGCACCTCTAGACCATTCCAGACTCTAACATCTTATTTTTCTCCCCATTATAGAATCTAATTTATTGTATTTCTTACAAAGACGTATCTTCAGAAAATAAAAACAAATTTTAAGTACTTAAAGAGATATTGAAATTAACTTTTCCTTCTTAATTCACAGCCATAATGAATGCACTTTGAGTCTCGTGTAATTCAATAGCCAGCTGGGAGCTTGATATACTTATTGCTGAGGTGAAATCCTAATTCTTACAACTTTTGATATGCAAAGTGTAGTATCTGAAATCTGCTAATAAATTCTAAGTGAGTCTATCACACAATCAGTACAGGTGTTCTGATTATTATCACTTCAGATACAGAACACTCTGAAACTAGTTACACCATTTTGAAGTAACTCTTTATAGATTATTAAGCATCCCTTTCTAAGTGTTCTGTATCTTTCCTTTCTGTAATTATAATTCATTGTTTATATCTCTCTTTTTTAGGAAATTGTAAATCCATAGATAATGTCAATATATAGAACTATAACACAGGGCCAGGGTAACTAAAAAGTCTTGAAGAGCAATGTAGAATGCTTGATTAATGGAAAGATTAAATAAACAGTAGATGAAAAAAAGGAAGGTATTTTTGGGAAAAAACAATATTTTATCCATGTTATGGACTAATCTTTGTCTTTTATGAATAGAATTTTCACTTAGAATTGGTCAAAAGTTAAATATAAAAATGTAAAACATATTGAATATATACTGTTTGAAAAGGGTATCTTTTCTCATGTTTAAAAATAATCCAACATTTTTATTTTTAATATTTTCATTTTCAAAATGTTTGTATGTTTTCAAGTTTATTTTTCTACACTTTTTCTCTCTTTTCCCTTTCTTTTTTAAATCTTCCTGTGATTGAAAAAGAGGGGAAGCAGGAAAAGTGCAGGTGAAATTATATCTATATATATTAAATATTTAATTTTAGAAACAAGGTCATGTTTCTATTTCTAATTTTGAAAAACAATTATCATATGAAATATCTGACCACTCCAAGATATAATATGTCCCTAACAGGGGGAGCTGTTTTGTTCCTCTACTTCCAAAGCTTAGCACCAGGGTCCTTTGAATGAGAGGATTGTTCCCCCAGTGGACCATATTGTTGATAGTTTGGCATGATATTATAGTATTTTTGTCTATAATAATTCACTGGTCCCTCAACTTCCTTTCTGTTGACATTGACTGTATAAGTCACCAAGGTTTTCAGATGACCTGCCAGATGAAATAGAGGAAAAATGGCTAGACTACCAGTAGTAAAAGTCTTGTGATTAAATTTAATAATTATGGGAATACAAAAAAGGTAAATACTATAGAAATAATCTCTACTGAGTTTCTGTACACAATGCATTTCTGGTGGAATTATTCATTCCCTCCCATTCTGAGGATGGGAATGAAGTCTTAATTCTCTGGGCCCTTTGTATTAGAAAAAAGAACTGGGAGAAAAAGGCAGGAATAGTGTGAAAATGTGCTGGGAAAAAAGTAGTTTTGTGTAGTGGAAGAATCCCATGGTTCACAATTAAGGTTGCCATAAAAGAAATTACTCTGAAGTTCTACCAGAAATGGAGTGATATTGTTGTCATGATGGTTCAGGGAAAAGGCAAAGATCTTTTTATGATATCTTTTTATTATATCAACTGTATATGTGGGAGAGCTATTAGACAAACTTTCAGACTCTCAAACTCTTCTACAAGCCTTGGAGATAAACAGACACAGCTTGATCTAAATTGCTGGTAGAACAGTAGCATGTGTATCATGTAACGGTAGAATATTCCACATATAAGTGGAAACAGTCTGCTTAAAAAAATGGAGAAAGGCTGTGAAGTAGGAGTCTAGAGCCCATACCAGGATTAGCTACAATGCAAGAGAAATACAGTAGAATAAATAATAGAATTATTGGCAGAGCCAGACCTTTCAAAGAGAGAAAATCTCATTATTACCTGTGGAGTGCAGGGAGATTAACAGAAATAGCAGGTAACTTGTAATGAGCCATAAAGTTATTGTCTGTATTTAGACCCATGTTTTTCTAGCAAGGTTATGACTTTTTGTTCCCAGCCCTGCCTTCTGAAAGCATTTTTTAGATTCCCCTCGAGTATGAAAGTTGTAAGGTTAGAAAGGGAAGTGGTTTTTCTGTGAAAAGTGTTCTTCTGTTGGTATTTGTGTGACTCTGCCCTTTGTTATTTTTTTTCAGTAAGTTCTCACACATGCTTGGGGGCAAAGGATAGAAAGTTTCTCCTTCTATTTGTTGCTGGTGTGCAAGTGCCAAAAATGCCATGGAGATGACCAAATCGGGATACTTAAATGACCAGGAAGGGAACAGGCTATCACCCCTGCTCTTTATCATACAGCATTTTTACTAAATTTTAAAACTTTGAACTGTTGTTCCAACTGGAATGTGTTGAGTTTCTGTAACTTTAAGCATATGGGCACATGTTATGTTTTAAGAAACATTGGTATTTTCTTTCAGAGCTAAAAATAACTCATTTGTTTTTGGATTTTTTGGATATAAAAACCTTATTTAATATCTGTCCTGATTTTGTTTTCTACCCAATGGGTAAAATATATATTTTTCCAAAATGGACATTTTGCATGTGCAAAAAATGTCTTTCATTTTTTAGAGAAACTTGGGATTAGGTTGGGCTTTTTTTTCCTAAGCATATCATAGCAATATGGCTAATTAAATGTATATTAATTTCCTTCTGTTAGATTAAAGTTGTTGTGGGGAACTTGCACAGGTGTTACTTCAGCCATTTGGACATAGCTGTTTGTTGAAAACATTGGACAGACCTACCACTGAGATACTTTCCTTAAGGATTGTACTCATTGTACCGTATGGCCTTTATATTGTTTTTTTAAAATTAAGGCATTAGGGAAAAATGAAATGTTATTTAATAAAAACAGGACACCACTTAAGGGTTTCCCTACTATGTCTTAGATGCAGATGGTGTCCTGAAAGAAAAATTCCCTACCAATTTGTCAAAATCCCTTGCATCTGTTCAAGTGCATAAAAACCTTTTTTGGAACAACTTGGAAAATTGTAGAAGACTCAGGTAGACCTCTACTTGTCTCAGAAAATTCAAGATGTAGAGAGAAGAAATGAAGAAATATATTCTGGAACAATGGGCTTTATTCATTCCCTGAAAGAAAGGCCTTCAAAGGCAGTAAGATTGCATGGTGAACCAATAATTCACTCTATACCCTGTGCTGCTGGAAAGGTTCAGTAGCTCTACTGGCTATCCCTTGTTCCTGTCTTTTTTTAGGAATAAAGACCCCTCCAGAGAAGGGAATGAGTGACATAGTGACTGAATTTGGCACTGAAATCCAAGAGGGTGCCAGCTGGAACAAATAGACAAAAAGAGAAAAAACTGTGGTTGCTGCTGGAAACAAAGTGCAAAATCAATTTAAATTAGTTTAGAAAAAGAAACCTCTGAGTCAGTAACACAGTCACTGAAAAGAAAGAGAGTTCAGTGAAAGAGTAGGAGATTTGGAGCAAAGAATTAATTTAGCAACAAAAAAGAACCCTCTGTGAGGGATGACTCTCTGAAATGCAAGAGGCTCCACCAAGAAAAAGATATCAATTTAGAAAATTCAGGAAGGAAGACCAATATTATAAAGTACAGTGTGTCACTGAGGATTCACAGGGTAACAAAATACTGGACTTCCTGCCTTTCTTCTTTAGGGAATGTTTTAACTTAGTAGAGAATTTGTGTTCTGATTCAGAGCACTAAGCTCCACCATAAACACACCCACACACACTCGAACAATACAGCAATCATGCCACCCAGACCTACAACTGTCTATAAAAATGTCATGTTTACCATGGTAATCTAGGAAACAGCCATCTTGAAAAAATGTCAAGAAATTGCATAGGAATGAAGTCTACCTGCACTTTATGAAGATGATCAGGAAAATACCTGTTCTTGAAAAAAATATTCATGGGTTACTAAAACTCCAAAAAGGATCATAATGACCCTTTGTTCATGACCTTGTAGCACAGCAAAGGAGAAAGTACCTCATTCAGTAATTTCTCAGTCCCATAACTTCTGCTTGAAATATAGCATATTTTTAGAAAAGCATCCAATCGTAATTTAAAGATTTCTATTAATGATAGCTCTAACACATGCCCTGTATTGGCAAAACAAATGTGTAAAAGGTATGCTTTTAACTTCCATCTTGCACTTCTATAATTTATAGATTTTTATGATAAATTTCAATAGCTTTTTAAAACCAACTCTAAACCAGCATTTTAAAAATTATTCTGCCTGATAGAGAAAATGTCTTTGGAAGCTGCAAAAAATGTCTTTGGAAGCTCCTGGGCATGACCTAAAACTGCACCCTGTAGGGGAAGGGGAGTTTGGCAGGGTTGTTGGTGGCAGGACAGCTCCCAAGAAATACCAGACCAGGTACCCTCCCTACCTGGTGAAAGGCAGGTAGGGGGTGCCTTATTCCTGGCCCCCACCATCTGGTGGGTAGTGGTGAGAGTAGTAGGAGCAGTGTGGGTCAGGGAGACTAATAATGATGCACTTGAGCCCAGCAGGGGTGTGAGATCCTGGAGGCCCCAGAGGAGGTATTTTGTCACGTGTAGTTTGAGGGCCCATGCAGAGTAGGGTGCAACTGGGGCACCTGAAGGACTGTGGTAGTTGGGTGCAGAGTAGGGCTGCAGAGAGTAGCTTGAAGGACTGCACCAGGGGTGTACCAAGTAGGGCTGCATGGGCAGCTTGAAGGGCAGTACATGGGCCAACCCCAAGTGTGTCTGCCTGAAACCAGTTGCCCAGTGGGGTCTTAGGCTAGAAGCAGCCCAGAGTCAGCACAAGTTGATGCCATGCAGAGTAGGTGAACTTGCAGGATCTGAAGTTGCTGCATGGTAGTGCCAGAGAAAGAGTTGTCAAACCTGAAAGCCCAAAGGGGTTGCTCAAGGGGAGCAAGGGCAATCAAAAGTGGCCCAGCAATGGGTGGTACGTTAAAGGCCACTGTAAGAGGGGGGGCAGAGTGCAAGAGGCCCCTGAGAGAAGGGGGTGGCATGAGTGAGTGTAAGTGAATGAGGCCAACAAAGGACTGAGTTTTCTACTGCCTTAGATCAGGGAGCATTAATAGTCTGGATGCCATCTGCGAGGCATGGGCCATGATGTAGGGGAGGTATGGAGCTGCCCATTCATTGCCCCTGGCATTGGGGCAGTGAATGGGCAACCTCCCACTTAATATATAATAGTAACACTCAGTTCATGGCAGGTAGTCAGGGCAGAGTGCCCTAGACAGGTGGGCAAGCCAACTCAAGATCTAGTCCTGGGAATGCCCCCTGTCACACTGGGTCAGGAAATCAGGAGGTGAATCCAAGAATACCATTTAGGAAATGACTCAGTCAGGAAGCCAGGGGATCAGGCAAAGAGCAGAATCAGAGAGCAAGTCAAATCTATAAACCAGAAGATAATTAAAGAAGAGTTAGAGTACAAGTCAGCAAGGCCAGCAAAACAAATGTTAGGGAACAAATGGAAACCCAATGCTTAAATACTTCTTGTATCAGCCAGTAAAGGGAGATCCTGGCACATACCTATCTTGAGTGCACCAAGCTGCAGCCCCCTCACCACCTCCTCATGAACCTCTTGCTGGGCAGGTCTACATGTGCAAATAATCTGGGAGCAGTTTACTGTAAAGTACTCTAGAGTGAACTCACCCAGGCACACATCTACATGTGCAGGGATGTGGGAGCAGATATGCTGCTCCTGGCAGCAGATTGCTTCCACTTCCTGCACCCCTAAGACTCTAGACTCCCCCCTGGGTGCTAGACCGGGGGCTGGCAGGGAGCACAGAGCCAGGAGACAGCTATTTCTTGGTGGTGGATGGGACATTTCTCCTTGCCCCCAGGAGTTACCTGCTGCCAGAGCAGATTCTGACACTGGAGCCCAGGGGGTAGGGAGGGGATAATGTCCCCCTGTCCCTGCAGCAGGGAGCTCCCAGCCCTTCCCTGTGATCATAGGGCCTGGACTAGGAGATTCTGGGCTGGGATACCCAGTCTGTGAGGTCTGGGCTGGGAGATCCATGATTGCGGGGCCAGTGCTGGGAGATTCTTCTCTACCAGTGCCAGCTCTGTGGTTGTGGGGCTGGGAGAATCTCCCATCCTGGGCCCTGTGACCATGGGGCTGAGGCTCAGAGATAAAGATATCTAAGCCCAGGTCCTGTAACTGCAGGGCTCAGTCTTGGAGATGAGGATTTCTCAGCCTCTGCTCCCTGATCATGAAGCTGGGCCTGGGAGCTCCCTGCTGCTGGGGCAGAAGGATATAGTCTCCACCCAGGCTCCAGTGGAAGAGCCCACCCTGGCAGCAGGCAGCTCCTAGGGACAGGGAGCAATCTTTGAGCACATTTGCTCCTGGTTAGGCATCTACACATAAGCTGTTGCACAATAAGTAACCAAGAGCAAATTTGCTACTTGCATTTGCAAATGACTGCACAATAAGCATCTGTAAGTGTAGATAGTAACCCTTACTATGAATTTATGATCTCTAAGCTCCAGTAAAACATCTCATGTACACACCTGCTGAGGTTCTGGTTGCACTACTCCCCATAGGTGGAGGAAGGGGTGGGGAGGGGCTAACAGGGCTTATTCCCCCAAATGCAGGGCAGCAAATATAGTTAGAGGGCAGCGGCTGCAGGCTGCTGCTGCAGGATGGGAAGGCAATCACACTCACATACTCTGCACACCCGCAACCAGGATTGCAGCAGCCCAGCTGCAGGCAGGTAAGTTTCTTTTAATTAGGCTGGGGGGGCGCAGATCAAGAGTGGGGTAGGGGAAGGGCGAATCATTAACCCCTGCCCCACCCTGTCCTGCACTGTGGGGATTGCCCCACAACCCAGCCCAGCCAGGGCCCAGTTCAGTGAATCAGGCCCCAGCCAAGTTGGATCGTGGGGTAATCAGAGCCCAGCAGCTCCTCTAGAACCAGTGTGATGCTGGGGAATGAAGGTGGGGGCATATGTGGGCCCCCTATCTTTGCACATGGCAGGGGTGGGCCACAGCTGATCTCAGCCTCTGCTCCCTGCATCTGTGCCTTGTTGTGGCCACTGCTTTGAATGTGGCGCAGTGCAGCAACATGTGCCTCACTGCCGGGCCCTCCTGGTGGCAGGACTCGCATGCTGTCATGCCACTTTCAAAGCAGTGGTGGCAGCAAGGCACAAATGCAGGGAGCAGAGGCTGAGCCCAGTTGCAGCCTGCCCTTGCCCCGTGGAAAGATTGGGGGCCTGCGTTCCCCACCCCCTTCACTCCCTGGCACAATGCCTGCCCTGAAGGAGCCACCAGGCTTCTCCAGGTTCTTCTCAGGGATGACTCAGGGTGGGTGCATGGTACTGGGGGCTCTGTCATTCCCAGCCCGGTGGTGCAGCCAAGGCTGGCCCCAATCCAAGCCTCACCGGCGGTGCAAGGCAGTGGATTTGTGGTGGCCTCTGGTGCCAGGCAACAAGCCTGGGTGCAGGGGAAGGCTTGGCCTTGCAGGCACAGCAGGTCCTGCACCTGGTGCAGCCCAGTGACTCCTCCATAGCCAGTGCAGTGCCGGGGAGCCAAGGGATGGGGGGGCATGTGGGCCCCCGATCTTTGCACAGGGCATAGGCGGGCTGCAACTGGGCTCAGCCTCTGCTCCCTGTGTCCACGCCTTGCTGCCACAGCCTCCTCTCCCCCAGCCCTCTCCCCTCCTCCTACCCCTTCCCATCGGGGGGGCACATGCGTTCAAGCCCCCAATCTTTTTTCCTCCCTCCACCGATGCTACTCCCTGAACCTTTGTGTTTTATGTTTTTCCTGTCCAAGGCACAATTAATGACCCCCTTGAATTACAAAGGAGATCTAGCAGGTTCTTTGTAGGCTCACACCCACAACTCTGTGTATCAATAGTCCTGATCTGGGAAAGGGGGTTATATGGGGAAACTAGATGGTCAGCTGACCCTGGCTAGGCCTCTCAGATTCTATTTGGGGGGAGAGGGCTAGGCCTGATGACGGCTGCATGACTAACCAGAGATAAGATGGCAAGATGGGGTTAGCAGCTATACTGCTCAGGTAATAGCCCCAGGTGTGAAGCTGTAGTCACTATACACTACAATACATTAGAAATATAAAACGTGTATACAAAAATAAACTGTGATTTTAACTGTTGCATCGTAACTTTCAAGTATGAAAGATGAAATGAATAAGATACATCTCCTTTCTCCGTCCCTCAGTTACTGCACCACACAATATCTCTACAGGAAATTACCCCCTGTTTCCTTCAACATAAACACATTTTTTCACTTTTCCTTGAATTAGCCTTGCATTTTCATTCTTTTTTCTTTTCAGAATGCTAGTAGATCATTGCTAAAAGCACTGTATAAGTACAGAGAGCATTTTTTTTCAAAGTTTATCATTTGCCCAGTCCAACAACAATTTATGCTATTACCATATAATCATAAAAAAAATGTAGGGTTGGAAAGGACCTGTGGAGGTCATTTAGTCCAATCCTCTGCCTGAGGCAGGATCATCCCAATCCAAGCCACCCCTAAAACTACACAAGTATTAAAACTACGCAATCAGTCCTGTCACAGCATAGAACCCAATCTGCCACAGGTAAAGCAGGGAGAAATAGAGAATAGTGTCCTGATGCTGTAAGGGTTGCTAAAATGTACTCAAGAGATCTACAGAAAAGGGCCATATCATCTGCTACAGAGGAAAGTAGCCCACCCCCACCCCCTGCCCTAGTTCATATCAATCTGGGGTAAAATTCCTGATCCTAAATCTGGCAATTAGACTACCTCTGAGTGGACGGGGAAGACCATCTATCCAGGAACCTCTGGGTTTTAGTTCTAGCAGGAACACTGGCACACTCCAGTCATAATCTCCAGCTTTAGCTGTGGCTAACACCAAATGCTTCTGAAGAAGGAAAAATAAGGGGTAAAAGAAAAAAGGAACAACCCTTATTCCTATTTGGGGAAAACCTGGAGACAGCAAGCATAGCTCCACATATCACACCTTTTTACTAGACAGACAGAACTTCCTTTTCTATATCCCTTCCGTAAATGTATCTGGTTCCTTTAATATTCTCTTGCAATTAAGCCAGTTGTGGGGCTCTGCTTCATTCTCCTACTGCTAAGTATTGTCACCTCCAGTATCCACATGCTTTAGATTATACAGCTCTTCTCAATAAGCAACATGAGTGCTTGCTCCTGGGCTTCTAACCTGTTGAGGAGGAGGAAAGAAAACACAGGCACAATAATCCCTCACCAATGCTTATCCACCCTGTTCTTGGAAGTTTCCAGTGATGGAGAGTCCACAACTTCCCTAGGCAGTATGTTCCAGTGCCTCATTATTCTAACACTGATGAGTGTCCCCTCCCTCCCCCCTGATATCTAATTTAAACCTACTTTGCTGCATCTTTAAGCCATTCTGATTCCTGTTCTCTGCAGCAACAGAAAAAAGATACTCTACCCCTTTGGAGCAGGAATCTGAGACCCTGCCCTGCTACTCTCACTTCCCCAGGTAAGCCTGATCTGGACATGAAAGGATTAAAGCCTTCAGCTACCAATTTAGCTGGGCAAGGACAGATACCTGGAAAACCCCAGGAGTTCCAGTCATCCTGAAGGAGCTACAGAAGCTTCAGGCTAAGGCTTTTCCTTGGAAAGGGGCAAACAAAGTATGCCTTCCTGGACCAAATGGAAGTGTGGAGTGAGTGCCACACAGGAGCCTGGAGGAGGACTTCACTCAACAGGATATTGCAGGAAGGTACATTGAGGATGTTGCTGTGGGGGAGCACTCTGTGGCCCAGTAGGTAAAGCATTCCTGCAGGAAAAGGGACTTTGAAGAATGCTGACCCTCTGTTAGAGTATACTGACTATCCCAAGAAAGGGGGAATCCCAATTACTTACCTGGGGCCTGTGTGGAGATTAGGCAAAGATTATTAGCAGTGTGAGGAGAAGATCATTAGGAACTGAGCCCAGATAGGGCTTGGCATTGACTGAGACCAAACTGCAGGCTTACTGAAGAGACCCTCAAGAGAAGGAGGGATAAAACTATTAATTTTTGTTTCGAGGAAGCAATCTCCAAGAAGACAAAGTCAGTAATTACTATTCTGAGTGAAAGCACATTTGAGGACTAGAATCCAGACCCATCATGGCCAAACAACATGGGTGAGTGATAGACCAGGGTGCAGAGGAGGAGAGCTCTGGAAAAGGACTAATTGGGGTACAGAAGACTCCTTCTTGGGCCAACATTTTTGTGTGTCCACCATAATACTGAGAAACTCATGGCAGGAGAGAAACCAAAGAACAGCAGAGTGTTGGCTCTAGTAGGGAAAATGTCAAGTGGACCAGAGAACCCACTGTTACCCTCTTCTTTGTACCAGTCCTTCAGATATTTGAAGACTGCTGTCATGTTCCCTTTTAATCCCATTTTCCCAAGCATGCCTGTTTCTTCCATCCTCTCCTCATATGACTTGGCTTCTAAATTCTTTATCATTCTTGTCACCTACTTCTAGACCCTTTCTATTTCTATGTGCTTTTTGAAATGTGGACCCCTCCAAAATGCATAGTACTCTAGATGAAGCCCTACCATTATTGAGGAGACATGTTGTTTTGCTGAAAAGCATTTATTTTCAATGAAATCTATTTTTCTCTCTTATTTAAACTTTGTACACCATCTCTTTCTCCTAACAGGAGTAGTAGAATAGAAAATTTAATGATAGCTGGTGCTAGCATTCAAGCTAATCTTAACCTATAAGATTTATGACACACAGTTCGATGTTGTATGTTCTTTGTGATGATTACAATGTTCCCATTATACCTTAATTTTCACCTTTACTGATATTGTATTTATGATAATTTATATGAACCATGTCCCACAGAGAGCAGTTCTCCTCTAGTGAGATGCTGAATGGCCTCAATTCTATCTAATTTAGCACCTTATCTGAGAATCTTATCTCAAAAGGACTGGAATTATGGGTTTTGGTTTTTTTACTATTTATAAACTGCAGTGATAATCTGTTTATTTTAACACATGTATAATGTATACAAGTGTTACAAACTTGCTTAAACAAAATCCCATAAAACTTAAATATACAAAAGTTTTAAGAATAACATGCATTTAGAATAATAGCATAATAGAATAATAGTCTGACCAAGATCTGGCAAATTAAGAAATATACTTTTTACCATTTAATTAATTTGCTTTATTTTCCACAGTTGGATTGACATGTTTAAGATGTGCAAATATGGAGCAAGAAATTGCATTAATTCATTCACTCACTTTTTTGACACTCATTATTTTATATCTAAATTCTAAGCACTAAAAGAGTGCTTGGAGAAAGAAGTGTAAGCACCACTGGCTTGCATAAGTATCTGCTAAAACAGGTGTTTAAAAGGCTATGAAGTAATATATTATGAAAAGCAAAGGGAATTAACTGAACAAAACACTTTTTCCCGAAACACTGAGATGGCTTAAAGTTTTAGACTTAGGCCTTTGGCACAGGTTACTTTAAAAACACAATAAAGACATTTAAAGTGAAAGTAGTCATTAGTTAATGGGTGTTAAACTGCCATAAGTATCATCTAACTGTCTTAAAAATATGCCACTACATTGCAGTTTATATTTGGTTTGTTTTGCCCAGGTCATTCAAGGGTATAAAATTCCTTACTTTTATGGGTTAGTGTCAGAGGGGAAGGCAACAAGCATGATGTCATAGTGGAGATCTGCTGTAGACCACCAGACCAAGAAGATGTGGTAGGTGAGGCTGTTTTCATACAGCCAGAGTAAGTTTCCCAATCACAGGCCCTGGTTCTCATGGGAGCCACCATCACCCTGATATCTTCTGGGAGGGCAGTACAGTAGTACACAGGCAAACCAGGCAATTTTTGGAGAGTGTTGGGGATCATTTCCTGGTGCAAGTCCTGGAGTGGCCAACTATGGGTGGTACTCTTCTTGACCTGCTGCTCACAAACAGAAGAATTTTGTGAGCATGTGGTAGTGGATGACAACTTGGACAGCAGCAAGATGACTGACTTTAGGATCCTGAACAAAAGGAAGGAAGGAAGGAGAGCAGCAAAGTAAGGACCTTAGACTTCAGAAAAGCAGACTTGGACTCACTCAGGAACTCATGGGAAGAAAAAACTGGGAGGCCAATCTGAGGGGGAAAGGAGTCCAGGATGTACTTTGAACAAACTTTACTAACAGTGCAGGAACAAACCATCCTGATGTGCAGAAAGACTAGCAAGTATGGCACAAGACCATAGGCTACTGCTAGGGGGCGCATAGGAGGGTATGTGCCTCCCCTCCCAGGGCTGTCCCCACTGCCAGTGCCACTGGTGACTTGTGAAGGTGCTTGCCAGACCTGGCCCTGCTGCTGATGCCACCGGTGGCTTCTGTAGGTGTTCGCCAGCCCTGGCCCTGCCACCAATGCTGGCATCTGTTGATGCTTACTAGCCCCATCCCTGTCACCAACATGGCTGCTAGCTTCTGCAGGTGCCCCCCAGAATCAGGAGGCACTAGTGCCCATGCACAAGACCATCTTGGCTTTGGAGAGAACTCTTCAGTAAGCTAAATCACAAAAAGGAAGCTTATAAGAAATGGAAACTTGCACAAACAACTAGGAAGGACTATAAGCGTATTTCTCAGGCATGCAGGGATGAAATCAGTAAAGCCAATACACAACCATAGTTCAGCTAGCAGGGGATATGAAGGATAACAAGAAGGTTTTCTACAAATATGTGAGCAACAGGAGCAGGAGCAGGGAAAGTATAGGTCCTTTACTAAATGGGGGAGGCAATCTAGTGACAGAGAATGCATAAAAGGCTGAAGTACTCAATGCCTTTTTTACCTCAGTCTTCACTCAGGCAGGGTCAGATCCCAGGATACTGCACCTAACAGTGCAGTTTGGGGAGGAGCTGAGCAGCTAATAGTGGTAAAAGAACAGGTTAGGGACTAGTTAGAAAAACTGTATGTGTACAAATCCATGGGACTTGATGGGATGCACCTGAGGATGCTGAGGGAGTTGGAAATGAGATTGCAGAGCCACTGGCCATTATCTTTGAAAATTCATGGGAGACAGCCCAGACAATTGCAAAAAGGGAAAATATAGTGCCCACCATTTAAGGACTTTTGACTTTTTAATTACTTTATTCAGGGGTTCAGGGATACAACAATGGTGGCCGCTTGCAAAGCGAAAGCACAAACAACTTACTACCAACCCAAAAACTAGATCGGACAAGTCTCTTTGTCCTTGGATCCAGAAACCAAATTGGGCAAGGGAGTTCATTTTCCACACGGGAGCCACCCGCACCCATTTTACTGCCCACAAAAGTGCATCCAACGCACACCAAATACCAGAGAACCAAAAGATCCGAGCCACAGACCGTCTGCAAAAGTGCGTCCCACGCACACCAGATCCCGGGCCAAAACAATCCCCGGAACAACCAAACCACCAACACCTCACACCGTGACACACCCCTTCGCTGCATTTCCCGTGGTGTCTCACATGCTACGCAGTCGGCATGCTGGCCACACAGTCCTAAACAATTCCGACCCTGCTCCATCCCATCATACACGTCACACAACCTTCAACTTCCACACAACAAAGAGCAAAAAAGCAGCCTGGCGAGGGCCCAGGACATGGCAGAGCTGGAAGTCGCAGTTCGACACCAAGCCAGCCCGGTCGCCCAGACCAGTCATGACATCAGAGCACGTATTTGAGACGGCCGTCCTCCACCCGGCACAGCGCGCCCTCAAGGGCCCAGCATGCCTCAAAGGCGGGCACCGCCCGCCAGAGCACAGCATGCTCAAACTCCAGCGAGAGGCGCTCCTGCACCAGGAGGCGGAAAAGCCACAGGGCATCATCTGAGCCGGTCCCGGCAAGCCGGTTCGCCCACCATTTAAAGAAGGAAAGAAGGAGGATCTGGGGAAATACAGACTGGTCAGCCTCACTTCAGTCCCTGAAAAAATCATGGAGTATGTCTTCAAGGAATCAGTTTCTAAGCACTTGGAGAAGAAGAAAGTGATCAGGGAGTCCACATGGATTCACCAATGACAAATCATGCCTGATGAACCTGGTTCCCTTCTATGATGAGATGACTGACTCTGTGGCTGCAGGGAAAACAGTGCATGTAATATACTTTGACTTTAGTGAGGCTTTTGATATGGTCTCCCACAACATTCTTGCAAGCATGCTGAGGAAGTATGAGTTGTTTGAATGCATTGTAAGGTGGATAGAAAGCTGGCTGGATCACTGGGTTGTACCATATAACCCGCAAGGGCGGGAATCGAACCATGGCTTCTCAGTATTGAGTGGGGCCCTGAATGAATCTTAACTGATTGCATAACACAGTAGATAGACAGGATAACAAGTTAATGAGCGGCAATTAACACCTATGAAACCACAGACTAAGGAGAGGAAAGAATCAGTACAGAGCTGGGAACTCCCTGAAACTTTACAGTTAAAGGTACAGAAGCCCCAGTTTGAACTGGTCAGTACTGAAGACTGACTCTTGGGACTGAACACCCCCCTGATCAACCACCCCCAGAGCCCTATTCACCACAACAGTTAAGCAGACTTCATCAACGGACTCCCGAGACTGCACATACCTGCTGATGTGACCCCTGGGGCTGACAGTTGCCATCCAGCAACCAAGAGGGACATCCCATGAGATCAATGACCCCTGGATTGGGTAAGCACGAAAATTGGGGAGTCACCAAAGTCTGCCAAAGGGGGATGAAAGGCAGTGAAGTATGACCCCCAATGGCATCCTCTTTTACCTGACTAGCACCCTGCCTGCCCAGCCAGAAGGACCAGCCAGTGACCCCCTTCTGAAGCAACATCACACTGAAAGAAGCCTTGACTGGCCATTGATGGTGGACTCCGGCACTTGGGGATAGGTATGTCTTGACACCAGTGCTTAGTGTTCATAGCTAGCTACTGTGAGTGTGTGTGTGTTTGAGAGGATTAGCCCTAAGGTTTATGATCTTACATTTGCATCCCTCTAATAAACTAGAATTTTATGACGATCTTGTGAGTTGGTCCTTTGTAGCCAACACTGGAAGGAATCTGGAACAGTATCATAGAAGGCAGGCTAGGGGAATGCAGCCTGCAGAAAGTTGAGCTGCAGAGCTCTGAACAGCTAATGAGAAGTTGGAGAGCCCTTGCTGCCAATTTGGGATCGGTAAGACCTGCGTCAAGTTTCCAGAGATCCAGGCCAAGTAGCCAGAAGGGGAGGACCTAGAAGCCATATAAGACTTGACCCAGGATGGAGAAGTCTGGCCCAGATCTCAGTGACTTCAGGAGCTCTACAGGGAGCTGTATCTAAAAAGATAAGTTTCATGTTTCACTTCTGTTTTGCATGAATGTCAGCCATGAGGCTTGGAGTGGCTTAAAGGGAGGAGGAGGCCACAAATTGGGTACTGAGGAGGCACTCCATGTTATGAAGGCCTAAAGCTCAGATAAAGCCCTGCAAGGATACAGGACCTTGTGGGTTGTGAAGGACTAAAACCTTGGGATAGGGGACAAAGCTTGGGAGGGGATGAAGCCCAGACAAAAGTGATTCAGGACTAGGAGCCCAGAGAAACTGAGACAGGCTAAAGCATGGAAGCTGCTGAAACCCAGACAGGACCAGGGGCCTCAAACAAAGTGAAACAGTCCAAAGCTCAGGAGGGGTCCATGGCCCAGCATGAGAAGGCAGAGAGAGATAAAGCCCTACTCAGGGTAGGGTGTGACATTTGGGCAGACCAAAAGCCTGATGATGAACAGGGTGAAGCAACGTATCAAGGACTGAACTCTGGTTCCCTGAAGGCAGCCTCCTAAAATATATGTGGACATTGGAGTCAGGAGTGGACTGGCGAAGTTCGCCGATGACACCAAACTTTGGGGCAAAGCATCCACGCCAGAAGATAGGCG
>NW_017728943.1:116960952-116984063 GCF_001723895.1 Crocodylus porosus | reverse complement strand
AGCTGACTTCCTGCCCTTTGGGCAGGGGGCTGGACTCGATGATCTCCCGAGGTCCCTTCCAGCCCTAATGTCTATGAAATCTATGAAATATGTTAACTTAAAGATCAAGGCGTAGGCAGGCAAGGAGGCAGGTGAAATTTGGCCACCAGGGGGAGCTAAAGCCACCCCTGAAGCTGAACTCCATTTCAGATGGACAGCTGTGATGATGGCCGTGCACAAAGTGGGTGAAGCAGGAGCTGCGGCCTCAGCTCATCCAGGCTGGGGGCACACAGAAGATAAAGCTGTTCAAACCCAGAGATTTTCCCAAACGGTGTGTGCTATCTATGGGACCCACATGCCCATTCTGTGCCCCACTCGCCAAACATCAGATTATATCAACTGTGAGGGGCTCTTTTTGGTTATATCTGTATTCATGGGCCACCAGGGGTGCTTCATCAACACAACATTGGATGGTCAGGATGGGTGTACAATACTTGTATATTCAAGAGCTCTGGTTCCCTAGATGGAATTTGATGGAGTAGAGAGGAGTTTGCCTTTGGCACTTCCATCATTGACTTGGCTGGGCTGATGGTTTCCA
Source organism: Crocodylus porosus (assembly GCF_001723895.1). NCBI lineage: Eukaryota > Metazoa > Chordata > Crocodylia > Crocodylidae > Crocodylus > Crocodylus porosus. Next base: position 116,983,486 of record NW_017728943.1, on the reverse strand, counting down.
CCTTGATATACCCACTCCTCTCCCTGGCCCATGAATCTGTACACTGGCCATATGGGCTTTAGGAAGGAGGATTTCAATTACTGGCTGAGGGGCTGCCAAATAAAGATGGGATTCACCTTTTATTGCCTAAAGACATTCTGGAGGTCATTGGAAGTCCACCTTGACCTCAGGAAGAGGAATGTTCCCAGCTTCAAGGCTGTGACCTACATCCTCCACAATATATTCAAGGTGAAGGGAGAAGCCTGCCTGGACACCAGTACAGCTCTGGGTAGACCTACTTTGGATGGGGCCCAGACTTAAGCAATACTTGTGACTGAGTACACCCATGGGCACACCCATGACAAAACTGATCTGATCAAGGAACCCTGGGACAACATTCTGCAGGGCAGAAGAGGGTGAAGAAGAGGGGACCTCTGAGTGATTTCAAACCTTTAATTCTCAGTGACCATCTTCTATTTACACTGTTGTGCTAGATACTTCCTGCTTTGGAGTATTTGGGGGGTTTCCAGTAGTGGGAGAAAAGGGCTGGCTAGGATGGGGAAAGTGAGATATTGAATCCTGCAGTGGAGGATGCTGAGGGCTGTCTGGACTGGCTGGGATGTCTAAAATGAGGCAGGAATTCATGGGGAACCATACCTTCCTGTCCTGGGTTGGAGAGTTGGGAGAGGGCTGAGCAGCATAAACCCAGATAGCTGGCTCTGCACCAGAAGGCATTGCCAAACCTTGAGAACTTAATTCTGGCCCTCTTGACCACATTCCTATTCAGCAAGGCCTACTGACAGCATGGCAGATTGAAGCCAGGTGAACAGACTGTAGGCTCTGTGATAAGGAACTTGTTTGGTGGTAATGATCACAGAGCCAGTGGTGCTTGTAGGGGCATAGGGACAGGCGGCACGAGAAAAAATCAGTTAACCTAGAGTAACCATCATCCAGATTTGGAAATGATTCGGATGATTTGGAAGCCAAAACTACAAATCCAAATTGAATCCCATTGCACTTGAGAGCATGACGGCTGCAAGAGGCTACCACCTCTGCAATTTTCATCTGAATCAGCCAAAAAACAACAAAGTTATAGATATTTCATTGTGTCCCCATTATACTCTATGGACGTATCTCTGAATCGGCTCTGAATCTTCTGAAGTGATTCAGTTGAATCAAATCAGAAAAATGATTCAGATCCCCAAATCGAATCTCTGGCATCCAAATTGGCCAAATCCAAATCAAATAATTCCCTATTCACACAGGCCTAATATTCAGTGTCCAGTAAAGTTACAATTTTTTTTTTCCCAGAAGCATCTTCTGAAGTTGCTTTGTAGGTTCTCCTCAAGTATAAGGGTTACGAAGTCAGAAATAGAGTGATCTTTCTGTGAAAATAAAGTGTTCTTCCCATGTGACTGGGTGTTTCTATCCATTTTATTTCTGTGAGAATTCATTTTGGAGCACAGTGTTTGTTTATTCACTCAAGGTTTCTATGAGGGCATTTGGTGTATTCAGAGCCAGCCTTAGGGAATATGTTGCCCTGGGGGAACTTGTATTTTGGTACCTGCCAACCCCCACCCCAAGTCAGGAATGCTGCTGAAGGTAGAGGCAAGTAGGTGGTGGCGTAGGGTGCAGTCCAGTTGGGAGGCTTAGTGGCATGGTGTACCAGGCAGGCAGGCAGTCACCCTGCTGCTGTATAGGAGCAAGGCAGATGGACTGGAGCAGGTGCCACCGCACCCACATATGCCCAGCCCAGCTTCTCCTGAGCAGTAGCTTGAGGTGGGGTTGCATTTGATGCCCCTCTGATCATGACATCCTGGGCACTTGCCAAAATCATCCACCCCTAAGGCTGGCTCTGGGTGCATTGGATGAGGTATACCATACCCTGTGATAAACCTGAGTAGGATCTACATATGATAGACATGTGAATTCTGATGGCTTCAGTACAGGGAGTGTTGATTGTGGAGTGGGAGTGGAGGTGTGTGGGTGGGTTTTGCATTTATTCTTAAAGCAGGATGCATGCCACTTTTGTGTTTCCTGATCAGGAGAGAGTTTGCTTTTGATGATGAGTTGGTTGAGATTTGGAGATTATTTGAAACCCAGGAGTGAAGAGGTCAAAGATATTTCTATCAATGTCTGATCCTCTTTGAGTCATTTTTGGAATATTTTTATTATGGAATCTATTGTGGAATGGTAGGTGACAACCAGATGTGTGCAGTTAGTGGGGGATTCTTTTTGTAAGTTATGCACATTTTTTAATAAGTTATGTTGAGTATTTGGGTGGCTCAAAGATTCAGTACATTTCTCTGCTACAGTGTCCTTGCTAGGTAATAATAGTTTTTAGGTTGCTAAGGTAGGTTTCACAAGTATTTTCCTTAGAGCAGATGTGGCAGTATATGAGAGCCTTGTTATAGATTTACAGCTTGTTTGCTCTGTTTAGGACAGCGGTATCAAACATCTGGCTTGCAGGTCAAATGTGGCCTGAGGAGCCCCATCTTCTGGCCCTGGTATTGCCCCCTGGGTCTGATTAGATCCACATGAGGCACAGTGTACACCCATGCTTTGGGGTCAGTCTATAAATAGGATATACCCCACACAACTCCTTTCCCACCCCCCAGCATACCTTATCCAGTGGCTGATCCAGCTGATCCCAGGGTGGCCAGAACAGGAGCTGCATGTGGTGCAGTCCAGATGTTTCTGTCCATGCTGCAAACCAGGCATGTCTACATGTGCTATTAATATGATATAGGCCTACTGCACAGTAAAATACTGTGTAGTAAGTCTTCTTGGAGCACATCTACACATGGACCCTGTTGAGAGTAAATCTGCTCCCAGTGAGTGTTGCCAAGTACAGGGTTGCTCCGGCCATGGTCTGCCCCCCTGCATCCTGGGGAGCTGCAGGCTACACAGGGGTGCTAGCCCAGGGATTAGCAGGGGGGCACAGATGACAGTCCTGATGCACTGAGGAGCAGCTGTCTCCTGGCCTTGTGTACATTGAGAGGGGTCCTGATGTGCACAGAGCCAGGAAACAGCTGCTGCTGCGACCTGCAGAGCTCTCCCACCCTGTGCACATTAGGACACACAGGTAGCAGCTAGTCTGGCACCCAACAGGGCTTCCCTGCCCAGCCAGGGGCTCACTGGGAGCTGTCCCACTTTTGGGGCAGCTGCCAACGAGCCCCCTGCTGGGAGGGATAGCTCCAGGCCAGTCCCCTGATGGGTAGGGAGCTCCACAAGTGGGATAACTGTCCATCAGGTCCCTGCTGGGTGGGGAACAACACCAGTGGGACAGCTGCCAGTGAGCCCTTGGCTCAGTAGGGAACAGAGAGCTACCCAGATGTCTGGGAGCTGAGCATCATCAGGACTGGGGACAGAGAACTCCCCTGTCCCATGCAACCTCCTTCTGGTGTGACTGACGGGAAACAGATTTTGCTTCTGGTCAACATTTACACAAACAGTACTGCACAGTAGCTAATATGCAGCTAATCTATTACCTCTATTTACAGGGAACAGAAAATAGTGCATTAGTCTAATTTACTGCACAGTAGCTGCTGATCACAGTTACATGGTGATGCCTTACTATGCAGTCAATTAGTCTACTCTGCAGCAAAGTTTTTCATGTAGACACCCACTAATCTCAAAGTGGCTGTAATATGCCACACATGTTGCCCCTTTGCGATGAATACTGCCTACTGCTGGTCTAGGACCCATACTAAACTCAGCACTAGTAGGTGCCAGATTCAGGACTGAGACTGGCTGGAGTAGGCATCACATGCAGCACAGACTTGGAGCAGTTAAGGTGGCCCTTGCATGTAGCATTGCTGCTGCTTCAGCTGAATTGCACCAAAAGTGGCACCCATTCCAGCCACTCAGGGATCTGTACCACATGCAGTTCAGGGCCCAGACTGATTGAAGCAGCTGCAGGATCAGGTATGCAGGAAGATGGGAGAGGGGGCAGTCTTTGGATCTGATCCAGATCAAAGACCAGCCACAAGCCACTCACCAGGTGCTTCTACACATGCATTTAAGTGCGACTAAATTTAATGCACATTAAGTGATTTTTTTGGCAGGTGTCTACCTGTGTAGGGACTTGGCACTAAAGTTAGTGCCAAACTATTATTTACAGAGCCAGCACTACAGTCAGTGCCGGGTCACAACTACATGTGCGTTAATGCACTTTAACTAATCACACTTAATTTTGATACCTGCATTTGCAGGTATCAAATTTAGGTGCAATTACCCTAATTTTGCCATGTGTAGATGCACACCCATAATGTGCATTAAATTAGGCTAATGCACATTAACCTATCTCATGTAGATGCACCTATCTAGCCTGTAGGGCCAGGTGAATTTTCTACCACTAGTTTAGGATGATTAGTAATTTTTGCATGAGGGCATGGCTACACATCACTGTATTGCATCATTGCTATGGTGCCATGCTTTAGTACTTCCTTTTGGATGTACAAAAGCACAGCGCAGTATGGGTGGTTACTGCTCAGTGTGCATGAAGCATGGATAGATTTCATGGCTATGTCACCATAGCGGCACACTATACCAGGGGACTGCATAGCTATGGCAATGTATGTATGGCAATGTAGGTGCTGATCATATGTGGACCTGTATGATCACCCCATCACTGCACTATGTTTTACGATGATGTAGCACATTGCTACGTCACCAGAGACTGACATGTAGATGCTCTCTAAGTGTGTTGTAGTCCATGGTGCTTTTGCCTATAGCAGTTTGTAGGGTGCCATGTTGGAAATGGATTGTAGTCTCTTGAAAATAAATGTTAGTATAAGATTATTTCAGATACACTTTGATAAAAGGGTAACATTTGATGAGCTTGTGTTAGAAATCAATAAGGAAGTCCATGTGATCAGTCCAGGTGATGAAAAAATTATCTGTGTAATACAGTGCAGAATTGATGGTTTATTTTTATAAAAAATCCTCTTCAAGTTGGCTCATGAAGAAGATGGCATATTGGGGTGGGATGAGAGATTAGCACCTTTGTGCCCAAAGCTGTGCCCATTGTTTGGAGGGTATGGTGGATAGAGATGTCCTTCCCTCCTAGCATGAAACCTGAGCTCCTCCAGCCAGGTGGATTCTGCAGAAGCCTACAGAAGTGACTGGGGACTTGAAAAGGTTCTGGCACTAGTTCCAAAGCTCAGGCAACTGGATTGTGGGGTCTCACTGTCCCAGAAAGATATCTAATATGGGTCTACATATGGAAATATCCCTGAGAGATGAAAAGCTTAGAGGATAATGGCAATAGATGTCAAATCTATAATTTTGCCAATTCTATTCTTAGGCCTCAGTGCATGTAAAAGATAGTGGTTAAAAAACTTCTCTTATGAGTTAGATCACAAGGGAAGGGTCTACAGCAGTAGTCCCAGTGTTAAGCATAGAAATTTCTCATGAAGCACGTGAATCCTTTAAAATGGAAAACAACTTTTGAGTGTATTTGCTGTATGACACTTTTTGCACTGAATCTCACTTCACATTCTTACTCCATCTGCTGCTTCATGTTTTCATTGTGTTTGTATTGCATTTGAAACTATTATTTATATCTATTTCATGTTTATTCCTCTTAAGTTTAGGTTTCATCTGAAATAACATAATTACCAGAGGTTCTAGTATTACAAAAGGACTCAAAAATAAACTCAACACTGTAGTTTTTTTCTACCAAAAATGAACTGGGCCAAAGTATTAACTCCTTTGCTATGTTAGGCAAGGTGAAAGTCAGTCCTTAATTTCTGAAGCAAAACAAAGGTCTCCAGACCCAGGAATATAATAACAACCTGTCATCTCATTTTATTGTTTTCTGTGCATGTTAGATAAATTATCTGTCTGGCTTTCAACCAGAAATCATACTGGGTTTAGAGTTATTGTTTCCAGAAAAGGAGCTTGGGATGTTATGCACTCAGAATCACTTCAATTACCAAATAAAAGAAGGTAGTTACTGTTTTTTCCCCTGCCAATGTCATAAGAGCAGTTCATAAAATGTACATACAAAAAGCCTGTCACTGGTTCATGAAACAAATCAATCTCAACAATTTGCAAGCAGAGTTGCAAATGGATGCCACCTTTGGTATATTTTGCCTTAGTCCATAATGCACCATGCAACTCACTTAGGTTGCTGTGGTGGGCTAAAGCCTGGGGTAACCAATCACACCCTAGCACCTGCTTGGATCCTGGTTTATTCTCTCCTTCTGGCCTCTCAGGGCCTTACCCTGTTGTTTGACCTACTACACCTTGATGTTATAATTGGACTGGGAGACTACTCCTAGATGTCAGGGGTTTTTCACTTCAGGTCCTAGATCCTTGTCAGGGCTGAGACCCCCTGGCCTTGGCCCACTTTACTCTGGCTGAGTTTCTCCACCCAAGGTCCATTGTCCCAGGCCCAACTCCAGCTTTGCCTTTCACAGTCTCTGCCACCCACAGCCCCAGTCTTCCCCTTCATGGCCCTTGGGCTCCTCAGCCCTGGTTTCACACTTCTTGGCCTTTGGGCCTGTGCCCTCAGTCTTTTCTGCCACATGCTATAGGGCTATAAGGGCTATAGCCCTTCAGCTGGTAGAAGTGCTCCCCTCCACCCCCCAATGCTGCCCATGGCCTCCAAGCTTCTTGGGTGTCATGACTAGGCATTGGCCCTCTCAGTCTTAGCCCATTTATGTGATTTCCCACCCCCATTTAAAGATTTTAAGACCCAAGGTGCCCCTGGCACCCTTCTTGGCAGCCTCCTCCTCCCCTACATTCACCAGTCTTCTGGTTCAAATGTCAAAATGTCAACACAAGAAAAATATAAGCTTCACTTCCAAACAAAAGAGTCCTACCCCTCCCCTCCCCCTCATCAGTGTCACACTGTGGTTATGAACCCCAATATAAGGCCAAAATACTTTGTTCTGCCGCCCCTTGGTGCGGGGACCTCTTTGCAGCTCCCTGCAGTCTGGAGTCCTTCCTCTTTGGCCAGTTAGGCCCTCCTCTCCTTGGGTCTCAGCCACAGTCCTGGTTTTATAAGGTGTTTAACCCTCTCTTTGGGTCACCTGACTCATGACTTCTGCCCCAGGCTTGTCAATCACTGGCTACACTGTGTTGGCCACAACTGGGATAGGTGGCCTTTTTATTTAAGGGCCCTCTGCCACTATTAGTTCCTCCAAGGGGATGGAGCCAGCCAGCTTCTCTCTGGCTCCCTCTCTCCTTCAGAGGCCCCATTACAGATGGCTCTTAACCTGAGGTTATAAGACACTGAAGACCTGATTTTTCCACTGCTTTGTTCCTCATGTGAGCATGTACAGTCCTGAGGATTGCAGAGAAAGTACTACCTCTAGTCAGCGTTTGCAGACACACGCAATTTGATTACACTTTCCACTCACTTTGCTTATGTGGAAATGACTACCCAATGTGCAAAACACATAGAATATAGAGGACCAGATAAATCAAGTGCTTTGATCAAAATCAGACAATGAGAACACTGAAGAGCCAGGAAGATAATGAGGCAGCCTGGACTTCCAGGTCTCTTATCTACTCAACAGAATTAATTGCTTTTCTTTTTCTTGTTAGTGCTAGAGTGATGTTGTAACTGTGATAGTCTACATAAGAAGCAAGGATTGCTTTGAGTGACATCTTTTATTGGATTGCCAGCATATTTGGGATAGAATTTCTGCTAATAATTTGTCTGCTGCCATTTGGGAGTTCTGCCCCCACCTCACATTTCACAGGTTTAGCAATTGTTTTACTATGATTATGCTTGCTTTTCCCTCATACTTGAAGAAGAATATCTTGCATTTGAAAGCTTTTCTAACTCTCTCCCAGCTACATAGTTGGTCCAATAAAAGATGAAACCCAAAGATATCATTGACTCTGCTTTTCTTCAAATTTATGTAACTGAAATGTGCAGTTGTCTGACATTTAATTGAAGCTGTATGATGCCTTTATAAAATGGACATTCCTAATGTTTATTGAAATGAACACTTTATAGAAGTCAAATTGCAATAAAAGTTGAACTCCTAATTCATTTTCTATGTTCAAGACCACTTTAAATTATATACTTTGTTCTGTACTAAAGCTTTTTGAATTAAATGACCCAAATTGTAGAAGCTCTGGGCTTTCCAAATGGCTGCATCAGCATCTAACAATGGTATTCAGTGAGCGGTTTCAGAACAGTATGTGCAATAATTGACTGATACATTGTTTTTCTATGGGATATTTTGGTGTTTGGAATCAACAGGAAAGGCCCTCATACCCGAAAGAGCTTTGCATACAGATAACATATAAGGAAAAAATAATCAGTAACAACAGCTCCTCTCTGGGGATTTAGAGTTTGAAATATGAAATAAGCCACAGAACAGTTATTTTCCTTACTTAATTTCAAAATACAAATAATTTATTGATTGATTAAATAAATGAATAAATTAAAATACTGAGATTTCCATTAATTTCAGCTGCAAAATGCACTTACTCAAATAAATGCTACTTACTGGAATTCTATACATGGTATAGGTTTTTTTGTTTGGTTGGTTTTTGGGGGGGGGGCGGGGTTGGGGTTTTGATGGGGTTTTTTAATTTATAGTTTAGGATTTTTACCTGATTTTTTTTTTTTTTGCCTCCGAATACATTATTTGATAATCCTTGTAATATACATGCAAGTGCATCAACAACATAAGTTTGAAACAAAGCCTTGTTGGATTATGTTTTTTCCCCTTCATACTGATTCTTAACAGTTAAATAATTTATCCAAAATGGGAATTGCGCATGTGTTTTAAACTATACTGACCTATTTTTTTTTCTTATTCATAAAATGTGCTATCATGGTGAGCATATATAAATTTCATAGGATGCATGTGTTCTTTTTTGTTAGCCACTGGTATGTCAGTTTTAGATTAATAGAATTTAGTGCCTAAATTCCACATAAGAATTTAGAAAACTTTTTTATTTTGGGTAGTAACACTAATGGAATGGATTCCAAAAATAAAATATAGTCAACTATGAAGTTGCGTGTTAAGTTAATCACAACTTTTAATTGTTGCTAGTCTAATAACTTGCCGTCAGGATTACATATTGATCAATAATAGTCAGTTTTGGTGACATATTGTTTCTGTATTATTTCATTGTCTATATGTCTTTTAAGCCAATTGTTTGAAGGAATGCTGTGGTGGTTATTGTGCTTTTTTTTTAGAATCTGGAAAATTGAAATAATTACTGTTTATCTTAAGGATTGGATTTTACCCATGACAGATGTAATCAAAATTTTAAGTGCTGACACCAGTATTGACATTTTGATAAATCTTCTCAGAAAATAGTGTACAGCTTCTATGACATTATATTTTTTCTGGTCATTTAAGAGGGCCTTTTTCTTTTTGGTTATCTGCTTAACATTTTTGGTACTTATGTACGAGTAGGAATTCTATTGTTGTATGCAAATGTGTGCACACATAAAATGTGTATGCACATTAGCAAGAGAGCTCCTATTGTCTTCCCCCAACCCCAGTAGCTAAATTGCCAGAGCACTCCAATGAAAAAGCAGAGGACTTTGAATACTATGGCCTTGCCCTGAGCTGGTTTGAACCTGAAATGCTCTTCTAAAACAGCACTCTAACCACCACACCAGACAGTTCAGTCTGCAAAAAGTCATGCCAAGGTACAAAGTCAATTAAAAGTACTCCAAGATAGAGAATAGGTGAGGTATTCTATTCCCTTTTTGTCCACCTAAGTGTCATCCACATAGCATCTTTAGCACTTAGGCATAGGTAGGTATTGTATTCCTGACCGCACAGCCCAGCTTGTATAGACTGGATGGCTGCACTGGGAACAAAATAAGAAACCACCAATTTTTTTTCCCTCCCTGACCTGGAAGGAAGGGCAGGGATGAACAGTAGGGTTCTAGCCCCTACAAAGAGATTTGAATCTGTATAGTTACTAGCATAGCACTCTAACCACCCCACCATGGATCAGCCCTTATTTCTCTAGCACTCCCTTTAAAGTTGAGCCACTAATATGCTGTATTTTTGGCATAGGCAGACAAGGTTCTTTGGGTAAATGTGATATCTTTTATTAGACCAACTGAATTAAGGAAATATTATAATAACAGTTTGTGCCTCTGCCAGGGAAAAGCAAAAATAATGCTGCAGTGCTGCATGTGGGTTTCCCTAGCTGCTGGCTGTGTATACTTTTCTCCCCAAGCAAAGTTTCCTGCCACAGAAGCTGCCACTCAGTTATTTACTACTACTTAGCAGCATTTTCAAGGAAAAATCTTCTTTTTCCTTCATTCTTACTTTCAAAAACAAGGTGCTATCTTTTGGGGAGCTTACTGTATGTGCAAAAATACAGTAATCACTGCAGAAAATGGAGGGACTAGAGTACATGAGATAAATTTCTACCATCCAAGGAGAAAGGAGCCAGGCTAGAAACCAGACCTTTTTTCCTCCCAGATCAGCAGTCACTTTACACAACCACATACTCAATAGGCTGTGCTCTGGCCAAGCTCCAAACATATGCATATGAACATGAGTCCTGATATTGGAGCCCAGTAGGAATGAGAAAGAAGGGGTCACTCTGATACGGTAACCTGAAACTAACTGTGAGGAACTCTGCCCAGGTAGCAGAAAACTGAGCTTCTAGTGATCCCCTGAGGGTGTCTGAACCTGAATTCATTTGCATTTCTAGAAAGTTATTTAATTATTAGATCATGGGTTAGTTGCTAAGTAGAAAACAGTGGAGAAGCAAAGGTGTTGGCACTGGATTTATGATCCAGATACCTTGCTCTGGGAAGACCCAAACTCTCAGACTGACCATGACTTCTTGCATTTGATAATAGGCAAATTTTATTGATATACAGTGATCGCAGATACAAATAATACAGGCAAGACAAACAAAATATGTGCCCCCCAGATTCTGCATCTATTAGCTTCATTCTGAGATTCTTCCTTGAATTTCAGATGTCAGAAGCCTTGAAGCTGAAGGCTGAGGCCCAACCCCACCTCAGTGGGGTGGGTAAGACAGGTTGGTGGTGCATCCTCTGTCCATGGGGCCTTGGGTTGCCCTCTTGAGGACCCTTTGCTGCTCTAAAATCCTTCATTTTTTATTCTTTCTGCACTGATGGCTTCATTTCTAGGTACACTTGATTGGTTTCTCTGTGGGCATCAGTGTCCATGTTCTGTTCTGTCAGCATATCCCTTTGTTTCACAAACCCTTCACATGAACACATCTTAATTTAATCTTCTATGGTGTCTTAGTTGGGGAAAACCCAGCCTCCTAATTTGATCTGTCCACCAAACCTGGAAATCCCAAGGGCACTAAAGCTGGCCAATGTGACCTGGTTCCAATGCAACAAGCCTATCTCTTGTTACAGTGTGGTAAGTGTCTTCAGTTTCCCAGCCTGTATATCCATTGGTCTCAGACACTGTGTCTGCATTGAAGCCTGTTTTCACAAGCAGGCTTTTAGAAACAGTGTAACCCTTGACATTCCACTGGACCATTGTTCTAATGCAGTATCTACCTTACCTAAAAGCCAGTTCCTAAGAGCAAATCTCTAAATATCATTTTCTAGCCATCAAAGGGTACTGGGTATAACCCAGCCCCACGTCTTCCAAAGCAGCAGCCATCTCTCTGAACCACACAACCTGTAGTTTGTGTGTGTGTGGGCAGTGGCGGGGGTGGTATTCCTTCCAGGCTTCACATTGTTCCCTCTCTTGACTGCCCAGGAGGCCAGCTTCAAAGAGAGGTCTGGATCACACAATATTTTTCCCTTTACAGATTTATCCAGAAAAGGTTTGTGAAGGAGGTTCATGATTAAGTAGCTCAAAGATTACTGATATTATTTCCTATTTTCAGTATATATTGATTTAATCTTTCTATTTTTCATTTTAAAAAATATGTGTTGACCCACCTATTTTTCCATCCAAAAGAGAAAAAAAAGGTTAAATATTACAAGCTGTTGAAGTATATCCTTGTTGGAAAATTCCCCCCAAAAAGAATACCTTAGAATTAAAACAAAATAACATAAAACAAAACAACCTCCCTTTTTAAAATCACCAATGGTGCAATATATTTAAAAATATAGTAAGACACACTAAAGGAAAATCAATACTTACCTAAGGTCTGATTTGTAGGAATATATTTTTTTAAGCAATAAAGTCTTTCCTGACTTGTCTATCATTCCTGTTGAGATAATGAAATAATTTTTATCTAGATTTTTTGTTATACTAGTTTATTTGATATTCAGAGAGATTTCTTTTTATGGTGGCCTCATAAAAAAATATGAAGTTTTCTTAGTTCTCTACTGGGGAGATTTCATTATCTTCTCTAAAATCTTACATTAAAGTGCCCTCTCCTCTTATACATTCTATATCTGTCATTTACTCAGTGGGTACATCTACAGCAGATGGTACATCATTGTAGCCATAAGGTACCTCAATGTAGCTCATCGCTATGGTGACATAGCATCAGCGGGCATGTGTCATGACACTGACGCTACTATGCAGTAGCAACAAGCTACTGCACAATAGCTCATTGCTACTTCACAGAGGGTCACAAATAACCCATGTGGTTTTGAGACTGTGCAGTACTGGTAGTTTCTGTGCAGTTATTTAGTACTTTTGTCAAGCAAGTACTGAAGTACTAAATGACTGTGCAGTAACAACTGTGGAGTCAGGCACACATGCATGCATCCATTATCTATATAATTTCTTTCTTTTCCACTTGTCCTCTCTCTTTACAGTTTTCATACCCTGCTTCAAACCTTTAAATGTGGTCTGCTCTTGGAGCTATCTCACTACATCCAATTGACTTTTCTGGGCAACAGTTTAATTACAAATTTTAGTTGCAAAGGATCACTGATAAATCTCTGATCAATTGGAAAAAGAATGGCTAGTTAGGATGGAAAAAATATATCCATTGCATATAGTGTAGAAAAAAGCTTTGAAAAACTACATGGAGAAAAACCTTGTTTCAGACTCATTAGAGCAGAGAAGAATAAACTGGAAAACAGTATAAAATATTGTCCCTGAATTGCTTGCAAAGGACAACTTTCTGTCTGATGCTGCTTATGGCTATTTGTAGGCTGGATTCTAAGCTGGTGCAACATCTCTATGTTGTAAATAAAGTGGCAATTATTCTACTCCTTTATATATGCCAGTATGTTAGTAGCTCATAGCCACAAGGATGATTTTCATTAAAGTCTTATTTTCAAAATTTTAAAAATTTTCAAGCTCTTTTCATACCCAGGTTTCTTCTGAAAGTATTTTAAGAACTACATATTCTTTACTTAATGTTATGACTTTATACAACAAATTATTGAGCACCTATACATGTTATCTGGGGTGGGGAGGAGGGCATTTTAATTAAAGAGGCTCTTGGGAGCTACTTTAACTTAAACACCCTCAGCATGTCATGCATTCAGTATTATCTGTTTAAAAATTTCATAGTTTCATAGTTTCGTAGTTGGTAGGGTTGGAAGGGACCTGATCAGATCATCAAGTCCGACCCCCTGTCATGGCCGGAAAGAGTACTGGGGTCAAACGACCCCAGCAAGATGTTCATCCAGCCTCCTTTTAAAGACCCACAGGGTAGGAGCCAGCTCCACTTCTCTTGGAAGTTGGTTCCAGACCCTAGCCGCCCTGACCATGAAGTAGCGCCTCCTGATGTCTAGCCTGAATCTACCCACTGCCAGCTTGTGACCGTTATTTCTTGTCATTCCTGGTAGTGCTCAGGGGAACAGGGACTCTCCCAATGCCTGCTGGTCCCCCCTGACTAGTTTATAAATGGCCGGTAGATTCCCCCCCTCAGCCTTCTCTTGTGGAGGCTGAACAGGTTCAGGTCCTGTAGCCTCTCCTCGTAGGGCCTGCCCTGCTGACCCCTGATCATGTGGTTGGCCCTCCTCTGGACCCTCCCCATGTTGTCCACATCCCTCCTGAAGTGTGGCACCCAGAACTGGATGCAGTACTCCAACTGTGGCCTGACCAGTGCCGCATAGAGGAGGAGTATCACCTCCTTGGACCTGCTTGAGATTCATCTGTGGATGCATGACAAAGTAGGGTTGCCCTTCCTGACTGCATCCCCACACTGTCAGCCCATGTTCATTTTGGCATCAGTAATGACTCCAAGATCTCCAAATTGCAGATGAGCTTTAGCTACAGTGCCCCTGCCATCATTCTGAGATGTGGGGATATTGAATACGTGAGACACAAGCTGGAGCAATTCTGATTAGAAAGCTCCAGCAGACTGGATTAATCAGCATGTAGAACCCAGTTGGAGCAGCTTAGGCTGGAAGGCTAAGGTCCCCTCCAGCCAAAGCTACTCTGACAGGGCTTCATAATCTGCACATTTGCCCAAGATATTACTCTGGAATGTTTTGCTCCCAGGCACACATTCAAACAGTGCACTTGGGAGCAAAAAATTCTGAAGCTATAAGCTCTAGAGTTTCTTCATACACATTAGTTGCATATGTAGTTGTGTTCAAGGAATCAGTTCAGGAAAGTCCCAAAGTAGGGTTTATGAAGTAGTTTAGATAAGAGGATAATCAGCTTTGTTCCTGGCTTTATAATTTATGAAGCTCTGATGGTGGTAGAGGTCAGTTATCCACTGTTGTATTTGGGCTTATAGTACCCTTGTGCACGCTTTTTGCTATTCTATGAACTGTCATTATGCCTGGACTTTCCTGCCTGCCATGTCTTTGATGTTATTATTATTAATATTAATTTTGGATATTATTAGTGGGGAGGGTTATTCTCTGTCAGTTTATCCTTATTATACCTTTCTGTCGATCACCGTGTAAGGACATATACCCCAACATCCTGCAGACATTCATTGGCCCCTGGGGATGGCTGGACCCCTACAGTTGAGCTGGGTGAGATCTGGTGCCCTTTCTTTTTTCTGCCTGCCACAACATTGATGAGATAGGAGATTCAAAAAAAGAGAGGTGGTGACTGCCCATCTCATGCCTAGGTCAATCACAGGGGCAGCCCAACGCTTGAAGCCCGGAGCCTGAAATGATGGAAGGTCCAACCCGGAGCCCACTTTCCAATTCCATTTCTTTTATTTTTACATATTATATACTTTATATTTTCTCCTTTTAATCTCTCTCTCTCTCTTTATTGAAAAAAAAAAATTCTTTGACCTTTGCCCTCTTCTGGGCATTTGTAAGGTCTGGTGTCCTGTTGCCTGGGGCCATCCCACTAGGACCTTCAGTGGTCCACTTTCCCACTCTGGTCTCTTCCCTGGGACTTTAAAGCGGAGCCGCAGTGGGCTTAATCATGGACAAGTGCCTCTTTCACTGCTGGGGATTCCCTGCAGAGTGATCTGTTGGGGCAGAGCGCGGTCCTTGCTGCTTGGGGTTTCTGCCTACCCCCGTCTCAGCTACAGAGCCTCTCCAGGTACCCACTTCTCTTCACTTCCCAAGCAGACTCCTGGCCTTGGTCAGAACTCTTTGATGGCTGAAAAACATCCACAGGGGAGATTGAAGTGAGAGAAGGAAAAAAGGTACGGAGAAAAAAAACCCTTGCAGTGAGCAGTTCAGGTAGATTCCTCACCTCCGTGGTTCCCAAGGGTTTTTCCTGGATCCCCTTCCCCAGCTGGTCCCTGCTATCCTCCTCTTCACTCTTATGGTCAGTGTGTCACCTCCTCTTCCTGGTTGGACCAAGGGCTCACCCACAGTTCTTGCTGCTTGGCTTTTCCACTCTGATCCTTCAGTGCCCCTTCTTCCTCCAGCCTGCCCCTGAGCTGTGGATTGGCCACAATCCACTTCACCTGGTGTGGAGGTAGAGCTGGGCTGGTGTGGATTGGGAGTTCCCATTCTAGCCTGGATGTTGCAGCGTGGAGTGATTCCTGTCCCTGGCCGGGGACACACCTTTGGTGAGTGCCCTCCAGGCTTTCACATACCTCCTCCCTTAACTCACCATTAGGCATACTTACACCCTGGGGGCTCCGGTATAACCAAATACACGCCCACCTCCACAGAATCTGTTCTGTCTTCACTTGCATGGCATCTTGAAAGAAAATCAGCCACTGTGTTAGCCTTTCCTGGCTGGTACATAATCTTAAAATTAAAAGGTTGCAAGGCCAGAGCCCACCGGGTAATGCTCGCAATGTCTATTTGTTTGAGTCTCAGCCACCTCAGGGGGGCATGATCAGTGATGAGGGTGCACTCCTGCCCCAACAGGTAGTACTGAAAGTACTGGATCCCCCATTTTATGGTGAGGCTTTAACACTTGATAGTAGCTTACCTTCTTTCTTGAGGATTTAATTTTCAGCTGGCATAGGCTATGGGTCGGAAGGCTTCTTTGGTCTCCTGGGACAACATCACACCTAACGCCCACTCCAAAGCATCTGTCTGTAAGGTGAAAGGTAACTTAATATTTGGGGTGTCTAACACCACTTCATGGCAGAATGCCTTCTTAGTATGTTTAAAGGGGAGTGTGCTTTTGGCATTCCATGCAAGCAATCTCCCTCTTTTTCCTCGCAGCAGGTTGGTAAGGAGAGCAGTGATGTCAGCAAACTTGGGTATGAACCACCTGTAGTATCCTGCTAACCTCAGAAATGCCCTCAGTTGCCTATGGGTTTGTGGGGGCTTGAACTGGTGCAAGTTCTCGACCTTGTCGGCTAACAGCCAGACTTGTCCTTGCCCTAGCAAAAATTCCAAGTATTTGGTTTCTGCCTTCCCTAGGACACATTTTCTCAGGTTGGCAGTCAGACCTATTTGGTGTAGCTCACATAACACTACCCTCACCGCCCTGAGGTGATCTTACCACCCCTGGATATAGATGATGACATCGTCAATATATGCGGCTGTGTATTGTTGGTGTGGGGTGAGTACCCAATCAGTCAACCATTGAAAGGTTGCAGCCACTCTGTGCAGCCCAAAGGGCATCCTTCTGAACTCACATAAACCCCTTGGGGTACCAAATGTTGTTTTTGCCCCATCTTCTTTTCACAATGGGACCTGCCAGTACCCTTTAGATAAATCAAGTGTGGAAATAAACTGGGCTTGCCCCACCCTGTCAGGAAGCTCAATTATCTGTGGCATTGGGAAAGTGTCAAACCTGGAAATAGTGTTCACTTTCCTAAAGTCAGTAAACAATTGCAAGGACCCATCGGGCTTGGTAACTGCCATGATGGGGCTCTGCCAGGGGCTCTGCAACGCTTGGATAACACTTTGTTCCAACATTCTAGCTAACTCAGTGTGAATGGCCTCATGCCTGCAATGGGGAATCCTCCTCCACTTTTCATAGTTTCATAGTTTCATAGTTTGTAGGGTTGGAAGGGACCTGAGCAGATCATCTAGTCCAACCCCCTGCCATGGCAGGAAAGAGTACTGGGGTCAAATGACCCCAGCTAGATGTTCCCTGACAACTTGACCCTGGGGCATGATTATGCAATGAGTTATTCCTCAGGCACACCCAGGGTTCTCACTGAAGACATCGTGGAACTCTTTTACGAAGGCCTCGACCTGGCCCTGCTGTGATGTATTGAGTTGGGGTCCATTGGAACAGCCAGGTCATTGGTCTCTAACCCTGTCCTTGGGCTGAGCTCTCAGTGAAACTCATCTTCTGGAGGGGAAGGGGCAATCAATAGACCTTCCTGCTCCCTCCACACTTTAATTAAGTTAACATGGTAAATTTGTTTTTCCCTACATGACCCTGGCTTAAGGACCTCATAGTCTACAGGACCCATTTGTCACGTTATCACAAAGGGTCCCTGCCAACACTTCATAAGTTTATTCTTGGTGTCAGGAAGCAACACCAAGACCTTTTGACCTAACCGGAGGCCTCTTTCTTGGGCTTTTTTATCATATGTGGCCTTCTGTGACTGCTAGGCTGTTTGCAGGCATTCACAAGCCAATTCTCCTGCCTTTCATAGCCACTGTTGCAGGCTCTGCATGTACTAAGAGGAGTTTAATTCACTCTCCTACCTGGTCTCCCATCCTTCCTTGACTTGATCTAACAGGCTCCTAGGCCGGTGCCCATACACTAGGTCAAACGGAGCATACCCTAATGATGACTGCGGGGCCTCCCGCACCACAAATAACAATGGAGGTATCATTAGGTCCCACTGGTGTGGTTCTACCTGCACACACCTTCATAACATATTTTTCAGGGTTTGATTAAATCATTGCACCACCCCGTTAGTCTGTGGGTGGCACACCGTGGTGTGAAGGTGCTTAATCTGCAGTGTCTTGCACAGACCATGCATGACACTCAACATAAAGTTCATCCCCTGATCAGTGATGATTTTCTTTGGGATTGCCACCCACGCAATCCACTTCATCATTTCCTCCGCTACCTGGGGTCCCATAACCCACTGCATCAGGATCACTTCAGGGAATCTAGTCACCTAGTCCATAATCACCACCAGAAATTGGTGGCTGGCTGAACTATTAGAGAGCGGACCCACAATGTCCAGTGTGATACGTGAAAAGGGGGCCTTGATTATTGGCATGGACTGTAACAGAGCTCATGCTGGCCAATTCCTGCTTACCATTTGGCATGCTGGGCAGGCATGGCAAAACTTTTCAACCTGGTTGTACAGCCCAGCCCAGAAGCACAACCTTGTTAACCTGTCTTCTGGTGTCCCATGTGTCCCTCCAGTGGATTCCCATGGGCTAGGTTCAAGAGGGGAAACCTAAACTGGGTGGGAAACAACAGTTGAGCCACCTCCGCCTCCCCCAAAGGGCTTTGCTTGACCTGGTACAATAAACTGTTCGTAATCTCAAATTGTGGTGTAAGCGCATAGCAAGCTGGGTCCACCACTTTGTCCCCCACCTTCGCTAGCTCCATTTCCTGGATAACCTAAAATTCCTGCTCTTCTTCCTGGGCTTTTCAGAAGGCTCGACTGCTGGTCGGCTGCTCAAGGTTGAGTTCCCTGGTGTCTTCTCTGTCCATGCCAATCTCCCCTGTGACAACATTCTTGGCAACTCCAAGCACCTCATAGATCTTGTGCCAGTCCCGGCCCAGGATAATGGGGTAGGGCAAATCCAGGGGCAGCCCCACTGGCATTTCCCCCACAGTCCCCAGAACTGTGACTTGGTAAACCCACCATGGGTAAAAGGTACTATGCCCATGCATTCAGGTTACCTTCATTGGGGTGGCCTTCCATACATACATGGAAGGAGTTAGTTTACTTTGGATGAACATATGGGAGCAGCCTGTGTCAATGATCACCTCCAATCTTTTGCCCCCAACCCAAGCATCGACTGTGGGATGGGGTCCGGGGCTGACCAGCGTACCTTTTCCAATGCTGCAGTCCATAATCTTGATTCCAGAGTAGTCTACTTGGCCAGAGGACTCACTCCACTCGATGAACAGAGAGTGGGTCACCCATGTGGGGCCCCGAGATGGGGACCCACAGTTCTGAGCCATGTGCTCTGCTCTTCCACACCAGAAGCAGATCACCCTAGTGTCTTCAGGCCTTCTTCTTTCCTGGGGTCCTCGGCCCATTGGCTTTGTGGGGTCTCGGGGGCTCCGTCATTCTGGGGCTTCGTTCTTGCAACCTTTCCTCCCCGGACACTCCAAAAATTCTCTGCCAGCTGTAATGCCTCAGTGGATGATCCTGGCTGGTGGCAGTGGACCCACCGTTGGGTCTCCTCATCCAAATAGTACAGAAACTGTTCCAGCAGGGTCTTATCACAGATTTCACTTTTTGAGCTTTCCAGGGGTCTCAGCCACTTAAACGCCAAGTCAGCCAACTGCTGCAATAGTGCTTGCAGTTCCTTTATTTCCCATGGCTTCCGAGCCCTAAATGCTTGGCAGTGTGTTTCAGGGTTAATGTCCAGCCTATGTAGGATATCCTTTTTAACCTTATCATAGTCTCTGGTTTCTTCCCTGGGCATAGACCCATAGGCCACCTGGGCCTTTCCAATCAGCAAGACTCCAAGGTTCCCAGCCCATTGGGACCTTTCTCACCCCACATTCAGGGCCGCTTATTCAAAATGCTCAAGGAACACTTTGGGATCATCATGGATGGTCATCTTGGGAAACTTCAGCTCTGCTGCATTTCACTGTAGCCATGCCTGCTGTTGAACCCAATTCTCTTCCATGGCCAGCTGTCAAGCGGATTATTGCTGTTGCTGTTCAAGGACCTGCTCCATTAGGTGCAGTGTTTGCTGAATTGGGTCCACGCCCTCTGCAGTGACCACCATGGGGACTTCCATCCTCTTGGTTTCTTTTAGGCCATCGTCAAGGTTCCCAGCTAATGCACCAAGTTGTTGGGTGGTTACCGTGTAAGGACATATATCCTGACATTCTGCAGACATTCACTGGCCCCTCAGGATGGCTGTGCCCCTACAGTTGAGCTGGGTGATATCTGGCACCTTTTCTTTTTCCTGTCTGCCTTTTCAGACTTTGATGATATAGGAGATTAAAAAAAAGGGAGGTGGTGACCACCCATCTCATGCCTAGGTCAATCACAGGGGCAGCCCAAAGCCTGGAGCCTGAAATGATGGAAGGACCAGCCCGGACATAAAGCCAGGCTGGTGCAGATCAGGAGTTCCTGTTCTAGCCTGGATGTTGCAGGATGGAGTGATTCCTGTCCCTGGCCGGGGACATGTCTTTGGTGAGTGTCCTCCAGGCTCTCACAGTACCCTTTTAATGAGGCTCACATGCAATCCAGTCCGCTTATCCAGATATACGCCTGAACTTGAAGTTATACATCCAGCCACAGTCTGATTATGCTCATTAACTTTTCTTAATTATTTTTCTTTTACAACTTCTTACAAGTTCCCTATACAGTCAGACAGATGATGTCCCTTGCATCTCTTTTTAACATCACTTATAGTATTAACTATGTAACTCTTCTCACACCCAATGATTTTACCCTCTACCAACTAAGATGAATGAACTGAACTTAGTATTTGTGAACTCACTCTCTCTTAGAATCTTCTTCCTTTTCTTTTCATTCAATTTTTTTCTCATCTTAAGAGCGATCTTATATCTTCAGATCTCCCTACAAGAAATCCTTTTATTTTAATAATACTTCAGTTCCCATTCAGCCTTAGCTGTAGCTTATAGTCTTGAGTCCTCTTGGAGGACAAACCAAAACAGTCTCTAAACCTAAAAAGAAAGCTTTAAAACAAATCCCATTTTTCTTTTCCTTACTCTTATAGATGGGTGTGTTGCATCCTTCAGAGTTTTTCTTTCGGAGATCCTCCACTCATACTATTCTCTCCAGGCAGTACTGGGCACAATCAGTTTTTCTACAGATTATCTGGGGATTTTCCTTCACTCCACTCTCATCTCCTTCTTCTTTCGTCCCCTCTTTCAGACCTTAGGTCCTGCCACTCCACTTCTCTCTTGGAGCTTCTATCTTAATATGGCAACAGCTCCAAAAGCAGTGCTCTCCAGTTTCTCTCATTGTGTCTCTGCTCGCTCCTCCACATCCACCATAAAGTTAAGTTTTTGTCCTAACCTAGTTTGTTTTCATGAAATATTTTGGTAGATGTCTAGCTAACTGTACTAGAAAAGGATCATAAAAGTTGGGTTCAGTGATTTTTTGCATGTGGTTAAGAAGAAGAAGTGTCTTTTATAATGACATATGATGGAAAAGAACAGTTTTTGCAGTCATATTTTACCTCTTTATTATGATATTTACTGTAACAGTTTTCTTTACTTGTTTTCTTTTGGGGCAAAGCTTTAAAAATATCTTGTTATGATAAGGCTTAGAAGAATCAAAATTCTTCCTATATGAGAATACTTTATATTTTAATTACATTCTGTAAATAATTTCAGTTTATTATGCACTTATAACTTGTGCATGCAAATTGAATTAATTTTATAAATTATACTTCATTTAGCAAAATAGATTGCATACAGGAGGGTAAATTAAAGGAAGAAAGGATGTTGTGTCTACATGTGCATATTGATGAAGCATGATAAACTTTTGTACATATCCCGCTGATGTTTATTGCTCTTGGGCGCTATTACTACATGTGCACCCAGGACCACAGCATGTTGAGCTAAGGTGGAGCAACCATAAGTAGAAGGGGAACCAGAGGTGAGGGGTTCAGCCTATCAGCCTTGGGCTGTTCTGACCTGTCCTAATGTGTTACAGAGGGTCTGGCTGGGGCATGAGGGTGCTCCAATGCAGGACTAGATGGCAGGCAGCCCCTACACTGAAGCAAACTTGTGCCTCAGCCCGCAAGGTCAGAGTCTACAAATGCATTCCTGTGCATGGAAAAAAAAATCTGCAGCAGGATAGTAATTGTATTTACAACTACTACCCTTCTGCAGAGTTTCTTGTTGCCTAATAGGGCTGCAGGTATAAACATTAAGACATTATACTGCAGGGCTAATTTAATCAACTCCAGTAAATGTCTTGCGCAGATGCACAGAGAGATACTAATAAATCCTAAACATCCCAACAACAGGGATAAATGGCAAAGTGCACTAAGTGGCTGTACGGTATGTATCTTTTCATGAACATATAATGAACGAAGATTATTGAAGATGATAAAAAAAGATTATTACAGGTGCACGCTAATGTTAATCAAAATTGCCTCAATTTTAAAATCATGTCTAATTGTCTGTCGGTCTGTCGGTCTCTCACTCTCTTTCTCTCTCTCCCTCTCTCTCTC
>NW_017728943.1:116894752-116933225 GCF_001723895.1 Crocodylus porosus | reverse complement strand
CAAGCACCTACACTGAACACCTTCAAGTGTAAATTGGATGCTTATCTTGCTGGGATCCTATGACCCCAGCTGACTTCCTGCCCTTTGGGCAGGGAGCTGGACTCGATGATCTCCCAAGGTCCCTTCCAGCCCTAATGTCTATGAAATCTATGAAATAAAACCAGCCCCTGGACCAACCCCTAGGGAACTCCACTTGATACCAGCTGCCAGCTAGATATCAAGCCATTGATTACTATCCAATGAGCCCAATAATACAGCCACTTTTATGACCACCTTACAATCCATTCATCCAACCTGCACTTCCTTTGCTTGCTTGCAAAAATATTGTGGGAGATCATATCAAAAGCCTTACTAAAATATCAAGCTGTGCCACATCCACTGGTATCCCCAATTCCACAGAGCTAGTCATCTCATCATAGAAGGCAATCAGGTTGGTCAGGCATGACCTGCCCTAGGTGAATCCATTCTCAATATTCCTAATCACCTTCCCCTTCAAGTGCTTAAAAATGGATTCCTAGCTCCTTCAACCTCTCCTCATATGACTTGCCTTCCATTCCTTTGATCATTTTTGTTGCCCACCTCCAGACCCCCTCTAACTTCTCATCAGCTTTTGAAAATGTGGATCCCAGAACTACACACAGTACTCTAGATGATGCTTACTCAGTGCGGAGTAGAAAGGCACTATCAATGTCTGTCGCTTGCACCTAATGCTTCTCTGTGGCGATGTGTAGGAGTGGACGTGCACCCCCTGAGAATGATGGTGCACCCCCTGACCGGCCGCACTTGATGCTTAGGTGATGGGGGGAGTCAGAAAATCTGGTGCCCCCCCTGCAAATGCTGGCTGGGGAGGAAGGTGGGAGTGCTGGTCCCACCCCACTTTAAGCGCTGGCCAGCGAGTGGAGTACTGTAGCACTCCTAGAAGCAGCCACAGCCACTTCCAGAAGCAGCCACAGAGATCAGCCATCTTGTGATGACCCACAGGGGACCCCCCCCAGTCAGTGGGGGGACCCTCCCCATAAGTGAAATTGGCTGCAGAGGAGAACCCCCACCTGCTGACTAGTCACTGGGGGGGGCATGTGCCCCCCCCCGACTAAGGTGGCACCAGTCACCCATGATGCTTCTATTGATGCACTCCAAAACCCCATTGACCTTTTGTACATCTGCATTACAGTGAAGACCTATATTGAGGCTGTGGTCTACCAAGACTCCCAAGTCATTTTCCATAGAGCTGCTATTCATCCAGGTGTCTCGCATTTCATATCTGGGTTTTTTTTATTATTATTCCTTCTGAGGTGAACACCTTGCATTTATCCACATTGAACTTCATCCTGTTAGCTCTAACTCAACTTTTCAATCTGTCAGGATCTTTCTTAATTGCTGTCACACCCTGCAAAGTGTTCACAATCTTTCCCAGTTTCATGTAACACACATTCTTGTTCAAGAAGCTTTCTATACTACCATCTAAATCATTAATAAGCATATTGGACAGCACCAGGCCCAGAACAGACCCCTGTGGGACTCCATTCAAAACCTCCTGCCATTTTGATATGGGCACATTAATAATTACTCTTTGCTTATAGCTATTGAGCCAGTTATTTATCCAGCTTATAGTAGTTTTATCAAGCCCACAGTTTATTAGAACAACATGAAAAATCTTGTCAAAAGCCTGGCTGAAGTCCAGATATGCTATATCTACAGCATTCCCTCCATCCATCCAAGTACTTTGTCAAAGGAGAAGATCAAATTCATTTTTCATAAATCCTTGTTGGCTGCTTGTGCTCAGCCTTTCCTCCTCCAGGGGTATGTCTACACGTGCTATTAATTCTCAGTAGACTTATTGCACACTGGAATACTGCATAGTAATCCTTTCCTGTGAGCATGTCTATACATGCTACCTGTTGGAAGCAGATTTGCTCCCACCTTACTCTGCCTGTCCTACAACAGCCAGGGGGAGCTCTAGACTCCCCTGGGTGTTAGTCTGTGGGGCTGGCAAGGGGCATGGGGCTGGTCCATGTGGACACGGTACAGGAGAGCTCTG
The DNA here is from genome assembly GCF_001723895.1 of Crocodylus porosus. Taxonomy (NCBI): domain Eukaryota; kingdom Metazoa; phylum Chordata; order Crocodylia; family Crocodylidae; genus Crocodylus; species Crocodylus porosus. The sequence continues at coordinate 116,931,187 of NW_017728943.1, read as the reverse complement.
CTAGCTGCAGGGGCAGCTGTCTCATGGGCCTGTGCACATCAAAAGGGGACCTGATGTTCACCAGGCTGACAGACAGCTGCCCATTGGAGGACACAGTTGCCACCAAGCCCCCTGCCCAGAAGGGCTTCTCTGGCTGGAAGTGTGTTCTCTGGGGGCTGTCCCAGGAGTGAGAAAGCTGCCAGTAAGCCGCTTTCTGGGTAGTACGGAACAGGGCTTGCCAGCAGCTGCCCTGCTTGGTGTGGAGCTAGCTTCTTCAGGGAGTGGGTGGAGGCTAGAAGCCCAGCCCTGGCTTGTCACCCAGAGCAGCTCTGTACAGCATGGAGAGGCTGTTGGGGACAGGCAGGGGCTGGGTTCCCAGCCCCACCCACTGCCTGGAACAGTCAGGACACTGCTGTGTAGATCTATTCCATGGGGTGCATGGAGGCTGGATTCCTAGCCCTCACTCACCCCACCCCACCCTGTTCCTGAGCAGGCAACTCCATACCATGTAGAGCTGCTGGGGGGAGGGGAGCGGGGCTTGTTTCCCAGCCACTGCTTACCCTCTAGAGCTGACAGCTCAATGCCGGGAGTTTGGACAGGGGGAAGAGAACTGGCTTGTCCTGACTGCTGATCTGCTCCCAGGTCCTTGGGGGAGCCAAGAGTTGAACAGCACCAGGACCAGGGACAGAGAGCTCTCCCTGTCCCTTGTGTCTCCCTGCTGCCTAGGCTGACTAGAGAAAATCTGCCCCCTGTCAGCATCTACAGAAGTGTTACTTACAGGTGTATTTACAAGTTCCAACTAACTGCACAGTAGCCTAATTTACTGTGCAGTAAGTTGTGCACAAATGTAGATGGTGATGCTTTACTGAACAGTAGATTAATCTACTGCACAGTAAAGCATCCCATGTAGACACCCCAGGAAAAGTATAAGGAATATACACTTTCCTTGTGTCACAGTGCACTTAGGTGCCCTGCTCCTATTGAGAGTGGAAACTGCTAGGGAAAGAGCCCTAGAAGTAAGTAAGGAGCCCAGCTCTTCGTCACTGGAGCAACTGGAGTTAGATAGTGACCCACACCTGCCAGTGGTCAGCTGACTGAAAGGGGCAGGGCCTGGCTCCCTTATAAACTCTAGGGCTGAGGCCAGGAAGGTAGTTCCTTGCTAGCAGCTAAGGAAGAAGGAGCTTTGCTGGAGCAGACAAAGGGGAGAAGCCTGACTGCACCATCAGCTGGATACTGTTGAGAGGTGGAACACCCTTGGGGTGGCTTTAAAGATGTTTTAGCTAAATGGCTTGAGTTTATAGCCTAGGGTCTTGTGTTTTAGTTGCTGTTTTCACTGGTGTCTTGGGTGAGGCTATAAAGGGGATGAAGGAGGCCTCATGGGGGACTCATTGTAGAGCGGGGATCCTAGCCTCAGAGAGGGGGCAGTGATTGAGAGAAGCTCCAGAGTAAGGCTGCATTTTAGGAGGTGGTGGAGAGCCTATGTGCCAGAGAGGGCACAGAGTGAGACAAGGGCCCAAGCATCAGGAGAGTGCAGTGAGGACAAAAGAGCCAAATTATAGTAAGGCCCAGACCAAACAATGTTGATTCCATCTGTGAGGCTTGGGGCATGGTAAAAGAGTGGTTGGAGCCACATATAGCCCATATGGCTAGGGTGCCATGAAACACTTGTTATGTCCACTATTTTGGAGTGGGACCTACCAGGGGTCTGGGAGCCTACGGGGTTGGAGTGTACAGCGAGCTGTGACCAAGAGGGCTTAAAGGCAGCCTCCCATATATAATTCCCACAAAGATGTGGTGGGCTAGAATTGAGGGTGTCCATTGGGCCAACTTGGCATGGCAAGGGGGCCTAGGGGAGATCATGGCCATCCAGTAGGACCCTGCACTGTGACACCTTGTTTTTATTTTTACTTTCAATATACATAGAATATATGCTTGGTGTTTTAAGGACCTTGCCACTTGTGTCTCAAATTGTTCTTTGGCCCTCCTGATTTTTCTCCCTCCCTGCCTATGTGATGTTCTTGTACTCTTCCCTAATAATTATTATTTTATTAGGGAAGAGTTCAAGAGGATTGCCCAGGCATGGTTTGTAGGATTCTTTTTTGTAAAATATACATAAGAAATTCAGGCTTTTTTTTTTTTTTTTCTGATGAATGATCACATCCTGGGTTTACATCATTTATGTTACTCAACAAATAAGGACCATTAACTTTAGAGTACTATGTATTAATAGTTCATAGGATTAAATCACAGGTGCCCCTACACTATCATGAAAAAGACGGGAAGGCAATTGTTTGCTTAAGTTGCATAAGCAATGCTCACAGTTAATTTGTATAAACACAAATAACTATAACATATAGTAAACTGAGCTCTTAAGGAAACAACTTAAGGATTTACACAATCCTAAATCATGGGCACATACCATTAAGAATGACAAACGTGACCTTGATAACTTGTGTGAAGGTGGCTGAAAAGCAAACATTAAAATGTTTAAAAATAAATAAAGATGTTGGGTACCTTCAGTTCTGCAGGAGTCTAACTTGAGAAATCTCTGCCCTAGTTCATGCACAGGTCCAATTAAGATATCCTTGTATATTATGTATACATATGTTGTAGTTGTAAGCAAATGAGCATTGTCTCTTCTTAAAGTAATTATACTGGCCCTTCAGAGTTAATGTACAATTAGAGCTTCAAAAGGAATACACTTTTTAGAAGAAGGGGAAAAGGAAGGGAAAAAAAAATATTACTTGAGACAGCCTAAAGAACTTAATGAAAAAAGGAATATCTTTTCAAATATTTTTATAAACTGTCCAAAAGAATGAAAGAGAATTTCCTCCAGTGTTTACAAGATCCTTTTAAGTTCTACAAGAAGTTTACCATTATCTATTGCAGAGATGACCAACCTTTTTGGTAGGTGTGCCACAAATTAAACCCCACCTTCCCTGAGTGTCACCCTGTCCCTAGACACATACCTGATACAGCTTTCACCCTGAGGAGCCAGAACAGATGCAGGAGGCTTGCGTCTCTGGCCACATGTGTAGCAGAGCAGCTGGCAGGACATTGTTTAAAGAGGACATGCTGCCACCACCAAGAGCCAAGATTCTCTGGGTCTGCAACCACTCCTTCACCATATGAAACTGGAAGGATCAAACAACCTTAATTTGGCAGCAGCTTCAAGACAAGTGAAGTTTTAACTTCATTCTTGGAAGTGACATCTCCTCTGATGGAAGCATCCTGCTGCCCCTCCACTTCACATGGTTGGAGACATGAGACCCCTTGCCTTCATTCTGGCACTCCCTTTATTGAGTCACTGGGTTTTAGGTGACACACACTGCGGTAGCCTGTGGCATATATGCTGCATGTTGGCCAGTCCAGATTTACTGCTTTGCATCTCTTGGGCTGGGAACTAAGAAGAAAAGAAAACACTTATTGTAACCATTTTAGAGAGGTTCGGAAAAACATTGCTGTGCACTGGCTTTGCACAAGTCTTCCATTAAGAGTCTCAGAGCTGGGGGATTCTACTTCCCTTATCACCTGCAATAGCTTTGTTATTTTATGGCCATAGCTGTAACAGCTGTCTTTCAGATGAGGCTGTCATGGGATAAGCACCTTGTGAAGCTTCAACTGATGATAACTTTCAGTGATGGGTTTGCCATATGCCAAGACAGTTCCCATGGGACCTCCCTCCTAACACGGTGTTGCCTTCAGTTCCATATGCCCTATACCAGCTGGTGCCTCCATAACTAGGGATGGAGTACAATGGCATCTGCAGGACACCTTCAGAGCTCATTACACTGATAGGATGACTTGTAACCTTGGGCAAACTGTATGCCAAAAGCCATTTGTGTAGTGTCTGGAGCCTGTTGCCCCTTTAGCAGGAACTCTTTTAATTGGGTAGGACCCAGTGGTACCTTCAGCATCCAAATGGGCAGTACTTCTAGGGTCTGGACAATTCCGTAAGACAGTGGAAATCTCCTGGACTCTGAGGCAGTGCCACCCTGAAAGATCCTAGTGTCATGATGGGTTGCAGCAGAACTGAGGATTATTTGTGGAATCATAATGTTAGAACCCCAGACCCAGGTGTAACTGGGGAAGTGACATCTCCTCTGATGGAAGCATCCTGCTGCCCCTCCACTTCACATGGTTGGAGACATGAGACCCCTTGCCTTCATTCTGGCACTCCCTTTATTGAGTCACTGGGTTTTAGGTGACACGCACTGCGGTAGCCTGTGGCATACATGCTGCATGTTGGCCAGTCCAGATTTACTGCTTTGAAACAGAGGGTTTAGTATGGGATGACACTGGTATAATCTGAAGCTACACCAGGAGTGCTGTGCTGTATTTTGGGGGCAGCTGGCACAAAGGACTTGGTAAGGGGCAGTGACAGAGCTAGTCTCACTTGGGACTCCCTTGACTCAGAGCTTGCTGCAGGTATGCTGGTCTTGGTCTAGGAATGCCAGGCTGGGCTGGGCCTGGACAGAGGTGTACCTAACAAGTTTTGTACCCTGGACAAAATGCCCCTGCCCCCTGAGGTATGTGTGGAGGAAGGGAAGGAGGGTTCCAAGCACTAGAGAATGGAGAGAGGGAAGGAAAACGTTAAGTCTTGCCTGTCCCAGTGAGGCAAACTGCTGAGTGCTAGTGCTTCTGTATCCTGTACCCAGTATCTACAACCAGGCAACACTGGGATCTTCCAGTCTCCTACCCCCACTCCAGCTGGGTCATAGGATTCTCTTACTCTCCCCCTCATACAGGAAATGGGGCGCTCTTCCACTCTCCCCTTGTATTCCTTCAAGCTGGGTGGTGGCACTCTTCCTTCAGCTCACCTGCTTGACAACATATGACTATTCATGTCCAGCTGGGCTGAGTTTGCTACAGGTTGGTTAAGTTGGTGAGTGGAACACCGCAGACAGGATGGGCCCATCAGTATGGCCCTCACTGGACTACCAGATGATTCTACATACCCTTCCAGACTTAATCCATATCTTACCCCTGTCCTCCCCTCTTCACTTTCAGCCCTGCCCTCAGCCATTGCAGGTCACACATAGTGGCTTCATGTGGCATGCATACAACAGATTGCCTACCCCTGGTCTATTACATTCCATAGACCTTTTCTGTAAAGTTTTATATGATAGCATTAATTTACTTGAGAGCAGAAATGAAGCACATTTAATCGTAACTATTTTATAACCAATATGGTATAAAGGGAAGAAGGTAAATTAACTAAAAAATCAATAAAGTGGTAGGATTAGATTACATATCCAAGACCCAGGACTGAAAACTACATGAGTTCAAGGTCTGGGATTCACTATTTTCTAGGGCTGTGTGAAGCTTTGGTCCCCAATTTTTTTGATTCAGCTGCCAAATCAAATTAATCTTTCTGAATGGAATTGGAACCCTCCAAAAATCAATTTGGAGAGGTTTGGAAAGATTCAGCAATTCTGACAAACACAACTCTTAAATGCTCTTTCTACATACCTCTAGATAGAAGGTGGCTCATTAATGCTGCAATGCTGGGGCGGATGGAACATCCCACAGGAGCACAGGGGGGTTCCCAGAGTACTTGGCAGCAGACCCAGAAGTGGACCAGAAGTACTTCTGGTCTGCTTCCAGATCCACTGCAGAGTGCGCAGGGCTGCCCCCCAGCCCATGCATCCCTGGCTCACCAACTGGTGTCTTCTGGGTCTGGGGGGAGAACCAGGATTCCCCGCCCCCATAGCCAAATCACCAAGCCAGGGGGGCATACCATGCACTTGCCAGTGCACCAGGAAGTGGATCAAAAGTACTTCTGGGTTCACTGCTGAGCATGTGGGGGGGCTGCACTTCTGTGGGATGCTCCATCCACCCCAACATTGCAGCATTCACAAGCTGTGCTGGTACCTCAAGGTACATGGGGGGCGGGGGGGGGACACTTAAAACTATGTCTATGTCTGAATCACTGATTATCTGAACTGGCATCAAATCTTCCAATTTGGCTGAATCAAATTGGAACAGTGATCCAAATCAATGAACTGAAATCACTGTCCCTGATTTGGGCCAAGTCCAAATCTGAACTGAATAAGGCCCACTTCATACCCCCTACTATTCCCTCCTGAGCGAGTGCCAAGAGTGTTTTGACTGCCTAAGAGATCCATGATGGGGTTAAGTTCTCATGTCTCCCTTATCTCCAGGGTTAGAAATTAATGTGTTATACCATTCATAATCTGTAATTCCTTCTCCAGTGTTGAAAAATATTTATTTGTTTCTGTCCTTCATAAAGAATCACTGAGAGGGGAGGCAGAAGCCCCCCTCCCAACATGTCCCCGGACCCTGTCCAATAAACACCGATACTCACAGCAGAGTCTGGGATGAGCAACAGCTGTAGGGAAGAACCAGTGCAGGCTCAGCAGTTCTGCAGCTGCCTGAGCCTATGGATCAGTGAGCCCTGGGGGCAGGGCCAAGAGGCAGCTAGCGAGAGACCCAGCTGCCTGGATGAGGAGAGGGAGAACGCCAGCACGGGGATGCAGGTGATAGAGCCTGCTACAAGTGGTGGAGTGGGGCACAGGGTGAGAAGCCCCAACAGCAGTTGAGGAGACCAGTGGAGAAAACCCCAGGTTCAGGCTCAGGGAGCCGAAGCCTGCTGGAGGGTCATCTTGGAGAGGAGGAGAGCATCCTCACCATTGCGGGCAAAGACCAGGCTGCTTGGGAGAGCCCAGGTACCATGATGGGGAAGGGTGGCGAGCAACAGCAGAACCATGTGGGCAGTCTGAAACAGGAAGAGCAGGCAGCTCTGACTGGCCCAGAGCACCAGACCCAGAGTGGGCAAAGGCATTGGGAAAAGCCCTGAAGGAGGCCTTCCAGCCATCACCTGAGTCAGTTGCCTACAAGAGACTACATATTTTCAGGGAAGGACCCACTCCCCCCAAGGGAAGAGATTTTTTATTTTTTTTTGAGGCTTGGCATTCCCATGCAAGGGAGACTTTGGCCTTGTGGGTGGTCTCAGAAGCAACTGCTGGAGAGTCTCCTAGATCCAGCTTTTGAAGTGGTCTGAATGATTTAAGCAAGAAAACTCCAACATTTCAGTTCTTCAGTGTCTTGTACTTCTGTTCAGTGTCTTTGGGAAATCAGTGCAAACCTAGGCTTTGTTACTGGAATTTAAGGCATACCAACAAAAAGGGGAAACAGCCTCTGCCTACTTTCTGTGATTAGAGAAAGTGTTACAGCAGCTAGTGGTCCAAGGAGGACTCACTCAGGAGATGGCTGGCAAAGCTAGCTTCCAGCAGCTCTGGGTAGGAATACTTTATGATGAGCAACTGGTGAGGGAGTTCAACCTCACTGGGAGGAGAGAGGATCCCCTTACATTTGGGCAGTTGCTTTGGGAAATCAGGGAGGCTGAAAGCTTACAAGCCATAAAGGCCTCCATCAAAGCGGTAGCACCAGCGCCAGTCCAGGGATTGGCCGTGGCTCCATGCCCACCACTAGCATTGGTTGTCAAGATGCTGACGGCACCGACTTTTTGACAATGATGCCCCATAGCTGCTAGCTGGGCTGCACCAGCAAGCCCAGATGACACGGGGGAAATCAGCCCAAGGCTCACCGGCTATCGGGTCACAATGGTCACGCTGGCTCAAGAGGAGAGCAAAATTTTGTTACAGGTGCAGGGAAGATGGACACTTTAAGTGCCAGTGTACAAGTCATGGAAACCTGCCCTTGGTATGGCAGTGACTACAGGCAAAAAGGAAGGACCCGGGAAATGGTGGTAAGACCCAGGGAAGGAGCTGACCTGAGTCTCGGCCTCCCCATGCTCTGACAGTCCTGGAACCTCAGCTCTGTTTCCCACAGGACTAGTGGGACCTAGGGCAGAGCTCCCTGTGATGACAGAGGGATGGAAGTGTATTGCTGTGTTGGACAGTGGGTCACAAGTAACTATCATATTCTAGCCTTTCTATGACAAATTCTTGAAGCATGTACCACTGCAACCACTAACTGGGCTGGGGCTATGTGGCTTAAGCCAAGAGGTCTACCCATACAGTGGGTATGTTACTGTCCAGCTAGAGTTCCCCAAGGAAGTGGCCAGGTTATGCAAGTCTGTGGCTGTGGCTGCACTTGTGTGCCCAGATCCTAAGTGGATGTGGGGGGCCAATACAATTGTCAGAACCAACTCCAGTCTGTTCCAGGTGCTAACGTGATATTGTTGGCAAGAGGCTGGGAAGCAGTACTTAAAAGCTTTGCTCATGCATGCCCTTTGTGCTGGAGCATATCAGCAGATTGAGACCTTGGCTGGCCCTGAAACTGATATCAAACTGGGAGCTTTATATTATGCAGGCAAGACTCCTGAAAAGGTGCCTGTGTGAGGCAGCCAGTTTTTACTCGCTGCCCCTAAGGGCATTGCCTGGACCCATCACAAGCTGGCTGTGGTAGAGCCACCAGAGGATTCTGAACCCTTAAGGCAGATGCTGGTTCCCAGCGGGGTAGTTGATATTGGTTGGCAAGCTCCATCTTCAGTGACTGTATTAGCAGTAAACCTCACAGGAAAAGACATCACAGTGAAGCTGGGGCAACATGTAGCTGAACTGGTTGAAGCCAAGGTAGCTGTGTCACCTACACAGTCTTCACAAATCCAGATTGTGGACCCTGCAAAGTTCAATTTTGGAAGCGCCCCAGCCACTTGGAAGACTCGACTGCACGATAAGCTAAATGCTCGAGGAAACATATTTTATGTGCATGAGTGGGATGGTGGGCTGGCTAAAGGAGTGGAGCACTTGATTTGGCTTCACGACACCTGACTGTTTCGGGAGCGTTCCCAAAGAATCGTGCTCTCAGATGGAGGATGTGAGGCAGCACATCCGGGAACTCTTGGACCATGGCAGTGGTTCTTGGTGCTGGATCTGCGAAGTGGTTATTACCAAATTCCACTGGTGCAAGAGGATAAAGAAAAAACAGCTTTCATCTGCCCACTGGGATACTACCAATTCGAGCAGATGTCCCAAGGGATCTCTGGTGCCCCTGCTATATTTCAGTGATTAATGGGAAAGGTAGTTGAAGATATACCAGCACCTGGGTCATGTTCATACCAGGATGACATCACAGTATTTGAGAAGATGTTAGAAGAGCATGAAGAATGGCTATTGAAAGTCCTGGATTGATTGCAAGCTGCTGAGCTTAAGCTTGCCCTGGACAAGTGCCAGTTTTGCCAGACATCCGTCAAATACATTGGACATATTGTGCTGACTCCCTGAGACACTGACTGTGATAAGATCAAGGATGTGGCAGTGTGGCCAAGGCCAAGGAACTTAAGCACTTCTTGGGGTTTGCTGGGTACTATAGACGATTTGTCCAGAACTCTACCAGATTGGCAAAACCCCTAAATGACCTCACTCGGATCTGGCTCCTTCTCACCTGATATCTGAAGTAAAGGAGCTCTAAGGCAAGAGCAGGCAGGCCCCTGGGTTTGCAGGGCCCATTACAGTTATTTGGGCCACAATGGGATGAAAACTGTGAACAGGCATTCAGAGTCCTCATCTGGAGTTTGACATGTTCCCCAGTATTGGTTTATGCAGACCCGCAACAGCCCTTTTATTGCATACGGTTGCCAGCCTTGAAGGATTGGGGGCTGTACTATACCAAGAGCACCATGGAAAATAAAAACCTGTTGCTTTTGCCAGCCAAGGTTTAGTAGACAGTGAAACTCGGTACCCGACACACAAGCTAGAGTTCCTAGTGCTCAAGTGTGCAGTGACTGACAAATTCAAGGACTACCTGTATGGGACCCAGTTTGATGGTTTATTAGTTGGTATATCAATGTGTTTGTCTAATGGTTATTTTTTATTTTGTAAATTAATTAAATCTTGTAAATAGTTTGAGAATTGTCTGCAAGGGTGCTTGATTTGTAAGGGGAGGCTCTCCAGTCGGGGGCACTGAAGCAGCTTCCCAGGAGGGCTGGGCAGGGCTACTGGCTACTAGGTACCCCAGGATCCCACTATTCAGGTGAGGGTACGTGTTGTGTTGTGCCATGCCCAGGGTTACAACATAATCCTTAAGTGTCCTGAGATTTTTGGAGTGATAAACAGGCAAGGGTTTGAACTTGAAATCGCCTGCAACATTTGAATCAAGTAAAAAGGTAAGCCTATCCTTAGCTGCTTTAAAACCAGGCTTTTTTTTTTTCTTTCTTGTTGGGGTATGTATGTCCTGGAAGGCATTTTCTTCAAAAACAGCCCAGTGTCTTCAACAATGAAGACTTGTCTGGCACAATAACCCCCACTCTTCAATGATTTTAGCTACTTTTTTTTGTGGAAAATATTCAGCTGCAATCTCATCAGCACTAGCAGCTTCACCTTGCAACCTGATGTTATGCAAGGCATACCTACCTTTTAGAACACATGAACCAACCCTTACTTGCACTGAATTTTTCATCCTTGGATCCCTCACTACATTGTCTCTTCACAGTGTCAAAAAGACTCAAAGCCTTGAGTTTAGACACCATTCAAGCCAAAGGCACACAGTACTAAGTTTGATCCTGAATCCACAAAATCTCAGCCACAAGTCCTGCACATTGTCTTATAACAGTGGATTGCAGTGAAGCCACGCTTTTAATTCACCACTTATTTTATCCTTTTCCTAATAATAGCTTGCACAATAGTATGAGCTAGGTCCAATCGCCTACTGATTTCAGTTTACGACAAGCCACCCTTGCTAAGTTTGCTCACGTTGGCTTTCACCTCTAATGGCTCTTCTCCATTTCTTATCAGAACCATTACCATCACTACAGCACTGCCTTTTCCTAAAAAAGCTTAACATGCACTAAGAATAAAAAAAAATACAAGGAACTTATGGACTGGAGCACATCAGGAAGCAGACTGCCATCATGCTGTCATGCCATAACTGCAAGGATCCAACGCTGTAAGTAATAACATGGTGTAAATGACAAAGTGCCACAAGCGCAAATTGCCTTAAGTCAAAATGTTGTAGGTCAAGGACTGCCTGTACTAACTTGCTCTGGAATTTATTAGTTTCCTGTGGCCTAATAGGGTCACATGTGTAGGCAACAATATACTTACTGTGGAGCTAATTGGGCAACTCCATAATAAATGTCTCATGTACACATGTCCAATCATCCACATTTGGGCACTGAGGCACCTAAAATCCAAGCATCTTGGCCCAGGAGAGTGATCCCATTTGACCAGTTTTGGGTAATTCTGGTTGAAGTTTGGTTACCACGCAAACAAGAGTGCAAGAATCACCAAAGCAAAAGGGGAGAAAACACAGAACCTGATTCCACATCCTAGTGGTCATAACATTACCTTGGGAGTATGGAGAGCTGGGTTAAAATGGGGATGTCTAACTGGCAGCCCACAGGTGGTAAGCAGCCCATGAAGAGTTAACATGCAGCCCCCAGGCTTCCACCCAGCTGCTACTGTTCCTTGCTTCAGCTGCATTAGTAACCAGGGTCTTGGGGCTTCCCCCTTTCTCTCCCAACTTCCGCTACCTGAGGCAGTCCCAGTGGGTGGTGTGGGTCCTTGGCATAGGCAGTGGAATGCCAGGGCTAACGGGGCTTAGCCTCCCAAAACTCATTTTGCTGCAGCCAGTGACAGCACCACACCCTGCTGCAGTGCTGTAACCAGCCCCCACCCCACCCCCTGCCACGTGCTGTGCTGCTACCGCACATATAGCACCACAGTGTGTTGGCTCCCACGTGGCCCTATAGGAGGGAGGGACAGGAGTTGGGCAGCTGCACCCTGCACTGCCCATTTCCCCCCCCCCATGTCATATTTTCTCCTGCTGCTTATGGTCCTTGGTACACTGCAATGCAGTCCTTAGTGCTAAGTGAGCCTTATACCCCCTGCCTGGGATCGGAAAACAAGGAAAGCAGAAAAGCCACTTAAATGCTAGTCACAACTCCTGAACACTTATCCCAGGGCCCTTTAGCTTTTGCTATGTAAATTAGCTTATTGTTGCTATCAAACTGTTCATGGAAGCTACAAACATACTCATTAAATACTAGTTGCATTTTATTAATTATTAAGGAATGATGAGATGCAGTAATGGCACAGATTCACAATCACTGCATGCAATTCTTAAAACCATACATGGCATTGCACCATGAAAAACTCTACAGATAAGTGTCAGAATCTATTTTCAGTGGTTCTAGCATTGCTGAGATGAACATCCACACAATACTGCTATATTTAATTAATCTGCCCCTTTGTTTATAATACTCACTACCATTGTTCTGTAACAAAACATATCTCCCCAATAACTCACAGAAGATTTTATAAGGTAAAAAATAATTTTACTGAAGTCATCATTGTATATGACATGCTTAAAAAGTGCCAAACTATATGAAAGCTTTATCCTTATGACCTATAAATTTTCCAGCGGAATATTATTTTTTTTTCTAGAAGTCTAAAGAGAGAGCAATTTGATTCTGTTTATCTTCTCTTAGGTTATGTGAGAATTTTTTTAAATCCTGCTTCCTAGTTCACTGCCCTGATCAAGTACTCTAGACATTTTACATTATTACTTTCCTATAAAAATCTTGAATAATTAAAAGGTCAAGACCTCAAAGATTAAACTTCTTTCTTTACCTCAACAGGAGGCAGAACCTATTATAAACTAAAAGGCGATGCAATAAAATGTTGTCTTGATATCCATTAATTTTTGTGATTGAAAACAGGACTCAATTTACTTCAGCCACATTAAAATAGTGGTCATTTATTTTCTATGAAACTAATCTGTAGAACAGCATGATACAGTATTTTAGTAATTCAATGAGTTAGTCTGTTAGTCTCTGGATGGCTCCCAGAGGTTTTGCTTTAATTCACAGCTTTGCTTTGTGCATTAGCAATTAACTTGTAAAGAGAATATTATATTTTCTCTAGTGGATGCTGGAAATTATTCTTAAAAATCTTGTCAGAAAAAGTGGTTGGTGTGGCTCCTATGTGCTTGGCTCAATTCCTTCAAATGCATGCTCATTACTTCTACTGTTTTTATGGGGGTTTTTTCTTTCTGGAATCTTGAATCTTAAACTCACTCCTTGGCTAAGTACAGACAGACATTCAGAAAGCCTGAGGTGGAATTAATTCAATCTACCTAAGTTACTCAAATCTGTATAATTTGAACTTCAACTAAACAGAATGCAGTTACTCTTGGGTTTGGGAGGGGCATGCAGATGCCTGTGGTGGCCAGCCAGAAAGGCAGGGGATCCTCTTGTATGCCTCCCAGCAGGGCCTCTTTCCCCAGCCCTTGCCCTCACCACCAGAAGCCCTGTCAGTGGTAGGTGGACACCCACTGTGTTTGCTTGGGTAGGGAGGAGGTGCCAATGCCAGGCAGATGGCTAAAGATAGCTAGCCATCTTAGGCTGGAGTTAGACCTACAGTAAGGCTTGATTGTGGAACAAGAAATCACCCACAGACTGGATTGCGTAAAATACGATCATATACATGCTTTGGTTAGTTTTGTATGGTACAATATCTACCCTGCCCTCTTATCCCATTACCCTGACTAGCTTTTATAACCCATTTCCCTCAGTGCGTTCACTGCTCTGTTTATCCCCTTTTGATCTCTTTAACCACCTTTCCCTTACTCAACATTACCCCTCCTTTTCCCCCTTTCACTATCCTTTGTATTTTAAGTTCCTTTTTATTTAGTACTCCTGGAGCCTAATCAGTTCAACAGTAAACATCTTTGAGTCTACATATGCAACCCTATTGGGCTGCAGAAAACTAATAAACTGCACAGCAGGGTGGGACTTGTAACTAGATATACCCTTCTATAGAGGTTTTATGTGTGTGCACACAAAAATGTATATGTAGATGCTGATGCAGCTGACTAGGTTATGATGATGCTCCAGTACAGGGACTGCCTGCCAGCTAACCCCACACTGAAGCACTCTTGTGCCCCAGCCAGCCCCTTTTACAGCAATTGAGCTGGGCAGGAACAGCCCCAGGGTGTAAGGCTGATTTCCCAAGGCCAGCTGTCAGCCAAAGCTGCTTCAACCTGGCTCAGTGTACTTTGGTCCCAGACACGCATTCAAACAGTGCACCTGGGAGCAATAAACTCTAGCATGATAAGTGCTGGAATGTATTGCTTTGCAGTAATTGTACATATATTTGCAGAGAGCAGGTGCACATTCATTCATAGCAACTAATGAGGTAGACTGAGCCTATGAAAGTTCACACCTCTCTGAATGACTTAGTCTATAAGAGTGTGTCCCTATGAGTGGGAACATGCATTTCTCGGGGGGGGGGAAGCAGTGGCGCATATTTATGCTGCTGCTAATTGTGTGCAGGGGCATTCCACAGGGATATGCTGGCACACAGCAAATTGGGTGGGGTTAACATGCATTAGTGGAGGCTGGAGCATATACATGGGCTGGCCCTAGAAGCCTTACCTGGGGTTCTGAAGGCCTCCTGGGACTGCAGCGGTGGTGATCCAGGCATGCAAAGCCTGAAAAGCAGCCAAAGCATGGCTCTGGCCAGCCAGACTCCAGTTTTGAGTGGTGCACTCTCCTGCCACACTCCATACCACTTCCTCCCGCCCCCCCAAGTTTTTAGATACTGGGAATTCTTGGAATCTAATTTTGCCTCCATGCTGCAAATATGCAGTGCAGAGAACTAATTCACATGTGCCATGTGAGGTCTGTAGCACCTGAAAAAGCCTTTGAGGTGCTGCAAAGTGCACGTTCCTGCTCATGAGGATGTAGCTTAAGGTGCCACACTGCCCTGCCTTCTGCTTATATTTTGGATGTTTATATTTCCTCTCCAGCCTTCAATGATGATCTCTATTATATGTGCAAGGACTCTGTTTCTCAGTGGCAGAATCTTTAAAAACAACAAAAAAGTTTGTTTTCTGTGAGAAATCAAGTTAGGCTGCCAGTCATGTAACAACTACAGTTAAAGCAGGGTGCCTTGAAGGTAGAAATATACAGAATAGTAATGATAGGTCTCAGTACTACTTCCTTCATGCTGTGCGAACATGCTTTGTTGCCTGAAGAGAATTTTAGTGAATCTGCCAAATTCCAGCACAACCTACAGAATTTCATGCTGTTCTGACTTTGATATCTGTATAAAATAGATTTATTTGATTTTTTTTTTTTTTTTTTTTACGTTCCTCATTCTCTATCCATGAATGAACATTTGGATGACAGAGATATATATGTATATAGGTGTTTGGCAACTTCTCCTGGTAACAAAACAATTAAGCCGGTATTAAGTTAAATATATTTTAATATATTAAAGGCATTTTAACTACAAATTGTTAGGCTTGAAAGCTGTAGATTCCAAGAAGGCAAGATGCATGTATCTGCCTGTTCTAAACTGTGTTTTTTCTTGTTTGCATGAATGCAAATCTTAACAAACTCAGGGAACTGGTGAGCAGGATCCCCTTGTGGGTAAATGTGAGGGGAAAAGAGTCCAAGTGATTCTTATGCTTTATCCAGCACAAATAAGATTTGACCTACAGTACTATGTCTAGTTTTAAGCCCACACTTCAAGAAGGACATGGACAGTTTGGAAAGCATCCAGAAGAAAGGAATAGAAATGATTAGGGGCCTAGGAAGCAAGACATGAGAAAAAGCTGAAAGAACTATAAGAAAAAGTCTGAAGAAGAGAAGACTGAGTGGTGGTTGATAACAGTCTTCATATTCCTGAAGTACATTTAGAGAGGATGGAGATGGACTTTTTTGTGTGGCCACAGAAGACAGGACTAAGCGCCATGACCCCATGCTTCAGCAAAGGACATGCAGACTGAAGATTAGGAGAAACTTTTACCATGAGGGTGGTCAAGCATTTGAACAGGCTACCTAGAGAAGTTGTGGGATCTCCATACTAGGATGTTTTTGAGACCAAATTGGCTGGAACATTTTAGACAGGACTGATCTTGACTTGAGCAAGGGGCTGGATTAGATCCATTGTGAGGTCCCTTCCAGCCTTCCTTTGATTCTATAATACTATGCTTGTAAAAAGTAAAAAATGAATTAATATTTGATCTAGTTTACCATACATAGCCATGGGAGGAGATAAGAGATTTCAAAAGTTTCCTATGCCTTCAATAAACTCATGATGATGTCAAAAATTTAACTTGTAAATAATTTTTAAAAATGAAATCTGTTCATGGGAAGTAGCTTGAACTATAATAAAGTGATGCTTGTGCAATACATATTAATTTACATTTTGAAGGATGACAACCAAAACTAAAGAAATCCTCACACTCTCAGACTTTTACCCAAAGCCAAGCCAAATCAAGTCAGTGGGAACCTTTCCATCTTTCTTCGGTTCACTTAGGATCAACCCCATCTTTCTCAATACCTAAATAGTTCATGTGTATAAGGGTTGTCAAACTGATGGCTCAAGGATTACATGTGGCTTGTGAGTAGCTTCTGAACAGCTTCTACTCCCTTCATTGCTTTTGATGCCGTGGTGACCAAGGGCTTTGAGCTCCCCTGTTTGCCACTTCCTGCCCCACTCCTGCAGTAGGAGGGAGCCAGGCTGCTCATGCTGTATGCATGGCAGGGGCAAGCCAGGCTCTGCATTCTGTAGCGAGAGAAACTGTCCACACAGTGTGCCTGGCTATGAGCAAGGTGAGACCAGGAATGGGGTAAGGTTACATGTGAGGCGGGTTCCTTGCCTGGCAGAGACGGGGACAACCTATATAGCAAGTGTCCTGAGTCCCATGTGCCCTAAACAATCTATGGCCTATGTAGTGTGCAGCCCCCAACCACAGAAGTTGGACAGCCCAGATCTATGGGTGCCTATACACAAGGATGGAGGCTGCGCTGATGTGCTGTAATTACAGCATGTCAGAGCAGACTCAATAAATCAAGTTTGCTGAGGTGTAATTACCACGCTTCTGCAGCCTCTGCATCTCATGTATCAGCATTCCCATACTTCAAAATGGCAGTGGGGGTGCTTGAACTAAACATTGTTAATAAGCTTTAGTTCAAGTGACCCTGCCACCATACTGAAGTCTGGGGATTCTGATGTAATAGACTTTCCAGCCCTTTAATTAATTGAAGTGCCTTCCTCCCCAGCCCTGGAGCATGTGTAAACATGCCCTGTACATCTAGAGTGATATTAATGGTTAAAGTAATCTGGTATGGGGTAGAGGAATCCAAGACAGGGGACCATGAGTGCGCATGCACATACCTCCCACCAACTGCGGCTCCCAGAAGTGTTGATGGAAGGGAATGGAGGCCTACAGCTAGGCTTCATCTTCCACATGCAGAGGATGGAGCCAACTGGGAGTGGCCCCTCCTCCTCACCACCAGCTGCCACCCGGGACCACCATGAACAGCCTGGGCCTCACTAGAGGCCACAGCAGCAGGTAGCTATCCCAACTCACACCAGGAAGGTGCCCAAGCTCCAACCCTGGCCCTGGCCCCCAGCCTGCCCCACCCAAGCCAATCTCTGCCCAGGCAGGAGAATTGGTGCCCAGTGCACACCACCACCAATTCCAGCCATAGTTCACCAGGACTTTTGCTTCAATTTATACCAACAAGTGAGGATGACAGGATGGCCTACAAAATCTGAGACTGTCCCACCCAATCCAGGATGCATGGTCACCCTATATATCACTAACTTCTACCTAATACACTTTTTGTCTAAAATCCACATGGAGGATTTCCATCCCAGCCTCCTCCCTGTCTGCCTTTCACCGTTTTTTTTTTCCTTCTTGGCATTGTCCCCTTACCTGTCCATCAACACTGCCTACATGCCTGAGGACAGGTATGAGGGTGGGGGCTTAGACTCTATTGTTCTAAGAAGTGACCTCATGACCTTCTGGCTGCTAGCCAAGCAATTTGAAATGCATCATCACTACCTGGTGCAGTACCAGCCCCTACCACTCCACCAGGTAGTGATGATGCATTTCAAATTGGTTGGGTGGCAGCCAACAACTGCTGGCCTTCATTGGGCCCCAAAGCTGATGTTAAAAGGTCTATGCAAGCTAAGACTGCCCAGGAGGTAGGGAAGAGCAGCTACGACAAAGACACACAGCAGCTGAAACATCTGCGGCTCGCTCTCTCTCTCAAGATGCTGAAGTGAGTAAACTGCTGAAACCTATCTAGATACATAGCTTGATGTAAAGCAGATGCATGATCAAAGGCTACAAGCCATCCTGTTTCCTCTAGGGTTATTCTGTAATACTTTTCTATCATGCACCCTTCCCCAGACCTTCCCTCTGTAACCAAAAAAGTTCATCACTGTACCAAGCATGGTGGACTTCTTGGGAGAGGCATGCCTTTGTGCCCCCTTGGTCCAGCTGACTAAGGGAGACTACCTTTTGGTGCTTCAGACTAGAGGAAGCACCCCAAGCTTTTTCAGTGGGTCAAAAACCCTCAAGGACTACAAGGTCTGTGTACCCCAGGGGGCACAGGGCCCAGATACAGTTCAGACCCCTGGGTGGTGGTGGTGGTATTCCCAGACTTCCAGGTATGCTCTGGGAAGGGGGCCAGCAGGACATGAGGTGCCCCTGGGGGAGGCACCTGGAGCTGAGCTATGATAAACCAGGAAATGCTGGCTGTGGGGACACCATGGTGAGAAGAGCACAAGCAGTGGGGGAGTTTTGCAAGAGATGGGTCAGCCACAAAAAAGTGGTCATGTCCTAATTAAGATGCCAGATACTTCTGTTCTTTTATTTGTTTATTTATTTATTTATTTATTGGTGGAGCCCTGAGATGGTTGTCATATGCATATTCTGGAAGACTCATAACAGTAACCTATTAAATTCCTTCCTTTGGAAAATGGTTATTGAACTTAATGGGAAGATTTCTACTGATTATTGTATATAGGATGATGATTTATGAGAACAGAGTGAGAGGAGAAAGCCTTCATGATTGCCAGGACCAGAGTAATAAAGAAAAATATGGGGAATTTGGATCAAGAGTAGGAAAGAGAAATTTTTGAAAGGAATTACCCTTTGATGCTTGAAATAAAGCCACAAATGATTTTTTTTCCAATACATTCATGTAGAAATAGAAGACAGACTATAGACATATTTGCAAATTATGACAGGTTAATATGTGGCAGAATACCAGCACAATACATGAAGATCTGAGTCTGGCAGAGGCTGCACACTTCATTTTTACCCCATGCTTGTGTTTATGATAGAAAAAAAAATCTCACAATTTTTTCAGGTGACTTCCTTAGACAGATGCTCTTAGTGGCATTCTTAGATTCCAGAAGAACATTTTCCTTCTTCTTTAGCAGTAAGAAGAACAGCTAGCAGCAGGATCTCCAGAAGTACTGGGAGAAAACAACACAAAGTTAAAACAAAAATGATCAGAAGCTGAGAGGACTGTATCAAAATAAAAATAAGTACTAATGTTGGGGGGGTGGTATTTAGGGACCCTGGTAGATGTTATTTCCATCAAGCAACAGATAATGTTCCCTCCAGAGGAGGAAAAAGTGTCCTCAGAATGTGCTCTGCCAGCACTCCCCATCAAGAGGAGCTGGAGAGCTCCTGTCAGCCTCCCTACCACACCTACTAATGAGAAGTGAGCTTTGAGATCCCCTGAGTGAAAGATCTATTCCCTTGACCCTTGCACAGAACAGGGGAGATCCATGCTAAGGGCTGTGGAGGGAGAGAGAAGGGAAGCAAGATTTTCAGAACTCAAGTCTCCCAGAACACCTTTTGAGGTGGTTTTGGTCATATCTACACAAGGCACTCTATTGTGCAGTAGACCAATTTACTGCATTGTATCCATCACCATCTACACATGCTGTTGTTTACTGCACAATAAATTGGTCTACTCCACAAAGGCAGGTAGCAGATTAACTGTGGAGTAGTTAATGTGCAGTAACACTTGTGTAGATGCTGACTGGGAGTAAATTTGCTCTCAGTCAACCCCCACTACCTAGGGGCCACCCACAGGCTAGCTCCAGGGCCACAGGGCTTGTAGCTTCTCCAGCCCCCAGGCCCTTAAAAGGCTGCAGGGACTCTAGGGTCCTGGGCCACCTGCAGTCAGTTTATGGCCACTGCATCCTGGCCAAGCACAACAGCCTGCCCAGACCCCAGTGCTGGTCCCCAGCACAGCCCCACCACCTATCTGCCTATCTCACAACATGGGGGCACTGCAGGCACATGCCCAAGCCTGTCATATGGAGGCCCAGTAGGCATCCTCCCCAGTGCCACATGCATCTCCTAGGGCCAGAACTGGTCCCAGGAGGAGACGCCTGGACCTCATGATGCTGTGGAATGAGGACAAGCCAGTTCACCCAGAGTGGGTGCTCCAATGCCCATGTGTATGAGGGCCTGTTGGGGGCTTCCTGCAAGTTCATATCCTTTATATGGCAGCTGTACCACATCTTCATGCCCCAGGACCCTGGCCAGATCTGTGTTGTATACTCCAGCACAGGCAGCCTGCCTGAGGCTCCACTGCAGTCAGCCAGCTATGATGAGGTATCACTAGGGGAGGTCTCCTTGTGGCACCAGGAGCCTATCCTGCTGTGGTCCCCACCCCAAGCCTCACTCAGCAGGTCTGGCAGTCCAGGCCTGCCCTGCCAGCTCTAGGTACTCAGACCTGCTCAGGAAGCCAGCCAGGCCATGACACCATTGGCCCTCAGCAACTCCAGCTCCTCCCTAGAGGGGGACTCTGCCTGGGCAGCCAGGAACCACACCCCTGAGTCCCAAAATTGGATGCAGTACTTTGACTGACTGCAGCCTGACCAGTGCCCTATAGAGGGGGAGCATCACCTCCCTGGACCCGTTTGTCATGCATCTGCTAATGCGTGATAAAGTACAGTTAGCCTTGTTGATCGCTTCATCCCATTGATGACTCATGTTTATCTTGGGGTCAACTATGACTTCAAGATCCCTTTCCTCTGCTGTGCTACTGAGAAAGTCATCCCCCAGCTTGTAAGTGTTTTGGTGGCTCTTTTTGCCCAAGTACATCATTTTGAACTTGTCTTTGTTGAACTGCATCCTATTTCATTCTGCCCATTTTTCCAACCTGTCCAGATCCACCTGGATCTGTTCCCTATCCTCTGATGTGTTAACTTTTCCCCATAAGTTGGTATCATCTGCGAACTTGGGCAGGGTGCTCTCTATATCCTCATCTAAGTCACTGATAAAGACACTGAATAGCACTGGTCCAAGGATCACGCCTTGTGGGACTCCACTGACCACATCTTTCCAGCTCAATATCAACCCATCCACTAACACTTTCTGGGCTCAACCCCTAAACCAATTTGCCACTCACCTGACCATATAATCATCTACATCACAGCCTGTCAGTTTATTTATGATAACAGAACGTGATACTGTATCAAAGGCCTTCTTAAAGTCATGAAAGTGCTCCCCCTCAGGACTTGCAGATGTTGTGCAGCACACAGGCTACAGTGATAATGACCCAGGGGATGTTGGCCTCTGTGACCTCAAAGCAGTCAGTGAGGATGTCACCAGCATCCCTTCAGGCATCTGAAAGCACACTTCACCAGTGCACAGGTCTAGCCCAAGCACCAGTTGAAGTCTGCTTGGTGGGGGTCCAGTTGGCTGATGTAGGTCAGCATTAGCCAGGGGATAAGTAGGTAGGTGGGATCCCCAATGAGGAGGGGAAGGACCACCACCATCCTATGACTCCAGCTGACTTCTTGCCCTTCGGGCAGGGGGCTGGACTCGATGATCTTCCAAGGTCCCTTCCAGCCCTAATGTCTATGAAATCTATGCCCAGCTGTAGGTCCAGAACCCCTTGTGCAAACCACCTTTTCTCCACCAGGGCTGACAGAGTGGAGATGTGGAAGACACAGGCAACATGGGCAGTACCTGCCCACACAGCACTCACATTGGTGAAGGAGCCATGATGGTCAATGACAGCCAGGAACATGATAGAGTGAAAGCCCCACCAGCTATAGGGGCAGTCTCCATGGGTTGGGAAGGTGACTGGGGTGTGGGTCCCATCAAAGACCCTAATGCACTGGGAGAAGCCCAGGGCACTGAACCCTGCTACCACTTCCAGGGGGTCATGCACCCAGAGCACAGTGTGCCCCAACACATTCTGGAGGATGCTGCAGACCTCCAGGCTGTCCTCTCTGACAGCTGCCTTGCCTACACCAAAGAGGTGGCAAACATAGCATAGGTGGCAAACATAGCATAGGCAGTGGATGTGGCCAGCTTTAGCAGGATGACAGCCAGCTGGTTAGCTACTCCAGACCAGGAATGCAAATGGCCAGGGAGCAGTGCTGACTTCTAAAGATGGCCCCCCGGCTGCAGGCAGCTATGGTCAGAGCCTCCAGCTCCTGTCTGCTGCAGGGGGCTGGTGCATGGCCTGAGGGGGCAGGAGCAGGCTAGTGCCAGGAGCAGCAAGTGCCCCCAAATGCCTGCACATGTAGAAGCCTGCCCAGGGCAGGTTTACTCCACAGTAAACTACTGTAGTGTAAACCCATCTAGCAGTATTTGCACATGTAGCCCTTCATGTATGTGGATTTCTTCTGTCCCCATTTTGTCCCAATTCACACCTTTCCAAAAAATTCATTTCCAGTCTCTCAGGTAACTATTTTAAGTACAGCATGTCTGGTTTAGTGTCTATTTACACTGTTTCTCTTAGGACAAGGTGCTAAAGGCTCCTTAAAGATGCAGCTTTTAAGGCTGGTTGGGGAAAAGGAAGAAGGGTGGTGAGTCATGACATCTCCTGCTGAGATATCCTGGGGCAGCAAAGTTCAGTATGAGTCACAGAGTCCCCTTGCATGAAGGTGAAAGGAGAAAGACCTGGGATGCTTGAGGACCTGACCAAACACTATTTGTGATATGCCACACATTCAAATTAAAGCTTGATAGAACTCAGTTACATAAATGTGTTACATTTTTAAAGTAAGATTTCTGTGCCCATTTTTATGGCTGGTTGGCCATTTTTATTATATGATAACTTTCCCAACATAATCTGTTTAAATTTATTGCAATGTAAGAGTGATGTTGTAACCATGATGGTCTAGAAATTATGCTAAAGAAAAAATGTTGTAGGACCTTTTATTGGACCAACTCTGTAGTTGGGATAAAGTTAGACAAGCTTACAAATGTAAGACATTCTTCCTCATAAGCTGGCTGGACACTAAGGGCATCTTTACACATGCTCCAGGTGGAGGGGGGAGTGAGGCTGTGCTCCTAGAACCACTTTAATTACAGTGCCCACAGCATCACGTGTACTCAGCATCCCATGAGTCAAAATGGTGGCAGAGCCACTTCAACTAAAACTCATCTGATGAGCTTTAAAGTGCCTCCATTGTCATTTTGAAGCATTGGGATACTGAATACACATGACACAGAGGCTGCTGGAGTCTGATAATTAGCATGTTCCAGCAGACTCAATTAATCAAGTCCAGCACATGACTAGATGCCCTAAGAACCAAGGACTAAATATTGATATTGGATTTATGACCTATTGTAATTTATCCAACTCCTGAATATTTTCCACTAAAGAAAAGTGAGACTTACCCTCTCCTCCATTCCCTCTTTTGATCTGCCTTGATTACCCAGTACTCATCTTCTTTTCTTTTGCTATTTGTGTGTCTGCTACACCTGAGAACTTATCTCAGCCCCTCCCCTCCACTATTTTTAACTTGTTGTGCCTAGCATCCTATAATTGGAGACCTGAGAAAGAAGGCATGTCCACATGTGCATTAATGTACTGTAATAACAGGTACCAAATTAATGCGCCATATTTGGCGCTACTGTGCAGTAGCACCAGCAAATGTCTTTTATGCAATGCTAATGCACGCTACACTAAGTTTACTGCATCTTAGCGTATTAGCATGGCTTTTGCATGGAGTTGTGCCCAGAATGTCTTACATTTGAAAGTTTGTCTAACATTATTTCAGCTATATAGTTGGTCCAATAAAAGATTTCACCAAAAGAAATCCTTGCCTCTCTCATAAATTTACTGTGAACTTAACTGATTAATCACACAATAAATCTAATGTGTGTCAGAGGTCTAGGAAACAAAATTAATTCTAGTGCAGACACATCTTGTGCAAGGCCCTCCCAATCACTTAAGACCAATACAAATCCTTACCTAGAGAGCTTTCTGTATATTCTTTTGTTATGGAAAAGTCTTGGAGATTTTAATGGGGATAAAAATTTCAGGTCTCACATCAATTACTCTAAAGCCCTAAGTGAATTGATTGTAATTGAGAATTGTAAACTTCCGGTAGAATCACTCTATCAAATTCAATAATAGGGATATAATTCACTGTGAAATTATATAGAATATTTTACAAATTATATAGAAATCTTACTATTTTCTATAGAACTTTTCACTAAGTTTCTTACTGTGGTAATCTCTCCCACAGTGAGTAATTGCAGGTGTATGTTTCAGAGTTCTCTTGTTTATGTTTGTTTATTACACATCAGCATACATTAGTTCCAGGAGCTAAGGATAACTCCAGCTGTACTGTCATGGTTTGTGTTTTCTGGAAGAAGCATTTAATGAGTTGATTATACAATGATAAAAAGGATAAAAACCAGACCAGCTAACTCAGCACTTTTCTAGGTAAAAGCATCCTAGAGGGGGTTTGAATAACTCATTCACAAAGCACCAAAACAAAGGAGGGTCAAACCAATGAACTCAGAGCTCAGGGAAAATAAGATATTAATTATCATCTGAACAAAGGAAATAATCTTGTCTGTCCATCAGTGTGACCAAGCTATGTTATCATACTGTTTATTCTTGTCTGTGAAAACAGAAATAAAACCCCCATCCTTATAATAACCATGTTGCAAAGAGTCAAGTTTAGCTTTAAAAACCTGATTTTCCTGCCTCTAACTTTATCCTAGTTATCTTTTAACTTCACTGGTATTTATTTTGATTTAGTGCAGGTGAAATTATAATGTGGCCCCAAGCAAACTGATTTTCTAATATGGTTACAAGAATGACTAATTTATGTCCCCAGTGACAAGAGTAAATGCATCTGTATAAGCTGAACTCTATTCTTTTCTGCTTCTTCACAATCCCAGCTGTGCATCAAGAGAAATAAACATAACTTCTTAGTGAAGAAAGCTTTATTCTATCATAATGGTAAGGTGGTGGGCATGTTCATAGTTCTTCTCCATCTCTGGCCTTAACTTCACAGTACCATTATTATAATGTTTTAACAACTAAAAACTGGCAGCATGCATTTTAGATATATTATTTGACAAAACATTATGAAACAGTCACAAGAAATGCCTTTAGTCATCTTAAAACAGTGCCTGACAGATAGCCATGGCCAGCTAAGTATACTATGGATGCTGCTGATAGTGGCTTTCCTTATTTCTGATATTGATGTTTGCAACTATTTATTTTGGGATCTGTGGCAGGGCACCTTTGGTGCCTGCCACTTTTAGGGCAGAAAACAGGCAGCAGCCAGGTGCCTGATGAGGACAGCCATGTTGGACCCAGGGATATAATCTGGGCTGCAGTCTGCTGCAGGAGGAAGCATCAGGCTGAGAGGATGATCTAACTAGTCAGGAGGGAAGGGCAGGGGCTATGGGGTAGAGGTGACCCCTTGTCCTGGGTAAGATGTAAAACTGCACCCTGCCTGGGAGGGGTGGGAACCCTCAGAAAATGCCAGGCCAGTTACCTCCCTGGTAAAATGTGGGTTGGGGTGCCTTATAACCCCAGTCCCACATCTCTGGTGGTGTTCTAATGATCAGGGGGAACCCAGGCTTGTTAAGGAGTCCTGAGGCAGAGTTCAGGTTGGAGGAGAGACCTGGGGCCATGTCCAGGTGGCAGCATAAAGCCTGGGTGTGTGAAAGACACTCTGGGGGTGAGAGGGGCAACAACTAGAGAGACCCTGGAAGTATGGGCAAGTGAGGAGGCCCAGTGGGAGCATAGGGAATAGGCCAGCAGTTGTAGAATCGCCCAGTCAGTGCCTAGGTGAGGGCAGCAAGAGACACCCAACAGACTGCACTGGGGCTGACCAAGGCATGGAGATCCAAACCCAAAGCTATATGAGGCTGGCCAGCATAAGTGTGGCTCTGAGAGAGAGGGTATTATGAAAGAGGCTGGGTGAGAGCCAGCAGAGTGACTGGGACCGCAGTGAGAGAGGGGTGGCATGTGAATAACCCTCTGGGGCTGTAGAGTAGACCTGCTACTGCATGCCCAGTTTGCTCTAGCTATATACCCAAGAGGTAACACGCACAGAATAACATCTGCAAGGCATGGGACCTCTGTAGGGGAAGTCAGAATGGGTATTAAGGCTCTTGTGAGCAGGGTAAGTAATTGATATCCTTCCGCCTTAGTAACAGCTCTCATATTTTTGCATTAAGGCATGACAGGTGAGCAAAGCAGGTGGTTACCCCAGGAGCAGGGCGGCTGGCAGAGACCTGATGAGAAGGTCACCCTGTTAGAGGGTCTCATTGATTGTGCTATTCATTGTTGCAATTTACAGTAGGTGCTGCAGAGCAGGTTCTAGGGAAAACTTTAGAAATATGAAAAATATCTCTTTAAAGATTCCAACATCCCCATAAAATCCCTCAGTGATTTTTAAAGTGTCTGTTCTTGTATGGAAAATCACAAAAAGTAAAAAGTTACAGCAATGAGCTTTACATTATTTGAGATGAAAAATGTTCTTCTTGGTAGGCCCCAAGCCTTCAGTAACTTCCTTGGTTGTTATTCAGTCACACTTCCTTATACTTCAGTAGGAATCTGAATGAGATAGGATAAAGTAAAACCAGAAGTAGTATCCTCCCCTACCTTGAATCCATATACAAAAGGAACATGTTGTACAGATATATGACTTCCCTCTGTACTTTGTCCTTTTTTCTCTTCATGTGAAGGACTGTGGAAAGTCCATGTAAGAAACAGAAACTTCTCAGAAGACTTAAGAAATTTTGGAGATTTGTGAAGCTGTCTTAAAGGTATGGGCACAAGTACATTTGGAGCAGTTTCAGAAGAAGAATGTTTCAAAAGGGCAGCAGCTGTTATATTTAAAACATTACATGTGGACAAGTCAGGAGGGATACAAACATAGCAAAACCACTCCAAGCACATCCTGGATGAAGCCAGTTAAAGCAGATGTTTTGCAATACAGGTTTCCCTCGCTTTATGCAGGTTCTGTATGTGTGAATTCGTTCTTGTGTCATGACCCTTTTTATACCAAAAGTTCATTATACACAAGGTAAATTCACTCTTATGTGGTCACTTCTAGTTGCCACAAGTTGGAGCAGCCCTAAGACTCTCTAACTTATTCCTAGATAGAATCAATCCCCAGCTGACCCCCACGCTCCATGGGAAGTCAGTAAAGAAGTATGTGCATAAAAAGTGATGCCTGGCCTTTGCAACTTTTAGGGACACTTCTTCCAGCTCTATTGTTGTGGTTCCATAGTGAACATGAATCAAGTTGTCTTTATCCACTGTCAGCTTGCTGGTCAACCTATCTTCATATCAAGGTATACAAATTTAAGTTATCCTGAAAATATACATCTATATACATACATTATTCCTTGATTTATCCAGTTTACAAGCTAACATTTGTATACACAGCTATGCATTCTGTCTCTTTGGTATTGGTGCATTACAATTTTTAATCTATTCCCTGCATCCCTTGATGATTTGATAAACTTTTAAGACAAGCCACAAGTTGACAAGGTATTGAATAGAAGGTATACATATTAATCAATTTTCACCCAAGTATTGTAGGCCATTTCCAGTCCTCCTACATTCTTTGTTATATTATTGCTTCATTCCAGGGTGTCACTGGTGCAGCCCAAGCATAAGGGGTTGAGGACAGGGTGTTACAGTGATCACAAACTGGGAGTCCAGAAGCCAGTGATTATAAACTAGTAGTCCAGAAACCAGGGGTGGAGGCACATGAAGCAGACAGGAAAAAGGCAGGTTAGGATTAAGGCAGAGGATTCAGGCTTGGCAAATGTTCAGAGAAAGCAGGGAGAAAAGGATCATAGAACAGACTGGAATAGCACTAGGATTAGCTAGAAAGGAACCTGACTAGTTGCAAGCCCATACAGCACTGCAAAGGCTACTGCACTGTAATGGGGACCAGCTGAGTGCACTAAGGCAGCCAGCAGCCAGTCTCATCCAGGCTATGAGGGTCAGCTGGGGCTTGTCTGGGCAGAAAGTAAACAGATTTGATATTGAGTAGGTCTGGACTACAAGCAAACCTTGGAATTGAGAAATTAAGTTTGGAATTAAGAAATTAAGCCTGAGCCTCTGGCTCAGCCACCATTACTTGGCTCTGGCCATTTATTTTTGTTCTTCGTGAGCAGAAACAAGCAAACAACCAAAAAAACAAAACTCCTTAAATTATTAGAAATAGCAAATAAAATATGAGTAGCTCAGGTTTTCATTGTGGAAAAGAAAAAGGGAAACTTGGTGTTAACAGTAATTGCTAGATGTTATAAAGAGGAAAGCAGGCATTGAATTGTATCCTCACAATCTAAAACATTTTGCTTTCATTGCAAAACTTTCTGGTATAATACCTTTTTAAACTAACTTTCAACTTAGGTTCTGAATCAGATTAAATTCTGTTAATGTCATTAGTAGTTTTGTTATCACAACACCACCTCCATTCTATTGCACCCAAAGTGATTGGCTATGTGGATCCATAGGGCATTGGGAACTCTATATGCTGCCAGACATTATAGCAGTGAGGACAGCAGTTTTCATGCTCTTCTTATATCAGCTAGCACTGTGTAATCCATGCTTCTTCTAGATTTAACATCCTGGGGCTTGATTTATAGTACCAGACACATTTTTTTCACAAAGAGAAAACTCTTTTCTGTTTCTCTATTTCTTTAACAATGCATTCAAAAGGATTTTAGAGCAACAGAAATGGCAAGTGGCTCCAAAACACACTAGTCAATTTGTTCTGTCTTCCTTTCACTCCTCTGTTCTGCCCTCAGGAAGGTATTACACTTTAAAGGGTCAATAACCTGCCAACATTTACGTGATCCTTACACAAAGTTTCCTCCAAGTAAGAAAGCCCAAATGATTTAAGATTTTTCAATTTTATTTTATTTTTTGCCTGGTAGAATACAGCACCTCTAAAATAGCCATGCATAACTCTGTCATGTAGTTTTTGGCACATACCTGTATAAATATAAAAGTTTATTTTCATGCTATATGATAAACTTGTTGTGCAAGTAAGTTGAACACCCATAAGGTAATGAATAGTATTGACCTATGGCAAATATCCCAGGTGCTACACAAATCATGACAATCACGCAGCCTGGTCGAAGATCATAAAAATCCACTTCAGGCCTCAGTATTTTACATCTGGGCTATAATGTTGGCCATTATCTGAGTCTTTTTACCATTGTTATGAAAAAGCATATAATTCCTTAAATTCTGCTATCCTCTTTCATGTATAGCTGTTCCTAGAATCCTTCTGTTAACCCCTTAATCTGTCACTTGAATGGGTTACCACCGGGAACAAAATGTCTGTTCAACTTTAATTCCTTGCTAGGATTCAGTTCCTATTACTCAATGGGTGCATTTACATGAGAGTCTATATTGCTGTAGCAACAAGCTACTGTGCCATAGTTATGGCAATGTAACCTCACCAGGCACAAATCGGTACTTAACCACATACTAAATAACTGTGCAGTAACTGCAGTCTGTCACACGTGTAGACACACCCAGTAACTTATGTTATTCCAAACTGCCTTTACTTCTTCCTCTTTTCCAACCACCTTATCTTGTATTTGCTTATTTGGAATTGCTACCCTTGAAACATATGGCATAATCACTTTCACCAGTTTAAAACCAATTTTTTCTTTCTTTTCTACTTCAGTCTAATTGCAAATAGTTTTACCCCTGTGTGGAGAACTTATAATTTCTGAAATCTGTAAATAAAGACAAGTCCTAAACTTGCATTTACATTTTGTTTCAATTACCAACATAAGAATGTTTTATCAATTAGACATGAATGGTATGTAACCCAGCCAGAACTGCCTCCTTCCCGGAAAATATTTAAAGAAAGAACAGGTAGCAGAATCCTTGATTCTGCCTCAGAATGTATCATCTAGAGCACCTGAATCAACACATGTGGGGAAGTAGCCCAGATCAAGACAATGACTTGTAGTAAGTTACCTGCTGTAAGGAGCCAGAACCTACATTTACTTCACCCACACTTATTCCCTAACCACCAGGCAACAGCCACTCCCTCTTTCTGCCCCACACCCCCTTAAAATTTGCCATCCTTTCTGCTAGGCAGACCAACCTCAGTTTCAGGGCTGGAGAGCATCTGCAGTTTGATATTTGGGGTACTGTCCTGGCTGGGGCAAGAAGTAGGTTTGAATTGCTCAGTCAGAACCTGAAGGCTCCCACTTTCTAGATAAATGGTCTAGACCAGCGTTTCTCAACCTTTGGGTTGCAACCCAAAAGTGCATCAAAAGAATATATGAAAGGGGTCATGAACAAAATTTAAAAATGGATTATCCTTTAAAGGAGAAAAGTTTGGGAAACTGTAGCTTTTTCCCTTGTAGGCTGGCAGTTCTAGTCTATGAGGGGCTGCTTGGAGCCCCCTGTGCCCTTCCCCCACCCCAATTTAGATAAACGTAGATGGGTGTGTGGAGGAAGGGGGGCAAGAGGTTGGGAATGGCCACTAATGTTTACAAATGGGTCCTGACACAAAATAGTTGAGAACCACTAGTCTAGACTATTAAATAAAAAGTGTTTGGTGGTGGTGGAACCCCTCTTCTAACCACATTTTAAAAATAAATCAGTTATGACAACATTTTATGAGTAACCCACATCAGCAAGATTGGATTTGTCATATTCGGAGCACACCTACTGATTCAACCCCCTCGGGGGACTTAAGTGTCACTGCTCCAATAAAGGCTTACACGACATCTAGGCACCTGACTACTTGATCCAGGGCAGTTCTGGAGACATGTCCAAAAACAGAACTAGAAGTCCCTAGAGAAGTCTCAGGGCCAAAAATGAGGCACATCGGGAGTTTTAGTCAACTGCTGAGTGGGAGTTCTTTGAATTCCAATTTTAGACTTTGGTGCCTAAGTCTATCTAAGTCCAGTTTTCTAGAACGTATGGATTTTTTGGGGGGTTTTTTTGGACTTGACCCTCAAATGTGTGAAGACTTTCAGAGATGCCAAATGTCTGAGATTCCCTTTTACTAAAGTGCAGAATTTTAAGCATTGAGCTATGAAATCTCTGTGCCTTCATTGCATCCTCTAGGTTCTGATCCAAACCCTGTTAAAACAAATATCTGGGAATCATTCCGTTCACTTAAATATGCTTTAAATAAAATCCCTCATTTTTAAAAAAATCACAAATAAAGTAACAATAAATATTAATAGAAAGACAGAGTGAAATCCATCAGCTCCTATACCCATTTGAAAAAACTCACATATTCAATTAATTCTGGAATAATATAATAATTAGTTTAAGAAGTGGAGTTACCACAATTATTATTTTTATTTAAAATAGCCATCATATGCATGAAATATGTCTTAAATATAAGCAATTGAGAATATTTCCAAACTGCAATCCTAATTTTTGGTTCAGTAACTGCTCTACTTTGCAACATTTAGGTCTCTGCTACAAATTAAATTTTGGGTATAGTTAACCTGTTGATTGTGTCATAAATAACAATATGCCACACATTAAAAATTATGTCTTTGCAGCTGATTTGTATAGCACCATACATTGAAAATGTGGCGTGCCTACAGTCAACTGATTGTCAACACTGGGACCTGGGCACACCTGAGTCAGAAGCCTGGCTGAGGCTGTGCTTGTATTATGCCAGGACGTAGGCAACCAGGTCTGGGGCTCCTCAGAGAACAAGGCACTCACTAGGTGTGGTTAGATAATGGGTGCAGAAGACACTTTACTGCACAGCAGACTAATTTTCTGTGCAGTAAAGCATCACCATCTACACGTGAGTGGCAATTAGGGTGCTGTAGATTAATTTACTCCACTGCTGGATCGTCCAGTCAGATACAAGCATTAGCCAGCAGCGCAGTAAATTACTGAGATTAAATCTGCATGTAGATGCTGATGTCAGGATTAGTTTACTCTGGCTAAAATTGAGCCTGAGTATATTCAGTCTCATTAACTGCATGTGTAAATGCAACCAGGCAGAATGGTTTTGTCTGAAACAGTGTCCTTGTGGCAGGGAAGCCTGGCATGTACCTAAGACTGAGGTAGGTGTTGCAGGGAAACTAACAAGGGGAGCTGGGAGGAGTAACAGCTCCTACCCTGCCCAGGCTGAGCCAACAAAAGCAGCTAACTTCATCGGGAAGAGAAAACAGTGCTGGGCACTGCAGGCAGATGATGAAGCCCCAGCCCTTCCCATGCTGTCCTGCCATCCTTCCTCTACTGCTGGAACTTCGGCTCAGTGTCTGCAGCAGCTTAGAACTAGAACTAGAAATGTGTATAGGGGTGTGTGAAGTGGGCCCTATTCAGTTCAGATTGAGATTTGGCTGGAATCGGGGATCGTGATTCAATTAGTTGATTTGGATCACTGTCCCTGATTCAATTCGGCCAAATGTGAATATAAAGATTGGATGCTGAATCGGAGAATCAGTGATTCAGACATAGACACAGCTTTAAATGTTTTTTCTATATACCTTAGGTAGCAGCGCAGCTTGTAAATGCTGCTATTCTGGGGCACACGGAGCATCTCACAGGAGCACAGGGGGACCCTCCATGTGCTTGGCGGTGTACCCGGAAGTACTTCTGCTCCACTTTAAGGTCCACTGGGGTGTGCACAGGGCTCCCTCTCTCCCCCCTCTTTCCCCCAACTTGGTGATTGGCCTTGGGGGGACCCTGGGTGTCCCCCCCAGACCCAGGAGGCACCGGTTGTTGAGTTGGAGGCGTATGAAGGGCCCCCCAACATGCTCCCTGGTGGACCTGGAAATGGATTGGACGTGCTTCTGGTCCACTTCTGGGTCTGTTGCCGAGTGTTCTGGGGAGCCCCCCACACTTTTGTGGGACACTCCATGTGCCTCAGCATCGTAGCAGTCACAAGCCACCAGGTATATAGAAAAAATATTTAAAGCTGGGTCTATGTCTGAATTGCTGAATCTCTCCAAATCAATTTAGAGGGTTCTGATTAAATTCAAAGAGATTAAAGGGTTCTCTGATTCAGTCTGGATTTGGAGATTTGGCCACTGAATCAGGCCACCAAATTGAGTCAGGGACGGAAGAGTCTCACAGCCCTAATTAGAACCTGGCTGGAGCTGTCCAGAGTGCTGACCAGGGCAGGCTAATGCACATGCCCAGTGAATTGTGTTATGGTGCCTTAGGGCATTTACAGCTGCATGTGTAGATACCAGCCTAAAAAACACTTACTGCACAGTAACTTGGTGTGTGATAATTTACTGCACAGTAAATGCACATATCAATATGCCCAGTAAATATTTACATAGATTGTTGGGGGTTGGAAGGGACCTTGTAGATCATTGGGTCCAGTCCCTGTGCCCTAGACAGGAAAAGGCAACTGGGGTCAAGTGATTCCAGCAAGGTGAATGTCCAGTCTTCTTTTGAAGATTTCCAGAGTAGGTGATGCACCACCACTGGAGTGATATAGATATTCAGTAGCTGATATTCAAAGTTCAAGCTATGTTGAATTTTGGCAGGGTGAAAAATTCAAGACCTGCTCTTATGGTAAACCTATAGGAGAGGTAACAAATAAATAAGATAATAGAAAACTAAATACTTTCTAGTCTGAACAATGTGTGTCTTGCTTGAGGCATTTTCTCTAGAAAGAACAGGCTAGTAAAAGATGTAATAGCTGGTACACTCCTCAAATTGAATTAAGTCACATTCAGCTGGCCATTGTGAGGGGAATCCTGTATTGCCTACTGGAAAACTGGTTCCTTCCCTCTTGTCTTTCCCATCTCATGCAAGAACAAGATATAAGGGAACAGTGCCTTGGAGCCTTAGCTACATTTCATATGCTTTGAAGGTTGTTCCCTTTGCACATGGCTTATTCCTTAGGAATTTTGCTTAAAAACCTAAACTTACTTCACAGGCACTAACGTTACCAAACATATTTAAGAATATAATGTTAATGTTAATTAGAAGAGTATGTTTTTGAAGCATGTATCCCATGTTAACAGAGAAAACTCTTTATCACTTTCTAACATAAAAATGTACCTGTATATGTTTAACTCCTTATTTAAATTGTTTGGACAATGGATACGTATACTTTCTGAGGATCTTCATTCAATTACATTTGAAAGTGCACTAATGAAGTAATGCTTTACTACATATTTTTGTGTATAAAAATATACAAGCAGATACATTACACAATATATGTGACAATACTTCTGCAGTTAAAAGAGATTGCAGCAAAGGTATCTTAAAATCGATCCAAACAATCCTCTGCTATATGACACTGACAGTCCCAGTCCCAGTTACATTTCTCACAATGGACTGTGATGTTTACCAGTGAAATATGCCTGTGGTAACAGAATATTTACCTACAATAAAATTTCCATTACACTGCACAATGTCCAGTTAATTGGAACCACTAATAAACTGGCATTACTGT
The DNA here is from genome assembly GCF_001723895.1 of Crocodylus porosus. Classification (NCBI taxonomy): domain Eukaryota; kingdom Metazoa; phylum Chordata; order Crocodylia; family Crocodylidae; genus Crocodylus; species Crocodylus porosus. The sequence goes on along the minus strand of NW_017728943.1, from coordinate 116,896,796 downwards.
TTTCTGGAAATCTGGAGGTCTTCTTAAAAAGAAAGTGTAAGAAATGATTTTCATTGAAATACCAATGCATATTGGATTGCTTTTGAGTAGAAGCTATACCAATGGCTGGAAGAAGCAAAGATGTAAATGGTAATATGATTTTTTTTTTAAATATTCTTTGTTACAGTATGTTTTGTTTCAGTCCTCTTTTTTTCTCTGCCTCTTTTTCATTTTAATTTTTTCTCTGCCTTTTTTTCTTTTTCAAGATTTAATGCTCATTGGGTGCATTTACATGAGATACTTTACTCTAGATTAGTGCAAATTACTGCACAGTAAGCATTACTGTCTACACATGCAGATGCTTGCTGCAGAGTAATTTGCTCTAGTGTAAACCAACCCTGCAACATTTGCACATATAGACACACCAACTGAAATATAAGATATAAGATGTTGTGTGCTATGGCAGAGTGGCTCAGGTGGTTTATTATGGGTTTCATAGGAATTAATTCAAGCCCCATTCTGACTTGTATGAGAGGGTATCCTTATGTGTCTACCTTTAAATCGTATCTGGTCATTTGGGCTGAGGAGCACAACAATTGTATCTGGCCATTTGGACTGAGGAGTCTGATGTAATGCTAGTCACATTATTCTTTTTGTGCTGTTGGCTACAAAACCAGGTGTGCATTAATTGCAGTAGTCCCATAGATGAATAGGCTTGAAGAGCTATTTGACATTTATATGGTGATGAACATGGCTTCATACTGTACTTATTTCTTTGTACTTTTTCTTAATTTTTCCCCCTTCAAAGAAAAGATACATTTGGATTAAAAAAAACCAGTGATATGGAACTATTTCAGAAGGATTAGTCGTCTGTTAAGAACAGTCTTCTGGGGGTTTTTTAATCCAGATGTGACTAGCATTACATCAGACTCCTCAGTCCAAATGAGTCAGAATAGGGCTTGAATTAATTCCTATGAAACCCATAGTAAACCACCTGAACTACTCTGCCATAGCACACAACATGCAGTCTAGGGCTGCCCTCAGAACCATGAAATTCTTCCAGAAGTTGGACAGGATCTTGGACCCCACAGACCCTAGTGAGGCCCTGAGCATCTTCAGCAGCATGGACCAGGGAGTGCCTGTCACACTCACCTGATGGAGGAATAGGGGAAGGGGTGCCATGGCCACCTGTGCTTTGTCAGCTCTCCCACCTTCCCCCAGGCTAGAGCTTGGGGCTTCATATGGGGGAGTGACAGTGGGCATCCTCCTCTCCCCACCCTGCCCATCTGAGCTCCACACCCCACCCACCAGAGTCCTGCCCACCCATACCACCTCACCCCCACTTCCAACACACAGGAGATACGATACAGTTTAAGATTTTTTGAGTGCCCAGCAGCCTCCCAGCTAGGCAACCAAGGGCCCATCTCGTAGAGGCCATTCTTAATGGACTGGCCAACGCCAACATCCTGAGAGATAGCCAGCACGGGTTTGTTGCAGGTAGGTTTTGCTTGACCAATCTCATTTCCTTTTATGGCCAGGTGACCTATCACCTGGACAAGGGAGAAGAGATTGATGTCATATATCTTGACTTCAAAAAAGCCTTCCATCTGGTATCCCATAATCATCTCTTAGCAAAACTGGCCAATTGTGGCTTTGGGTCCACCATGATCTGCTGGCTGGGAAATTGGCTTCCTGGTCAGACCCAGAGGGTAGTAACCAATGGAAGTCAATTGTCATGGTACCCTGTGACCAGTGGGGTCCCCCAAGGCTCTGTCCTTGGACCCATATTATTCAACATCTTCATTAATGAGAACCTGATGGTGTTTAACACTGAAAAATGCAAGGTTCTCCACCTTGGGAGGAAAAACCTGCAGCATCCTTATAGGCTTGGCAGAGCTATGCTGGCTAGCACTATGGAAGAAAGAGACTTGGGGGTCATCATTGGCTACAAGATTAACATGATCCTGCAATACGATGCTGTGGCTAGTAAGCAACCAAAACACTGGCTTGCATCCATAGATGCTTCTCAAGCAAATCCCGGGACATCATTCTCCCCATGGGGCTC
>NW_017728943.1:116892847-116894517 GCF_001723895.1 Crocodylus porosus | reverse complement strand
GTCAAACGGTTATAAACTACTGCAAGACCATTTCAGGCTGGACATAAGGAAGAATTTCTTTACTGTCCGAGCCCCTAAGGTCTGGAACAGCCTGCCATCGGAGGTGGTTCAAGCACCTACATTGAACACCAGCAGCCTCTCTCCCTTTCTAAGGGAGCTTCTGAAGGCTTACCAGTTTGTAGCCTGGATCAGTCACACACATTGCTAACTGCCCCTTGATGTTCAAACTATGCTAAACTAACAGCACTTTACTCTACTAGCACAGATGTAGCTAGTTCAGCAAAATGATGCTTTGTGCCAATGAAGCAAAATCATTGATCACCAAGTAAAACAAGCTACACCTGTACAAGGTGTTACAACTGATCTAACTGCATTTAGCTTATTTTCTGGCCATCATTATGCTGGTCACAGATCTCACCTAACACACACCTGACCAACATAGCAGAAGTATGTAATATAAATAAAGCCCCAGCATTAGCCCAGTGGTGTCAGTTTTATCTAGGCACTGCCCAGTGGAGCCTACCCCATCTGCTGCAAGGGGGCAAATCAAGGCAGTAGCCCTGGACAAAACTGCTCCTTCTTGGCTCCATTTGCTCCTGACCTGGGCACACATGTAGACGCTGCAGACTAGAGGCATGTGTAGTTTACCAGGAGTAGTTTACTGCAGAGCAATTTAGTCTGCAGTTTATTCATGCACATCTATTGCATGTATAGACATGTCCTAAGAGAAGAATCAAGACCACAGTATCATGGGAAGGATTTTCCAAAGCACCTTATTTTCAAAGGGATTTATGTTTTTATTGTTTTAGAAAATCCCAAACTATGTTTTTGCCGTAATTTTTTTTTTCCTACAGGAAAATAATAACCCATTACTAGAATCCATATCTTTAGCATTCAGAAGCTACGGCATGGCATTTGTAGTTATCACCAATTTAGTTTCAATAGCATGTTTGACAAAATGCATTTAAGATGAAAATACTAGAAAAATTAAAGTCTTTAAGTCAGCTGACAGATGAGGAGCTAAACCAGCATAGAGTTACACTAAGAGCTGATTTCAAAATGGCTGATTTGCACCAAAGTACAAATACGTCAGAGTAAAGTATCAGATACACAGAGGGTGCATCTACATATGCCGATAGTGTGCAGCTCCTGGAAAGCTCCTGAGTATGCAATTTACATGTGCATCCAGACCATAGAACACTGCTGTGGGTTACAGCAGACTTGGCTGGCAGGGAATCCAGGGAGTCAGGCTGCCAGATTAGGACAGCTCCAACTAGGCTCAATGTGCTGTGTAGGGTCTGGCTGAGGCACAAGCATGTTTCAGTGTGGGGCTAGCTAACACTGAATCACCATTGTTCTACAGGCAGCTGGATTAGCATCTACACATGTTTTGCTGCACACAAAAGGGATGACTTGTATTTACAAGCTGTAGAAGTAATTAGCTTAATTGACTAAAAAACAGACAAAGACCAGAAGTGCTGATACTGCTTAATTCAGTTAAATGTTCTAAGATAAGGAATCCTGCACACCTTGGGTTATCCTTAAGTTATCTTGATATCTTGCCCTGTGCAAAGTTCATTTAAGTAAACTTCCTAAATTTCTGTGTCATTTACTATTGTTTTGTTTCTCCAAGGTGTATTTTTTATCTCTTTCTCTGTCTTAAGTATAAA
>NW_017728943.1:116876780-116892836 GCF_001723895.1 Crocodylus porosus | reverse complement strand
TTCCCCATGCTGTATGGAATTCTCCCTGTGATCACAGTATAGCCTTAAATAAAGAAAAGCTGGCTCTGTCAGTTCTGATTCAACCACAATGCGAAGTTTGATTTCTTCCACAAAGTCCTACCCTGCTGCAGAGTTTATTAGTTTTGTGTGCCCTAATAGGGGCACACATGCAGACACTGAGCCTTTTACTGTGCAGTTAATTAGTCAACTGTGAAAAAAAATATCATGTAGATGCACCTATAAGAGAGTAGACAAGGCACCAGAGATATCTGAAAAGACTGAAAGCCAGAATTCTGAACATTTAAAAATATTAAGATTTTAATGGTTAGGAATTGAAGATCAATCAGAATAAAATGGTCAAAAGATTTACTGATCAGTGAATTTTAACACAAAACTTGAAGACCTAGAAATTGATCACGATCTTAGAAAATGAGAAAAACGGATACACTCTGTAATAATAATAGCCTTTGTGTGTCTGGAGCATTGTGATCATTTGTCTCAGCAGCCAATCACAATGCTTACTGAAACAGCCAATCAGAATGTTCTGGAGCCTGTCCACCTCTTCTGTGGCCGGGGGTGAGGGGCTAACTGCTGGTAGGCCCTGAGCTGCGGAGGGCCCCGGTGCTTCTCTCTGTGGTAGTGGTGAACCTCGGGTAAGGGGTGCAAGTCCATCTTTGGCCACAGGTCCCCACTGTAGCCTGCACTGCTTGCCCACAACACCTGCCACCACCACACCTGCAGACAGACCTTCCCCACCCACTCCCAGCACCACACGTGAGGGGTGGCAAAATAGTGGTGCCACTGCAAAGCCCCCAGCTCAGTGGCATACCCAAGCCTGGTTCCTCCACAGTGTTGGCCCCTGAAGCCTGGCCCAGCCTCCTCAGCATGGCACCATGGGAGCTATGAATCATGAAGCCACCTAGCAGAAGCACCCATGAGCTGCCACTCAGGGCAACAGGTGCTGCTGCTTCAGGAGCATGTGAGCTCCTGTGCCTGGGGGGAGTGAGGGACACGTGTGGGGTCAGGGGGTTGTGGGTGGGGGAGAGTGAGGGGCATGAGCAGGGACAGGGGACATACTACTAGCCAATTGCTCATCGAGAATGACATGACGAAGGGGTGGGGGAGATGGAGCACCACCACCCACCACCACATGCCACCAGTGCCTCCCAGGAATGGTGGGGAGGAGGGAAAGCTTGTACATAGCCACCACCACTGCTGCCACCCACCATCCCATGCTGCTGCCACTCCACAAATGGCCGTGAATGCCACCCCCACAATCCTCCACTCCGTGTCTGGACCTGTGCCTCCCCCCCACTGCCCCACCACTCTGTTTCCAGCCTCACACCCAGAGGCAGATTAATTTGTGCTGGGGCCCTAGGCAAACACAAAATTGGAGGCTCCCTTCTCACACAAGAACTGGGCTGTGGGGGCAGGGGGAGCAGGACCCCTTCCCCTCCTGGTGCTGGCAGGGGAAGTTGGGTTCACCCTGCTGAACGGGGGGTGGGGGGGCACACACCCCCCTCTTCTCCCTGCCCCCTGCATCCTGCTATGGTCAAACTTACACACTCGCAGGCACACATACATAGGCATGCACACAGATGGGTGCACACTACTTTCACTCTGCACATGGACACACAAACACACTCTCCCTCCTGCCATGAACATAGACACATGCACACACACATAGGTATGCATGGACACATGTATGCACATACGCAGATGGGATTGCACTCTACACACTCAGTCTCTTCATGTGAACACACAGAGATAAACACAGTCTCCCTTCAATGAACACAGACACATACATGCATACTCACACATGCACTGACACACACACACACACATAGACACATGCACAGACACATGCTGACAAATGTGCACTCTACTCACTGTCTGTACATGGACACACAGACACAAATACACTTGCCCTCCTGCCATGAACACAAGCACACGCACGCACACACAGACACATGCATGCACACACAAATACATGCACACACACATGCAGACTAGCTCACACTCTACTCACTCAGTCTCTGAACATGGATACACAGAGACAAACACAGTCTCCCTGCCATGAACACAGACGAATACACACACGCTCACACATGCATACACACTGACTCACATGTGCACACAGAGACATGTGCTTGCTAGAATTGTGGATCCAAGAATTGGATGCAGTACACCAGTTGCAGCCTCACCAAGGCCGAGTACAGCAGGAGGATGACATCCTGAGATTTACTTGAGAAGCATCTATGGATGCAAGCCAGAGTTTTGTTTGCTTTACCAGTTGTGACATTGCATTGGTGGCTCATGTTCATCTTGTGGTCAGTTCTGACCCCCAAGTCTTTTTTAGCCATGGTGCTAGTGAGTGTAGCACTGCTGAGCCTATAAGCATGCTGCAGGTTTTTCCCCTGAGGTGGAGTACTTTGCACTTGTCAGTATTGAATGTCATCAGGTTTATATCCTCCCATTTTCTAAGCCTATCCAGGTCAGCCTGGGATCACCAGCCCATCCTCAGGTGTGGATGCTCTACCCCAAAGTTTAGTGTCATTGGAGAACTTGGCCAGTGCACTTTTGACACCAGTGTCTACATCATTGATAAAGACATTAAAGAGAACAGATCCAAGAACAGAGCTTTGGGGGACACCACTAGTCACGGAGTGCCATGATGATTCTTTTCCATTGACTACCACTCTCTGGGTCTGGCCTTGGTACCAATTCCCCAGCCATCAGACTGTGATGTAGCTGAAGCCACAGTTGGCCAATTTTTCTATGAGGAGATCATGGGACACCAGATAAAAGGCTTTTTAAAAGTCTGGATATATGATGTCAATCTCTTCTCCCTTGTCCAGGCCTCTTCTCCCTTGTCTCTTCTCCCTTGTCCACCTTCCTTGGAAGTGTGCACTGCCCTGCAGATTGTGCTGGGGCACATGGTCCTTCACAGGCATGAGCCCCTGGCAGTGGTGTGGGGGTTCCATGCCCTGGGAGAAATACCCTGCAGGATACTCACATCCCTGTCACCTGCACCCCCCACAGCAACAATCCCCATGATAGCCAGAGGGGCTTTCACTCCATTGTGCCCCAGGCCATTGTTGACCACCACGGTGCCACCACTTGTATGGTTACTTATTCAGGTTTAGGAACTGTAGGAAAAACAAGAAGATATCACAAAAAATTTTACCCTGTACAGGGTAAAACTCATTCTAATGGTATGTCCATGCATTACACTTATATCAGTCTAATTAGGGTTAGGTCATCTAAGCACTGACCTGTACAGATATTTGGGAAAGTTTGAACAGGCCCAATGTAACTGATGAAGTAAATTAAGCTAGTTCAGGAATGAGTTAGCCTGATCTAAGAAATCTTTTTACACATTCAGAGCAGAGGTCCAGGGCTGGGAAAGCCCAGCTACTCACCCCAACCCCAGCCCCAGCCTCAGGGCTGCACATTTCCTACCTCCACCCCCAACAGAGCTCTTTTTAGCACCCCCAACAACTCCACACCCTGAGATGGACAACCCTAGAGTGAACCAAACAACCCCTGCTGCAGACCTGCCAGCCCTTCTGATCCTGCCAACCCTTCCCCATTACAGACCTCCACATTTCACATCAAATTTGCTAGCACCCCACCCCACCTATCATGACCACCCCTTCCCCTACCTTGATATATATCGGGTTCCTGGTGTGTTTCCCAGCATTGGTGAAAGTCTGCACAAGCAGGACCCAATCTACAATTGCATGGTTTAACAAATTCCATGATTATAGATGGAGTTCCACAAATATGGACATGTACCCTAGGCCTTTTTAGGTGCTTTCATGTGTTATTTATCTGCACATCATTTTTCCTTCTAAATATTATTTGGTCAATACTAATAAAATATACATTACTGAGAAAAAGATAATCACTTCAAAAGATATAGTGAACACTGCTTTACTGTATTTTGTAACTGAAGTGTGTTTATTTCAATCATGGGGTTAAAATGAACAGGTAAAAGAGCACATAATTGAAAGAGGCAGCCTGTCAAGACTGCTATGGTTTTTACTGTTTAAACAAAGTAGTCTGGGGGAGTTCTAAAGAGAATTAAGCACACAAATTGCACAGCAAATTCATCATGAATTAACCACTTAACTCTGTAAGACTAATCTAAAGTCCACATGTCAGTGATAATATGGACAAAATCAAAATTTACCCTATTTACTCTATTTTTAAAAAAAATTACAGAATAACACAGAACAAAATTGTCATCTCAGGATCACATTGCAGGACCACTTCACAATGTTTAATAATTCAGTCTCATGATCCTCCTCAATTCTGAATCAGACAATAGCAGGTTACAGATGAGCAAATGGAGGCCCTGAGAAATTAATTAATTTGTTCAAAGGTGTACAAAGAATAAGTTTGTAAAAAGGTAATAATTTCCAAAGTGTCTGTCCTTGGGTAGTTGTAAATACAGGATCCAGATTTAAATGGATAAACAATTATGTTAAAACAATTTTAGAAAAAAACAGAGAGAGAGTACAAGGAAAGGAAACCAGATTGATTAAGAAAATGAAGCTCAATTTACAGACCAGAAAGTTTCAAAATAACCTAAGAATTGCTAAAAAATCAAGCTGAGGTACAAGGTAAAATATTTGAGATACAAATTTAAAAAAAAATAACAAAAGGGTCTTCAAGCTTCAATAAATACAAAGGGAACAAGAAAGAAAGCAGTAGGCAGTAAAGCAGGAACAGGGTAGAGATTCTTCTGCCCAGTCAATAAAAAAACCCAACAAAGCTGAGAGGAAAAGGGAATTGAAGAGTGGAGGTAAAATGTCATATAGGTTTATAAAAAAGAGAATTAAGATGATACAATGATTTCAAAAGGTGAAGAATTTTCTAGAAAAGGGAAATTAAATAGATACGATGTATCTAGATTTCAAAAAGGATGGCAATAGCAGTTTGTATGGGCAGGGATGGGATTTAGAGCTTGGAAATGGGAAGGCGGGGAGGGGGCATGACCAGTCCCAGATGACAGAATGAAGAACTAGGACCATGATGATACTGCAATAGAATTGCCACCAGGCAAGTGATAGGGATGGGGTTAAAATCCTGAGCAACATAGTCCCTTTCCCGCTTACTTGCCTCACCCTGTGGGTGGCAAACAGGATTAGAATCACACTACAGGGGGAAAAAAATACATATGGTCAGTGTACACTCCCACAGTGCTCCCAAACTGTAGGAACAGCAAGGCAAAAGACATTTGACAGGAAGGGCCTCAAAATGCTGAAAATAGGCAGGACACTGTATGCGAAGAGGAGTTGGAGTAAGGGCATGGCTTGGATACCATAACACAAAATGGCCCCAAAACACAAACCCAAAAGCCCTGACTTGGAGGTTCAGTGGCAAAATTCTTCATGCTGAAGGGGAAGACCAGGTTCAGATCCAACAACTACAACAATTTTCTCCTTCATTCCATTTTTCCATGGGGGGGACAAGTGGGAACAGGGAGAAGGCAGTGCCTGAAAGGAGGCTGTCAGGCGAAGAAGATGCACACTTATGATTCCTCATCAGGTGCATAATCCATTGCACCACTTGTCCTGGTGGCGTACGCACCCCGGAGCCACCTCTCCCCAAACTGCCTTTGACTGCACACCATTTCAGAATGTCTGACAGCTTTGGCCAAAGCAAGGGCTGAGAGTAGAGAGTCTGGGCAAAACACGGGGGTGGGCAGGTGAAAGGTCAGACCCCTGCCCAGCAAGGAGTGCATCCTCCCGGGACCTTGCCTGGAAGAAGCCTGGCAGGAGTAGAAGCTGCACAATCCTGGGCACTCATCAGGCACATCATCCATTGCACCACTAGTCCCAAGCTGTCAGGGCCCCGACTCCCCCATGGGAGTGCCAAGGCTTCCCTCTGCTCTCTTGCCCTTCTCTTTCCCTGGCATGCGAGGCCTGGTGGAGAGGCAAGCAGAAAGACAGTGCCAAGGTGCCCCCAGGAAATGGGACAGGCAAATCCATGAAGCCTTTGCACCGGGCCAAAGTCTGCTACCTGCGAGCAGCGGGACATCAAAACAAAGCTCTTTCTGCACGCTTTGCAGCAGCCCAGGATCTGATGTTGTGGCTGGCAAACAGGATAAGGGGCACACTACAGAAGGCAAGAGCTGACACATCAGCCTCCGACCGTGCGCCTGGGCAGGTGGGAGCGGGCAGGCACAGGGACCGGACCTTTGACAGCAAGGGCCTCAGAGTGCTGAGAGCAGGCAGGGCAGTATGTGGGGTAGGAGCAGGGGCATGCCTGGGTTAGCAGGCCAGGGACAGGGCAGAGGGGCACCACCCCTGCTGTGATGCATTGGTGGTTCAGTGGGAGAATTCTCGCTTGCCATGCGGGAGACCTGGGTTCAATTCCCAGCCAATGCAGGCATTTTCCTGCTTACTTGCCTTGCCCCGCCCCAGCTGTGGTGGCAGCCATTCAGAGACATCTAGCCCCCTGCTTCAAAGCACAGCACCCAGCTGGGTGCCAGGCTTCTCTTGTGACCCTGGAGCTTCGCCTTCCACAAGTTGTGGGTGGCCTCCGCCAGGCCTTGGACCTCACCTTCCCCTGGAGACTTCCCACACCCTCTTTTCAAGCCAGCCTTGGTAGCTGGGCCAAAGGACTGAGCAAAGACAGGCGATAGCACCTTCCATTGCAGAGGGCTGGCCTGCATCTTCTGAGGTGGCCGCTTCCAGCCTGGGCTTTGGCAGCAGGCCTTAGCTCTTCCTTCCCCCCAGTCAACCTGTCTCTGGGCAGCTGAAGAGCACGATCCTTTCTCTTTGGGACTGCAGAAAGTGTGCCACCCCACACAAAGCCCGAGAGCCCGTTTCCCTGCAGGGACAGCCACCACTCCCTGGACTGCCTTTGGCTGCCCATCATTTCAGAATGTCTGACAGCTTTGGCCAAAGCAAGGGCTGAGAGTAGAGAGTCTGGGCAAAACATGGGGAGAGCGGGTGAAAGGTCAGACCCCCGCCCAGCAAGGAGCGCATCCTCCTGGGACCTTGCCTGGAAGAAGCCTGGCAGGCATAGAAGCTGCACTCTCCTGGGCACTCATCAGGCGCATTATCCATTGCACCACTAGTTCCAAGCTGTCAGGGCCCTGACTCCCCCATGGGTTCAATTTCCAGTCAATGCAGGCTTTTTCCTGCTTGCTTGTCTTTCCCCAGCTGTGGTGGCTACTGTTCACAAACATCTTGGCCCCTCCTTCAAACCCAGCACCCAGCTGGGTGCCAGTCTTCTCTTTTGACCCTGGGTTTTGGCTTCCACAAGTTATGAAGAACTCCCAGACAGTGGTGGTGGGGTTCCATGCCCCGAGATTCCCTAGTGGAAAGCAGGTGCTTCATGCTGGAAGTGCCAGACCTGCAGATGGGCACAATGGCCAACCGTTCTCTCCTCATCGGCGACCCTGCCGACCCACTGCTGCTGTGTCTCATGTGCTCCTACACCAGGCATCTGGATCTTCTCCAGGCCCATTTGAACCACTGTTTGGGCTGGATCTGTGCCCTGGTGGAGTGCACCATTTGTTGTCTCATGGGACATTGGCGCACCCTCACTGCCCACCTTTATGTCACCGAGGACAACCTCTCCTGGGTCAACATCACAGCCTGCATGCTGCATAGCTTCTGTGAGTCCCAGGAGAGCTCATCTGTGAGGCCTTGGCAGAGGAGGCATGGCACACAGAGGATGCCTGTCAGTAGAAGCACCACCTGTAGCAGCAGTGGCAGCAGCCCCTTCCCCACTGTTGAGACCCCAGGAGAGCTGCGCTCCCACCAGCAGGATTCAGGGCACTCCCTGCTTGAGCTGAACTGCACCACCGCCAATGGACCACCCTCCCCCCTGACCACCGTCCAGCACCATGCTCACTGCAGACTTGTATCACAAGGACAAGTTTTTATTTTCATCACAGCAACCAGAGTACCCTTCCCTGCTCCTTCCCCAATGAAAAAGTCCCCCTCCCCCCTCAATAAACAGAGCCTCCCCGTGACCCAACCCACCCACCAGCAATAAATAAATCTTCTTCCCCATAAAAACTACATACATCATCCTTTGTGAACCATCCTGCCATGATGGGGCATGGGGTTGGGGCACATAGTGGGCAGAGCCTGGGAGCAGGCAGCCAGCATCATGGCTTCTGGCTGTTCCCCTACAGGTGTGGACACTGTGGCAAGTGCATCAGGAGGGTGGCTTTCCCAGGGATGACAGAAGCTGTTGGTCACCCGGCATGAGCAGCTCCCCCTCAGGGAGACAGTGGCCTGTGCCAGCATGCAGTCCTGGCCCCACTTCAGGTAGCTCTGGACCCATACTCACGGACCTGGGCACAGTCAGGGGGCCTAGGTGGTGCCAGACTTGAAGTGAAGTCCAGAGGAGGGGCTCCTGGCTCCTAGAGGCAGCGCAGGACTTCCTCCTCAGCCTAGATGGGAGTCTGCTTTTAGGCAGCAGGTGGCTGCCAGGGGACAGGGTGAGAGGTCAGGCAGCAGGTAGCATAAATGCAACTGCTGGGACCAGAATGATGTTCAGCACTCAGAAGTCACCATCCATGGCCTGCACTGCCCAGGCCACAATGGCATTTTGCTCCCATGGCAGGTCGAGCCACTTGTGCTCCAGGGCCAGGAATTCCTAGTATGCCCAGTTGCACATGTCCTCATGACTGATATCCTCCACCCTCCAGGCCCACAAGTCCTCCAGTGCTACCTCCAGCCACTGGAGGAGGAAAGTGAAGTCCTGTGTCCACCTCTCAAGAAGCCAGCACATCCACAGGGCCCCACCTATATGTGGCAGCATCCTTGTGGCCACATCCTGGCTGCACCAGAGGCTGTGTGCTTCCCGGCCTCAGATTAGGAGTTGGGCATGCATGAGTGCATGGTACCAGGTACCATGGTAACTTGACAGGGCAGGTGCAGGCCCAGGGAGCTGCTGGCTGAACCCCCCATCCCTGCTCACTCCCCTGAGGCCAATGGGCCCCTGTGTGCTGGCCACAGGCAGCTTGCCTCCCCTGCCCCATTCCCAGTCCAGGGCAGGCTAGGTCAGGTTCCTGGCAGCTCCTGCTGTTGTGGCTCCATGTGGTGGGCCAGTAGGGGGAGCTCCTGCATTGAGTTTCCCACCTTAATATGCCCATCCAACCTTCTGGACTCCCTGCATCTCTCCAGGGGTGCCTAAGCCTGGGCAGACCCGCTTTCAAGCCGCACTGCAGAGTCCGGGGGTAACGTGCGATTGCCACCACCCCAAGAAGGGACTGTCTAGGTCATGTGTCCTTGGGGAAACACAGGCCTAATAGTCCTATGCATACTCCACCCAATACAAGAACTTGGGGTACCTCCCCAAGTCGGGGGCCAAAAATAGTCTCCCTTAGTCTGCAGACCCAAGGGACCTCCTATGCCTAATTAAATCCACTCCTCAATAAGTCTCCTACAACAGTCACAAAGGAGAACTTTATTGCTCCTGACAAGATGAGGTAGAATATGGTAAGAGGTGGAGCACTATCAAGGGATTACCATTGAGCAAAACAATCTGGTTGAGGTAGCCATTTGATATGCAAATACATCACTGTGAGCTGACTAGCTCTCTAGAACCACTTGCAAGTATCATTCAGAGATGGTAGAGATCTGGCTCAGAGATTTCCAGAGAGAGAGTGTTTCAGATGGATCAGACTCTCTCCCTGTATCCTGATGCTTGTGCCAGGCTGGTAAAATGGCTTCTCCTCCTCTTCTTCTTGGACCAGTTCCTTATATAGCCTTTCTGACCACAGCAGCCCAGTCCAATAGAAGCCAGCAGTGTTGGCAACTATAGCCAAACAATTTAAAAAACATCTTTGGTTAACTGGGCAGATGAGCAGGGGCTTTTCCCTCCCCCCACTCAGGTGAACAGAGGGACTACACCTTAGGCACCAGGCTTTTGTCACATAGGCAGGGAGGAAAATCCCCCTCCCTTAGGAATTCAACCCCTGTATGTCAAGCTGGCAGGGGACAGATTCCTGGGGAGAGACACAGACAGTGGCATTTCTGCCACACTCCAGACCCTGCTCCCCCTAACCCTGCCTGCAGGTCAGCCACTCTCCTGTGCTGCTGCCAAATTTATGATGATACCCAGGCTTGGGAGGGTTCAGGGCTCCCAAATGCCTGGGACAAGAAGCTGGATCCACCCCCACAGAGGCCTCTCCATGGAGGTGCCCCACAGCCAACCCCATACCAGTTCTGCTCCTGCTGCATGCATTCTGGACAGTGTGCAAGGAACTATTTGTGTGGACTGAGAAGTGCCTGACCCACTATGCCCTGCTACTGCTGATTGCCATGGTGCCCCAGGTGTACCTACACATCTGACACAGGACCCTGAGCTTTGATGGTGCAGGGGGCAAGCCCAGGTTGCCCTGCAACCTCCACTGCCTCCTGGAGAGCTATCTGTGGCTGTGCAACACATCCCTGGCCCCCACAATTGAGGAGGACAGCACTACCAGCATCAGTGCATTCCTCAGTGTGTAAGAGGCCCATGCCCACCTAGCCATGGGGACACAGGCTTCTCAATAAAGTTTTGCACTGGGTCCTGGGATGCAAGGATGGAGTCCAGTTGCTTCATAAAGGGCATAGACATAAGGGAACTGCCAGACCAGAAACTATGGTCAGTCACAAAGCCTTGACCTTGTGCCCACAAAGCCTTGACCTTTATACAGCACTGGTATGCCAACCAGTCATGCCTGGACTTCCACATCCAGCCTGACAGTGCCTCATAGCTCTGGGCAGGCTGCTGGGGGTGTGCTGTGGACAAGTGGAATTGGGCCTGATGGCCAAAAGCTGCCTGAAGCTGGGCTTGAGGGCTGGCAGGCGTGGCCAGCAGTTGTAATGGTCTGCAGAATCCCATAGGCCTTGATGGTGCAGCCCTGGCAGTCACATAGCAGTGCACTGCCAGGAAGGCTGGCACAGCTAAGCTGCACCACACCCAGGGGGCATAGAGCCTTGAGTGCCCTCAGGCTCTCTGCATGTGTACCCAAGGGCTCAAACTTCCTGCAGACTTTCAAAGTCTCAGGCAGGGACTGCCATAAAGGCAGTACAGCCCTGAGGCAGAAGAGGCTTCCAACCTGGTTTCCTGGGGCTAGCTTCAGGCTGGCCCTTTAGTGGTAGGACTGACCAGGGAGCAAACTTGTTCCCAGGTCACGTCTATACCTGCAAAACTGCACAGTAACTAATTCCACTTAAATTTGCTATCTGCACTTGCAGGTAGCAAATTTAATTGTGATTAAGTGTTTTTACTGAACAGTAATCGTGTGCACATGTAGACATGCATGCATACTGGGCAGGTCTACACATGATGCTATGTCACTGTAGCAATGTGCTATAGCTCTTTAATTTCAATGAGCAAAAACCATGATGCTGCAGCTACATTGCTGTAGCAAAGCACTTCCTCATTATAGCATGCTGCTACAGCAATATAGCACCTAAAAATAACTGTGCATGGCTGGTAGGGTGCACTATGGACTGTTACAGAACCATCATTTAGTATTTCCAAAAGGAAGTACTAAATGATGGTGCAGTAACAGTGGCGCTGTACAGCCACTTGTAGACATGCCCACTGTGCAATAAACTAGGCTACTGTGCAGGAGGGCTATGCAAAGATTCAGTCCATGATTCAATTCCGTGGAGATTCATCCCAATTTGGTAGCTGAATCTCTGAATCCAATTCCAATCAGAGGACCCTTCAATCTCTCTGAATTGGATCGGAATCCTCCGAATCAATTTGGAGAGATGCAGAAAGATTCAGAAATTCAGACATAGACACAGATTTAAAAGTTTTTTCTACATACCTGTAGGTACCAGGTGGCTCATGAATACCACAATCCTGGAGTGTATAGAGTGTCCCACAGAAGCACGAGGGAAAGAGTGGAGTGTTCCCCAGCATGCTTGGCAGCAGACTCAGAAGTGGACCAGAAGCTCTTCTAATCCACCTCCGGGTCTTCTGGGGAGTGTGCCGGGGGGCCTCCCATGCCCCCCTGGCTTGGTGACTGGTGTCTCCTTGGTCTGGGGGGGCACTTAGGATCCCCCTGTGGCCAATTGCCAAGCTCGGGGCTGCAGGGGGGCCCCCTGTGTGCTCCTCAAAGGAGCCAGAAGTGGATTGGAAGTACTTCCGGGCCACTCTTGGATTCACTGCCAAGAACACAGGGTGCAGGGGCACCACCACAAGGTGGTGGATGTTCCATCTGCCACACCATTGCAGTGTTCGTGAGCCACACCTGGTATCTCGAGATATGTAGAAAAAACTTTTAAAGCTGTGTCTATGTCCAAAACGCTGATTCTCTGAATCAGCATCAAATCTTCAGATTTAGCTGAATCAAATCATGGACAGTGATCCGAATCAATGAATTGAAACACTGTCCCTGATTTGGCCCAAATCTGAATTGAATAGGGCCCATTTCATACACCTCTACTTGCAGTTAGGTATCTCATGTCAACATGCAAGGTCTGTGAGGTGCAAGTTACTCGGCTGTTGATACCTTTGGATATATTCCAAACTGTACCTGATTCATTTTATTATCAGATGCTGTGAGGGTGGAAAGAAAGGATTTCTTCATGTACCACATCCTGCCATCCCCCCCCCCCCACACACACACACCCCTCCTGTTGCACAAGTGGAGCCTCACACTGTGTCAACAAGAGATCAGCTTATGCCATCAGGACTGTCTTTGAAAGGAAAAGTGTTAGAAACTTACTTTAAAATAAAATTAGATTTCAGACTGACACTGAATTTCAAATACACCAATAGAGTGATACCAGAGGTAGGAGATAAGTTTTGAATACTGGAAGCTGAAGGGGAAGAGTTGCAGGCGACAGATTAATTCCAAAGGTTGTATCAGTGTGCACCTACCATGAACTCTGTAATATTCACTTAAACATTTTAGGAAAGCATAACAGTTTTGATAAGGTGTTTAAGCAGCTCTTTCTGGGCTCAGGCTTTTGTTGTTCACTGGAATTTTGCTACTTCTCTGCTTTAATTTTGCAGTGAATACTCTTTACCAATTATTGTAGAATTATTTTTTGAAAGTGTTTTTAAAACTGTATTTATCTAAAGGTGTTTTATTTTTTTTCTTTTATAGAGGTAAACATGCCCTTACTTATTGCAGCTGCAGTGTACACATGCACATGTGTGCATATTTAAAAACAATTAAAGTAATTTAATATTAACAAATTTACAAAAAAGTTCATCCCAATGTAACTCTTATCTTTAGAAAATGATTGACAGAAAGGTACAACAAACTATCAACTGTTCCGAAGATTCTACTAAGCAATCTACCATAGGAATGCTTTACAAAGTCATCATGAACCAAGTGCTCCACAGTGTTCCATATATTTTGAAACACGCCCAAAAACTAGAATAATTTTTTTTTATTCTTCTTTACTCTCTTAAAGGAATTATGGGTTTTGCACTTGCATAATGTTTAGCAAAATCCTGTATTCACAGTAGTGTGAAAACATATTTCTCTCGTAATGGAACTAGAAAGTCAAGACAGCCTAGTTCAAACCTTTATTTCCAAATAGAGATGACTGGCAACATCTATATGAGATGCTGACTAAACAGGTGTTACTGCACAAGTATTTAGTACCTGCATAACCAAGGACTAAATGATTGCACAGTAACCAGGATTATTGGGCAGTAGCATCCTGGCACAGTTGTCTAGTGATGCTTACTGTGCAGTTGCTTGTTACTACTGCACAGTAGCATTGCATCATGTCCGGCAATGCTACTGTGCAGTAGCAACAAGTTACTACGCAATAGTAATGAGCTACTTACAGTAAGAGTCTCGTGTAGACATGGCCAGTTCGTACTTGTACTCTTATATATCATGATACAAATCTCCCACCAGAGTGGAAAATCCAAAATGATCCAGAATCAGATAGCAAAGTCCTTACAGCAAGGAACACCATGTTAACACTGTAGTCGGGTTACCACACACTTTGTATGTGTGTATCCCATTAAAGGCACAAACAACTATGACAAGCAAACAGCTATGTTAAGACCTATATTTAAAAGTGAGGAAATGCCAAAGTTCTATTGAAAACATGTGTTCATACTTACACTTACAGCATTATATACCATACACTGTTCTACTTCAGGGTTTATTTTTCCTTAAATGCTTTGGAGCAGTGTTACACTCTAGCAAAAGATACCTACTGGTATGTTATGTTGTGTTCATTTAGGAAAGGGTGATGACAATCCACATTACCCAGAATTCATGACCACTTCTTACACAATATACCCAGTATAAACACTGTTTGTTGTTGACAGCTAAAATAGGCTACTGCAAATGATGATACAGTTTATTAAGTGGATTCATTTAGCTGTATCCACGCTGTGGTAAAGATTTTGTTTCACAATTAATTCTACAATGAAAACACTATTTATTTTCTATGCTGCTTTGTAAAGAAAATCACTAGAGTCTGGTTCCATTTCAGTGGCATAATCTGAACGTAAGGAAGTAGTGAACGTGGTAAGGGGATAAGATAAAGCAAACAGCTTCGACACTGGGGGCATGTCTACACAAGATATTTTCCTTGAGATTAGAGCTAATTACTGTGCAGTAAGCATCACCATCTTTACGCATAGATGCCTACTGCACAGCAATATGCTCTAATAATGAGTAAATTTTCTACCAACAAATGCAAGTAGCAAATTTACTCTTGATTACTTAACACACAGTAGCACAAATGTAGACACCTGAGTGGGAGCAAATGGGCTCCCATTCAGCCAGGCAGCAGGGGCCAAAGATTGCTCCCTGCCCCCAGGAGCTGCCTGCTGCCAGGGTAGGCTCTGCTCCAGATCCTGGGTGGGGACTATGTCCCCCTGACCCAGCACCAGCAAGCTCCCAGCCCCTTTTTCACAATCTGGGAGTAGGGGCTGGGAGATCCTTATCACAACTACAGAGCTTGGGCTGGAAGCTACTTGCTGACAGGGAGAGAAGGTCTCTCCCTGGGAGTTCCCTGCTTCTGGGACAGGGGGACATTGTCCCTGACCAGGATCTGGTGGCAAAGCCCACCCAGGCAGCAGGAAGCAATGTCCCAGCGCCTGGCAGTCCCTGAGCTAGCACCCAGGAGAAGCCTACAGCAAATCTGCTTCCACCTCCCTGAACATCTAGACACATGCCCAGAAAAGTTTAAACTAGAGTACTTTAAAGTAAACAGCTCCTAGATCATTTGCATGTGTAGATATGCTTTGGTAGTAGTAACGATGGGAAATCCAACGAGCCCCAGCACCTTACAGTAAAAATCCTGAAAGCAACTTATTTTCTAAAGTAATTATTCCATAGAAGAAAGTAAAAATATAAAATCAAACATGGTGGAAAGGTAACAGTTATAGACAACCAAGTTACCAAAAAAATGGAAGATCAAAACTTAACTTGAAAAACTATACACACAAAAGTGCAACTGTGTTTGCATCACACATCAGTTAGCTTCTCAAGCAAATAACCTAAATGTCTGTTTGCATACTCATTTATCTAATTTCCACATGCAATTTTAAAAACTGCACATACTGTATAATAAGTACAAGTATACTTTTTCATGTACAGTTTTGCAAGTACTTGTTAGGGATTCAATTTTAGAATGTGGCTCAACATCTTCGATATAGCATAAAAGTTAAGGCGGACCTTGTGCATTATTAAATGAAGACAATCCACTTGATAGCAAATTTAGTGTCATTAAGCCAAATTACAAGTGGAATAACTACAGTCTACATTTCACAGTTAGGGCGGCTAGGATCTGGAACCAACTTCTCTTGTGAAGGCTATGGGACCTGAACCTGTTCAGCCTCTCCTCATAGGGTTTGCCCTGCTGCCCTCTGATCATGTGAGGGGCCCTCCTTTGGACCCTCTTGATTCTGTTCACATCCCTCCTAAACTGCATCCAGTTCTGGGCGCTGCACTAGTCCAACTGCGGCCTGACCAGTGTCACATAGAGAGGAGTATACCTCCTCCGCTCGGGCCTGTAGGGGGGCTGTCAGGAAAGCTAAGGCAGACATAAAGCTAGGAATAGCGTCCAAGATCAAGCGTCCAAGATCAAGGATAAT
>NW_017728943.1:116862981-116870198 GCF_001723895.1 Crocodylus porosus | reverse complement strand
CTGCGCTAACTCAAGCACCTGTTTACGCAGTCTGTTCGCGCGGCTCCGGTCGCCGGGGTGTCTGGGGGGCTTCGGGGGAGTGGGGACGCAGCGGGCTTCACCCGCGCGCCTCTCACCGCTCCAGAGCCTACCTGAGTCCTCCAGAGCCTACCTGAGTCAAGTCAATATGATAAATATTCTGACCTTATATATTCTTATAATAAATATTCATGACTAATGGAATGTGGCAGAACCAGGGGGAAGTGTCCTTGACTGGGTACTCCCCAAAGCGAGATTGGCCTAGGGATGTCACTGCTTCCAGTATCTAATTGTCCACTGTGACTTGATATTGAGTTTATGATTTACAAAACAGGAGGCAGTTCACCATGACAATGTGTAATCCCTTTATAACAGGATTTACACTCTTTGTAGTGACAGTTCACAACACAGTTCAAAATTAATGCCTGTCCCTTTAAGGAATGGCAAGAACTGCCAGTTTGGTCACCCAGTGAGTTGGATAGGGGCTCCACCACCCTTACATTCCCTCTACAATCCACCAAAATTATAACAGAAATAGACACAACAAAAGAACAGGAGCCTTTGCACTCCTCTCACCCCTATCTGGGAGTGTTGTGGCCTGGTGGCTTCACTTTCTCTTTCTTGCGTCCTCCTTCCAGTCTCCACAGCAGCTTCTTAATTCCCTACTGGTGTTCCCAGAAGCCAACCTACTGGCTTCTTCACCACTGGACAGTCAGCTGCCCCTTACGAAAGTGTATTATCCTGGGGCTCCCCTTAACTCCACTCTGGTCTGTGTTTTCTCACTTACCTGGCAACCAAAAGTCTCTGTTCCCCCCATGCTGCAGAGAACACATGGGGCCAGGGAAGGGACCCAGAGTGTTCTTTTCCCTCACTCCACTACATAGCATTTTTATCCCATTTAAGAATAGACTTTAGCAATCATGCTAAGGAATTCATGAGCTAATTAATATTCACAGGAGCTCATAGTAGAAGAATGTAAGGAGCACAAACAGAATATTCCATTTAATTTAATCATGGATTAATTTGATTCTCCATTTACTCTTATCCAGTCTTCAGGATTAAATCTGTTGTACTAAAACAACTTTCATTCTTTATTTTTTTTTTTTTTAGTTATGTAGCAAGCCCACTTTTCAGAGCTTGGGTTGGGTCCCAAGCTTGAGATCCTGCTGTTTGGAATGGTGGAGCCCATCCACCAATCAGGAAGCAGCAGGAGAAATAAAGCCACACCCCCTTTCCTGAGTGGAGGGGGAGAAGAGCTCCCCTGGACCTGACTGAAGTCCAGAAGACTTTAGGGGTGGCGCCCTGGAGTATGCCTACGTGCCCAGCATGAGGGACAGATGCAGCGAGGGACTCACGAAGAGCACAGCTAAGAAAAGCTGGGGAGCTCTCCCTCAACAGGCCCAAGGCTCCTGAAGCTGCCACTGGAGGAGCAGCCTTGGGACTGGTGTGAATCCGCTTGGGCTTTTGACAGTGCGCAGGGAGGGTGCATGGAGACCTGGCTTTGGGAGCCGCAATCGGCAGCTTGAGCCTGCAACCCCAGCAGGGCCTTGCAGCCCACAGTGAAGTAGCTCAGGCCTCATCTCTCAGCAAGCAGCCAGGTCCCACAGTGTGCAGGGTGGCACATGGGCCCGAGCCTCGGGAGCAAGGGAGCAGTGGAGGCCCGAGCCTTGGGAGCAAGGGAGCAGTGATGTGAGGATGGCTGGCTGAAGCCTGAAGGGCCCTGCCTGTGCTAAGAGAGCCCTCAGTACTGAACCAGGGCATGGGGAAATGGTAGTGCTGCAGCATGAGGCTCAGCACCCAGGAGCCAGCAGCAGTTGTGCAGCAGCTGAGAAGAGCTGAGCCCTTGGTGCCCAGAGCAGGGCACAGGGTGGAGAGGAACCCAGCGGTGCAGAAGAGGCCTGGAGAGGCAGTCCCATTGAGCTGTGCCTTGACCACCTCCACCTGAGGGAGTGTGAGTCATTGGGCCCTTGGGTCCCACAAGGGAAGGACATTTGGGGCAGGCAAACCCAGAGAAGGGACTGAGTGAGTAGCACCCCACCCCCGCACCTAGTCAAGGCTAGATGTTATTAAGATTATTCATGTTTGTGCCTTGGGTGTACCCAGGTTACATTTATTTTCATTATTTGTATTTGTAATGGGGCACTGGGCCAGCTCCCCAGTCCCTGCTCTGCAATCTACCCAGGAACCCTCATTGACTTGGGAATCCACAGGGCTTACTTTACAGAGGACATTTGACCTACAGCCAGACTCAGTCAACACTGAAGCAGTTTGAGGTGCTGCAAACAGCATATGGTGTACATACAAGCATTCTGGCCCCACAGGTGCTGGTCCCAACCTCCCCTACCCCAACCACACATGCAGGAGCATGCACAAAGGCAAAAAGCAGTGGCACAAATTTGCATCAGTGCTGTTTTTGCTGCAGCAACCACACACCCCTGCATGTGGGGCTATGCCTTAAGATTCCTCTTCCTTCTGACCTAGACTTCTTGTAAGGATATAAAAAGGGGAAGTCTGTAATTGGCTACAAGCATACCAGGGTGTGGCCAGTCCATCCCAACATCACTCTTTAAACCCTTCTTCACCAGGGCTACCACAGTATCAAAGGATAGTATTTTATATCACAGTATATTTTTACAGTAGCATGCATATTACTAGAAGCTCAAAGATTAGAACCCCAATGTGATGGGCTGTCCACTGTATAAGAAGATACATTAAGCTTCTATATAGTGCCCTGGCTTTACTACTTCATAGTCTACCAGGCCTACACGGTGTGCAGCAGTGGCGCAAATGGCCCCATCTGCCTCCCTTCCCTTCCTTTGCCTTCTATTGGCCTCACTGCCACAATGGCAACCCTCTAGCAGCCGCTCCAAGTCCCATTCCCCACAGGCAGTAGTGCAAGGGTGGGGAAAGGGGGTCTCAACCAGCCCAGGGCCCACAAATTTGTTTGCCTAGGTCCCACTAAAGGGTAAATCTGGCCCTGGGGAGGAATTCAAGTGTCATTCCTAAGTCTTTCAGTTTTAATAGGCTTTCTTGAGCTTGTCTAAGATTCTACCTCACTATCTGGTATGTGTACATCAGAAGTTCCTGCATCCCCATTAGGTGTTTTGCTACATGAGACCTACTCAGCAGCTGCTGCTCCCAGCCTTCTTGCACTACATCAAGCAGGCCCCAGGGCCAGAAGCCACAGTTTAGCCCAAAGAGGCAATAACCTGTGAAAGTGACAGCAAAAATTAAGGGTACCAGTAGCTGGTTCCATCTCTTGGGATCTCCCTGAATGCATTTCTTTAACATAAGCTTTAAGGTGTGATTCAAATGCTCTACCAAACCATCAGTCTAGGCATGATAGACTGATATTTTTCAGTACTTTATCTAAAGAACCTCACAGATTCCCCTCATTACCCAAAAGAACAGGTTAGCGACTATTTATAAAAGCTGGATGTCTACAAGTCCATGGGGCTGGATGGGATGAACCCAAGGGTGCTGAGGGAGTTGGTTGATGTGATTGCATAGCTACTGGCCATCATCTCTGAAAACTCCTAATGACTGGGAGAGGTCCCAGATGATTGGGAAAGGGCAAACATAGTGTCCATATTTAAGAAAGGGAAAAAGGAGAAACCAGGGAACTACAGATTGGTCAGCTTCACCTCAGTCTCTGGAAAATTCATGGAGTAGATCCTCAAGGAATCCATTTCCAAGCACTTGGAGGAGGAGAAGTGATTAGTAACAGTCAGAAATGTCTGACCAACCTGATTGCCTTGTATGACTGGCTCTGTGGATGTGGGGAGACTGGTGGATGTGGTGTACCTTGATTTTAGCAAGGCTTTTGATATTGTTTCCCACAACATTCACTCAGAGAAGCTAAGGAAGTTTGGGCTGGATGAATGGACAGTAATGTGGATAGAAAACTGGATGGCACATTATGCTCAGAGAGTAGTAATCAATGGCTCAATGTCTATTTGGCAACTGGTATCAAGTGGAGTGGCCCAGGGGTCAGTCCTGGGGCCAGTTTTATTCAATGTCTTCATCAACAACCTGGAGAACAGCATAAAGTGCACCCTCATCAAGTTTGCAGGTGCCACCAAGCTGGGGGGAGTAGTAGATAAGCTGGACAGTAGGGCTAGGATTCAGAGTGATCTAGACAAATTGGAGAATTGAGCTAAAATGTATCTCATGAGAAGCAACAAAGGGAAAGTGCAAAGTTATGCACTTAGGATGAAACAACCCCATGCACCAGTACAGGCTGGGTGCTGACTGGCCCGGCAGCAGGTCTGCAGAGAAGGACCTGATGACTACAACGAAAAAGAAGTTAAATATGAGCCAGCAGTGTGCCCTTGTGGTACACAAGGCTAATTGGTATACTGGGCTGCATTGGTAGGTGTGTTGCCAGCAGGCCAAATAAAGTGATTATTCCCCTCTATTTAGCATTGGTGAAGCCACATCTGGAGTACCGTGTCCAGTTTTGGTCTCCTCAGTATAGAAAAGATATGGACAAATTGGAGACAGTCCAGTGGAGGGTAATAAAAATGGTAAAGGGGCTGGGGCACGTGACTTATGAGGAGAAGCTGAGGGAACTGGGCTTATTTAGTCTAGAAAAGAGAAGACTAAGAGGTTATTTAGTAGTAGCTTTCAACTACCTGAAGTGGGGTTCATAAGAGGATGGAGCTGGACTGTTCTCAGTAGTGGCAGATGACAAAACAAGGAGCAATGGTCTCAGGTTTCAGCAAGGAAAGTGTAGGTTAGATATTTGGAAGAACTTTCTTACTAGGAGGGTAGTAAAACACTGGGACAGGTTATCCAGAGAGATTCTGGACCCTCCATCCTTGGAGGTTTTTAAGACCTAGCTAGACAAAGCCTCGGCTGGGATAGTCTAGGTGGGGATGGTCCTGCTTTGAGCAGGGGTTGGACTAGATGACTTCCTGAGGTCCCTTCCAGCCCTTATTTTATATGATTCTATGAAATCAGTCAGAGCCAATGACATCCTCCAAAGCAAAGGGATCCATCATGTCTTTTGAGGGAGGGGGGATACCCTCTAAGTCCTCTCGAGCAAACCCATCTAGCTCTTCTATGACTTCTCTCTCAGTGGTCCCTATTAGGGTAGGAATTCCATTAAGTATGGCCAGTCTCAACTGAGTAACATGAGGCAGGGGATGTCTTGCAAAATCCTAATGTGCATCTTGTGCATCCTACCAAGGACTGTCACCGGCTGTTGGCATCGCTCATAAGTCTGTTGTCTGCCATATATGCAGACTAGTCTTGCCTGAGGTTGGGGTGCCTGCCTGGGTCAGTAAGGCAGTCACATGTAGCAAGTTCTACACACATCCCATATCCACCAAACTGGGCATCCACAATGGGCCTGGGGTGGTAAGGTTCAGGGCGGGCATGGCAGAACCTGTAATCCATCTTTTCTACACCACTCTCACCAGTCCTCAGCTCTATATCAGTGTGAAGGAAATCTCATCCCATGCTACAGCTGGGGAACCCTCTGGGTCAGCGCCAGATCAGGTGTCCAGTGACTCCACAGTGGGCATACCTGTCCTTGCAGGGACCAGCCCTGGCTTAACATCCCACCCTGATTTACTAGGTGGGTTCACTTGGGACCTCACCTCCGTCCATAGTCCTCGGTCATGAGCAGGTTCCTCAAGTGCTTCCACATAGGGCTCTGCAATGTGGATGGCCTTGTTAAGAGCTTGAGGCTGGTGCTGTCATACCCACATCTGGGTCTGCTTCTCTTGGTCCCAGATAAACTACATCAGGATTATTATCTCACCCAGCTCCAAAGCCCACCTCTTATCTGGTTTAAGGCACCTAGGCCTGGTATCCTTCAAAAGTTTAGCCCAACAAGCTAGGAGTGCAGTTTTGCTAATGGACTAACAAAAAGTAAAAGACACTATACTGTAATGGCTAGAAGTATCTCGGGAACACTACCAGCAGCAAAAAGAATAAAGAGAACTGGTGACCTCAGCTCTTGGTATGTGGTGCTCAGCACACAGTTTGTGCCCAGCCTGTTAGTAGAAGCTTTAGTGTGACCTTGCATGACAAAGGGGTTTTTCCTCCTGCACTAGATGCCTGGTGAGAATGGAGACCGTGAGGATCCTGCTGCTGCTTTGTATTTCTGCCCCAGGGAAACCAACTAGCCTTTGGCCGGCTGTGAGGTGCACATCTGGGTTTTCCCTGGACACCCTGGCAATGAGACAAGACTGTGCGACTTTCCTGGGCATGCTGACCCTGGAGAAAAATATCAGGTCCCTTCCAGCAGTAGGAAAGTGTCCAGATCTGCTTGCAATGTTCCAGCATGCTCTCCCCCTACCTCCATCACCAGGTCTGCTTTTAGCCCATTGCCTCCAGGCACCAGGCTAAATCAGCAGTGCTCCCTTGGTTGGCACAGTGCTGGCCAGTTTAATCATGGCCCAGATACCTGTGGTGTGAGGTGAGTCAGGTGGGGACCTGACACAGCCCCACTCAGCCTTATTTTCCTGTATAAGCACTAACTGCAACCTAGCCTGTCTCCGGAAAATAGCTCTTCACAAAAACATTGTAATAGCCACTCAAGTATTTCACAGCTCTTGAATGTACAATCAAGCATCTAAGTATTTCCAAGTAGAGTGCACATGAGGTTGACGTTCTGTAAATGTCTACTGGTAACAACATATTGTGAATAAAGAGTTAGTCTGGGCATGTCTTTGTCTCCTATAAGAGAAGATGCACATAGCTATACTACTCATGAAGCCCCAGAAAAAAAATATTTCTCAAGCTATGGAGAATTATCTTGTATTCTAGATGAGTTCTGATCACTTAAAGGTAAAGGTTTAGTCTTTAATTTCAATTAGATTAATAGTGGAAGTACTCATCAACATAACTGGCATAGATGGGGATGTTCCTGCTTTGAACAGGGGATTACACTACATGAGGTCCCTTTAAACTCTAATTTTCTATGGTTCTATTATAAAAGAATCTAGATCTTAGCTATTATTTCCTACATTGTTTGAATGTACATGGAGTTTCATCTTTCTGCTGAATTCAATATCAGTATCCTAACCTATTTAGAAAGGAAGAAGAAGAAAAATTATTATTTTCCTTATTACCTTTGGGTTGATCAGGCTTGGCAGAATGGGGGAAGAGGTGGTATTTTAATATTAGATCAGGACAAGTATATATGCGCGCGCGCGCGCACACACACACACACACACACACACACACAC
>NW_017728943.1:116842908-116862881 GCF_001723895.1 Crocodylus porosus | reverse complement strand
GAGCCCTGGGAGACACAAAAGGCAAAAACAATATTTGTTCTGCAATCTTTTGCTATCCCATTATCTTTTCAACAGTAAGAAACCTGGTGACAGATGCTTTATTATAGAATGAGGGCAGTTACTCCATAGTTTTGGAAGTAGCTGAGTTTCTGCTCAAACTGTTTATAAATCTGTGTTCATATAAGTTTATAAACAGCTATGTCAACTTCAAGTTTCACAGGTTATATCTGAGATTATATATACCTCAAATCCAAGGTACATTTTTTTCTACAAATGCTTCAGTTGGTGTTAGAGAAGGGATAAAAAGGTAATGCAGAGAAAAATAAGGAAACTGGAAAACAGCAAAGGTTTAAGTCCTGTTGTAGACACTAATTCATGGTCCAGTCTCAGTATAATTTTTATGAAAAGGGGAACTCTAAGCAATTTTCAACTATTTTTTAGTTTCACCAGTCTACAACAGCTGGCAAAAAGCACAGGAATTTATGTCCAGGCCCCAGGTGGCCACCTGGTTCACCCATGCCTGTGTCCAGCCCTGATTGTGAGACAGGCAATGTCCATCAGAAACATTGCCTCTGTTGGTCACCACTAACAGGTAAACCCCTCCTGCCCCTTCCAGGGTTTTCACTCACTATGCAGCATTGGGAGAGAAAGCTACAAGAGCCCATGAGCATCATGCTGGCCCCTTGAAGGCCTCCTGTCCATCAGCATCAGAACCAATATTTGGACTCTAGATCCCAGTTCCAGGTTTAGATTATCAGAGTGTAATTCTGTTTCTTGATGAAAAATGAAATAATAAAGCAAAGACAAAGAGAGAGAGAGAGAGAGAGAGAGAGAGAGAGAGAGAGAGAGAGAGAGAGAAAGGTGGGAGTGAGAGTAAAACATTTAATTATATTTGAATTCTCTCTCTCTCTTCACATTATTTCTCATTATTTGAATTCTTATATTCCAGAAATTCCTCAAGTAAATATTGCAATAAGAAATGTATCAGAATGAGCCCCAACACAAGAGAATGTATATCATTGCTCAAAATACACCAAGGTCACTTTAACTAATTTTTTTCTCTGCTGCTCTGTGTAATACTATTAAATTCATTTTATATTTTCCTCCAGTGCAGCAACATATCTCTATAATAGCAAGTCCCAGAAGAGAAAGCAAGCATTTTTTAGTCAGGTTCTTTATTTCTGTATTACAGAGTGTCTAAGACACAAGAACTGTATATCAAGGGATATATAGTTTTACCTTTCATTTCAGAATCACAGAAAATAGGAATATTGCAGAAACAGAAATAATATACACCTATACACATTCCGTTCCATGCCATTATATGCACACACCAAATGATCTTAAACACATTTTAACCAATACATTCCAAAATCCCTTCACATTCTTCAAAGCTATCATACTTGCACAATGCATTTTTTCCTAAGAGCTGTTATTAATGAAGGATAACTTGGAATATGTAACAACAATAGAAATAATAAATTAATGAAATGCTAAGCATCCAGATCACATCTTCAAGTAAAACATGACTGACAAAGAGAGTTGAAGGAAAACTCATGGAAAACTTTGTCTACTTTTATGGACATTGCAGCAAAGAGAGAGGGCATTTTCCTTGAAGCTGCTGTGAGAGAAGGAAAGGAGCGTCTCATAGTGGGACTATCTTGAGGATACTTTTCTGGGAGCTAGTGGTCTGAAGCCAGAAACTCAGAGGGTGTGTGTAGTGGTGGCATGTGATATGGACCCTATTCAATTCGAATTTGGCCCAAATCAGGGAGAGTGATTCGATTAATTGATTCAGATCACTGTCCCCGATTTGATTTGACCGAATCCAAACATTCGATGCCGATTCAGAGAATCAGAGATTCGGCCATAGACAGTTTTAAATGTTTTTTCAGCATACCTCCAGGTACCACGCATGGCTTGTGAACCCTGTGATACTGGGGTGGATAGAGTTAGAGTGTCCCACAGGAGAGCAGGGAGGGGGGGTCCCCTACATGCTCAGCGGCAAACCCAGAAGTGGACCTGAAGTACTTCTGGGTCCCTGTAGATGGCTTTTCATGCATAGCAGCACATATGTAGATGCTGCTCCAGTGGGTTAGGGCATGATTAGACATGGGGAGACCCCAGGCGCCCCCCCCCAGACCCAGGAGGCACCAGTCACCAAGCTGAGCCGTGTGGGAGGTCCCCCTGCGCGCTCCTCGGAGGACCCAAAATTGGACCAGTAGTGCTTCTGGTCTACTTCTGGGTCTGCTTCTGAGTGGGAAGCCCCCTACACTCCTGTGGGATGCCAGATCTTTCTGAATCTCTCTGAATTGATTCAAAGGGTTCTGATTTGATTTGGAGAGATTAAAGGGTCTCCTGATTCAATCTGGATTCAGAAGTTTTGGCCACTGAATTGGGTCAAATCTTCACTAAATTGAATCTGCGACCAAAGTTTCGCACAGCCCTCATGTCTATCTTTGCTGTTAGTGCACAGCAATAAACTATGGCACTAATTGCTCTGGCAATAAACTATGGCAAAAATTGCTAATTTTTGTTCCCAGAAAATATCTGGCCATACAGTTTACACATGCATCCAGACCATAGCACATTGAGCTGGGTTGGAGCAGGCCCAGATGGCAGGGGTCCCTTGGGGTCAGCCTGCCAGCCCAGGGCTGCTCCAACCAGACTCAGTGTGCTGTGGAGGGGCTGCCTGAGGCACAAGGGTGCTTCTGCATGGGGCTAGCCCACAGGCAACCCTTGCACTGAAGCACCCTCATGCCCTAACCCACTGGAGCAGTATCTACATATGTGCTACTATGCATGAAAAACATCTGCAGCAGGGTAATACTTGTATTCACAATGACTACCCTGCTGTGCAGTTTATTAGTTTTGTACACCCTAACAGAGGTAAATGTGTAGATAATGAGATGTTTACTGTGCAGTTAATTAGCGCAGTAAAGGTTTTCTATAGATATGCCTGGGTGTCTGATTTGTGGTGTTTGTGTGTTTTTTGTCTTATGCCTGCATTTTGGAGCAATTGCTTGACAGAGTTTGTGCTTACAGTTCAGTTCTGTGTGTAGTGGTTTACTTCAAGTGGTTTAGCTTATTGAGGGAGTTGGGGCAGGGCAGATAGGCCCAGGCTAGACACCCTTATAAAAAGCAGCCCCTTGCAAATAGAAAGAGCATCAAACAGGGAGGGAATTTGCATGGGAGTTCACTGAAGGAAGAAGCCAGGGAAGAGGAGGCTGTCTGTGTGTGCACAGGTGTATGACTTCTGTTTGCATGGTGGGTTTTTTTCTGTTTTCTTCTTTTTTTTTTTTAAGCAGCCTCAGTGTCCTTCAAGGAGCAAAAGAGGCCTAAATAGAGACTGGATCAGCAGTTGTGATTTGCATTGGATGTGCCATGTTCATGTTCCTCCAAGCAGGTTAAGACCATTTCATGTGTATTAAATATAAGCTTGAAAGAAAAGATTGAAAGAGTAGAAGCACAGGTATGTATACTGCATGCTATCAAGGAAAATGACGACTGTTGGGATAGGAGTCATAAAGAGGCTAAAGGGAAAAGAAGAGAAGTGGCAACATGTGACGAGCAGAAGGAGGGTCACCAGAATTCAAGAGAAACAGGCTGAAGTCACAAACACTTTCAAGCAGCCTTTGATGGAAAAGCTGAGGAAAAGGAGGATGTGAGTACAGCAAGCAAGACCCATATGAAATAGCAGTTTAAAGAGCAGGAACTGCAGGGTCCCAGAAATGGAGGTTTTAAGACCACTGCTCCAAGGAAGAGAAGAAGAATGTTGGTGATTGGAGACTCCCTTCTGATGGTAATAGAAGCACCACTTTTTTGTCCCTGGGGTCCCAGAAGGTGTGATATCTACCTGGAGTCTGTATTCAGGACTGCCAGCGATCACCCATCCCTTACAACACTATCCTTTCCTGATCATTCCTGTAGACACCAAATGATACTGCCAGGAATGACAATACAAAGATCAAAGGAATGAAGAACAAAATGCTTCAGTAACAGAGCAAAGAAAGTCAACACTGGGAAAGGGCCAGAGAGCCACAGGATAGCAACAAATGATGCTAAAGAAAAATGAATACATCAAAATGCAACATACACCTGACATATATTTGTATCAGGAACACACTACAGCCTCTGAAAAGAATTATTGGCATTGAAGACTGCTTGTACATGCCACAGGGGTTTACTTCATTTTAATTCTCCCTAAATTGAAGCAGTGGGTTTTTAAAAGGAGAATTAAAATGACATAAACCTCCATGGCATGGACACAAGGGTCAGGACCTGGTGTAGGACAGGGAGGGCAAGCTGCTGGCAAACTATAAGTGGTCCCTGAGCTACGGGGGGTCAGCACTTCCCTCTGGAACAGCACCTGCCTTCAGGCATCCAGCCCGGGCAGTCGCAGGGGGCACCACAGCCGTGGAGGGAAGCAACAGCCTCCCCGAAGTCACAAACCAGGCCCCCATGCAGCGCAGGCAAGAAGGCAGGCTCTGGGGAGAAAATTAATAAAAAAGATCAGGCTCACTGCTTTTTTTTTTTTCCCCTTCATTGAAGCCTGCCTGCACTGGCAGCTGCTAGGCTGCCTGCACAGCTTCTGAGCTGCATGGGGCCCAGTGCTTCCCTCCACGGCTGTAAGGCAGTAAACTAAAACACCTCACAGGTGTTTTATTTTGCTACTCCCCAAAATCTTTTAACGCACAGTATGTCACCGACAGTGTAAATGGCTATGCCATTAAAGCAGTGCAAAAGGGAATTTAAGCCAAAGGCCCACAGAATGCATATACATGTGATGTTTACTGCAGAGCTGCCTAAGTAACTCTGCAGTAAATACCTCCACATCTACACATGTCCCTATTAGGGCACACAAAACTAATCAATTCCAGAGCTGGCTGGTACTTGTAAATACAAGTATTAGGCATCTCCAGAGTTTTTTTTTTTTTTTTCTTGTGCACAGCAGTGCATATGTAGATGCTAAATGGCTGGCTGAGGCATGAGGGTGCTTCAGTGCAGGGGCTGCCTGCACTGAAACACACTCATGGCCCATCAGACAATGGGCAATCAGACAATCAATCAGATTGTCCCCTTTCTTATACATTTGTATAAGAAAGGGGACAATCTGAGGGATGAGATAACAATTGGAAACAATAAAAGAGCTTTTGATGGCTCTGAATGAATTGTAACTGGCAGGAAATTGCTCAGAACCTTTGGCAATAATATTTATGAAGTCACAGGAGATAGGATTAGGAGATAGCCAGAGGACTGAAATGGGGGCAACGTAGTACCCCTCTTTAAAAAAAGGCAAAGAGGAGGACCTGGGGAACTACTGACCAGTTAGCCCTGCTTCAATACTCAGGAAGTCACTGAAGCTTCTTAGGCAATCCCTTGCAGTTGAGGATGATTATCTTCCAAGATTATCTGTGTGTCCAAAGATGGCTGATGAGATGTATTCAGTATCCACAGGCTGTACTGCATCTTGGACTTGGAGATGTGGGGTGGGTAGCACTGGATTTTTTATTTGGTCCACAACATGCTGTTTCTTCCACTCCCATTTTTCCATCTCCTGTTGTTGTCATGAGGTTTCAAAGTACTGAGATCCCTGCAACAGACTCATCCTCCATTTGGGGTGGTCCTGGGTGATAGACTTTCATGAGTTGATATAGATATGGCATTTTTTTAAGCTGGCCTTGAGAACATCGCTGAAGCGTTTTCTTTGCCCTCCTTTTGTGTGTACACCTTGGCTGATCTGGGAGCATAAAACCTGCTTCAGCAATCTGAAGTCAGACATCCAGATGACATGGCCAGCCCCACACAGTTGGTGTTGGATAATCGTTGTCTCAATACTCATGGTGTTTGCTTTCAGGAGGATGCTAACGTGTCTCTTTGCCAACTGGATTCAGAGCATCTTCCACAGGCAGCGTTGATGGTACCTCTCCAACAACTTTAAACTTCTGTACATTGTCCACAACTCAGCTTCATACAGCAAGGTGGGTATCATGAAAAATGGGCTTTTCCTACCTTCGAGTACAAGGACTGCTTGATAAACCATCAGCTTGGTTTTGGATCTGATGTCACATCTTTGCATACCCATTTCTTCAGGTGTCCAGAGACTGCACTTGCACATTTGAGGTGATGTTTGATTTCTTTCTTGACGTCAGCCTTCTGGAAGAGATGGCTCCTGAGGTACAGGAAAATCTTCACTTTCTCCAGAGTCTCACTGCGGATACGGGATTACCAGAGCTCAGAACTGTTCATTAGGAGCTTTTTGGTGAAGGACTTCAGTCTTCCATATGTTAAGCATCTGTCCCATTTTCTTGTATGCCTTGGTAAAGATGTTGATGGATCTCCCTCTTCCACGTTCCCCCGCCTCTGTCATTCAGCCTCCCTGACTCTCTTCACCAGCACCTCTGTCCACCGATTCAGGCTTTGGCTTCTGCATATGCTCCCCTTCACCCCCGGGTCACACATAGTGGTCAGCATGTGGACTGTACTAGGCTGCAAGGGATCAAGCCGTTTCCTGATGCCCTCCTTCAGCTGCCTCACCAGTGCCTGCATGTCTGGTGACAGCATCTTGCCCCAACCAGGAACATTGATACCCTGGAACTTCTCCATTTGGTTCTGAAGTTCCTTCACTACAGGGATCACCTGGCTGAGGTGGCCTTGAGGACCACCAAGATCTGGGAGATGGTATCCCACTAATCTCTGTTAAAAGGGCCACTGATCCCCATCTCATGGATGGCCTTCTGTTGCTCCTCTAGATTCTCAAGCATCAGGTATGTAGAGTTCCACTGAATTTCCACATCCTGCATGATTCTGTGCTGTGGGATGTTTAGCTTTGACTGTTTGTCCTGAAGCACCTTGCCCCCCTGGATGCTCTAGTGAAAGTAGCCTGCCACCTTCCTGCATTTGGAAATGAGCTTGCTGGTGGTGCTGGCGCCATCACTGGCAGCCCTGTCCCCCTCCAAGATGTCCCTGACAATGTGATGGAACTTGTGTACCACACAGCAGATGCCAACAAAGTTGGTATTACAGATTCCCTTGACCACATTGTCGGTGACCATGAACCCGTGGGTGAGCTCGCCCTGCCCAATGAGCCACCCCTGCACCAAGTGGTTTATGACCCCCAGTGATCTCCATTGCTGTGTGGGACTCGTCCATCACCTTGGCTTGAAGGATAGCCCACTGACAGCCTGACTGGTTGTACTAGTGCCCTGTGAGGGAGAGGTAGGCAAGATTTCCACCCCAGCTGCTCCAGATCTCCAAGGTGAAGTGTAAAGCCACCTGTGGACCTGCCTTGTGAAGCTCCTCCCTCAAGTACTCCCTGTATGCCTCATACAGGGAGGGCACTATTGTCCTGCTGAAAGTGGTGCATGTGGGCATTTGCTATGATGGGGTAATTTTTCTACATTCTGCCTTGGGAAAAATAGTGCATGTTTACTTGGGGGTGTGCTGTGTGCAAGAAAATACAGAATGTGTGGATGTGCACATGTGTGTGTATGTGAATGTATATTGTTTGAGTCACATTCAGATGAAAAGTCAATTTAAAATAAAAGAAGGTTCCCATGAACTAAATTCATTCTTGACCAGCTCCGCTTGGGAGTAACTCTTGCAAACTGAAACAGTCCATATCCAGCACTGTGCTCTGCAGAGGTAGAGGGGTCAGGCTACATAAAAAATGGTGTAGCATTTATTGTCTACTTAATGCTGCCTGAGAGGATGACTTTTGCCCTGAAGTGTTGACAGCTATCTAACTGCAGGAAAACTGATACCAATGACAACTTTTATTTACTCAGACTTGTCATTTTTGAAGAACCAAAACAGAAGACAGACATTGAAATTATAATGAAGCATGGATAGTGCCAGCTCATTTTGTATCAGCACCTAAACAGCTGTCACTTTTCAATAGCTTTTGGACACTATTGACCTGGATCAGTTTCAGATCAGTGACCTAGAAGCAGATGGCTGAACATCTCATTATCACACCCCTCATTTATTCAGTCTTATAGCATTGTATGGCTTGTGCAAAGAGTAAAAATTATATTGCAGTTTCTCTTGAAGATCAACACAGATCTTTGCTGACTAGCAAAAATGATGGTGGCCAAACTTTGCTACTGTACTACCTACCAAAAGTTATTTGATAATCATACTGGGAGACTTAAGCAAATGATGTAGTGACGCAGTCCAAAAAAATTACCAAGCAAGAATATGTTTTCCACCGTCTACTGCTGCCGTTACACCATTTATATTAAAAAGAAGAGAAAGACTATAAACAGATGTTGTCTTTTGATCAGGATCAGGTATACTAGTATGTGTCCTGACAACACCTATCCACTTCAGTGGCATCTACACATATTGACTGAGCAGTTGTCCATAGGTTTGAGCCAAAAAACACTCCCAGGGCTTTAAGGATTTGTGGTACAATGGCCCCATATGCCACACCCTGATCCAGGGGGCACATTCCTCATGAGCATGCACGTGCATTTCCCTAGTTGTGCTGCTGCTATTTGTCCATGGGGAACATCCCTGCATACATGGTCTGGCACACAGCAAATTTCCCTGGGTGGGTTGATGAAGGCTGGGGCCAGCACCTGGCCTGGCCCCAGCAGCCTTACCTGGAGTCCTGGGGGCCTCCTGGTGCTTTAGCAGTGGAAATATGGGCATGTGGAGCCTGGCCAGCAGCCAGAACATGATTCTGGCTGGCCAGGCTCTAGTTTCAGGTGGCACATACTAAAGCCACCCCACCTGTTTTTTTAAGCATTTTTTTTAGACACTGGGATTTCCTGGTATCTAATTCTGGCTTCATGCTGCAAATATGCAGCACAGAGAACCTTTTCACAAGTGCCACATGTGTTTTGCAGGGCCTTAACATCCTTTGAGGTGCTGCAAAGTGCACATTCGTGCTCATCTGGACATACCCAGAGACTGCATGGCCTTGACTTGACACAGTGGAGCTGTGCCTTGACTTGATTTTGTTGTAAGGAGAATAGCTAAGTAGACAGATGAAGTAATGAGAGGACATATTTGAAGAGTGAAAAGGATGGAAGTTTGAAAGTAATAAGGGTATGGGAGTAAGACTGAGTTGTGGAGATTGGGAGAGAGGGAAGAAATGAGAGGGAATTAAAGATAACAGCCAATCAGTGCAAGAAAGGGATTATCCAGAGTGAAAACTATGTCAGTCTGATACCATCAGCAGCGTCTGTTTAGTCCCTGCAGCTGCTCCTGCTGACCATGTCCACATGAGCACACATGTGTGTTTTGCAGCATTTCAAAGGCTTCTGAGGCACTGCAAAATGCACCCAATGCACACAATTTGGTTCTCTGTGCTGCATATTTGCTGCATGGAGCCAAATTCAGATACCAGGAGATCCCAATATCAAAAAAAGCGTGCAGAAAAAAGTGAGGTGGCTTGCCCAGATGGGCAACTTGCCAAGTGCCAGAGCACACATGCAGGGGCATTCCCTAGAAACAATGTCAGTGACACAAATATGTGCTGCTGCTAGTTGCCCCCAGGGAAACACCAATAAGCACTTGTCTGGATGCACCCACTGAGGCTATGTTTGCTACCAACTGAAGAGCAAAATATACTCCCTAAAGCAGCTCTCTTGCCCTAGGTGACATGACTTGGGATGATGGGTATCACATGGATCCTAGGATTTCTCAAGTGTTCAGGCAGAGGAGAAAGAGGGTTATCCACAGGGCACCAAGGCAGATGGTTGGTGCCAGCTATAATCCGTCATTCACTTCCTGTTCCCTGATGTTGCAGTAGTGAAGCTGCTTCTATGTCTTTTCTGCCTGCTTGAGAAATAGTTTGGCTCCTGTACAAATAGCAAAGTAGCAGCAACTCCCAGGACTTTTCTTTAATCTCCAGCCGCTGCCCTCCCAAAACCACCTCTATGGGTATATGTAGATTTTTTTAGACCAACTATAATTAGTCTTAGGAAGCAATAGAAATTCATCAATGACAACAAGGAAGGAGGGGGAAAAAAAAGAACAAAAAAATCAAGGGAGTTCTAAATAGAAACAGAAAATTAAATGAATGTGGTTGCATAAAATTCAATTCTCTAACATGATAGGTCTCTCACTCTCTCACTTCAACAATAGACTCTATAGTAGACAGATCAATAATGCTAATAGAAATTTCCTTTTTCAAATAATTTAAATATTCTTTGTAAAATACAGAATATTTTTGGATACTGAAATACACTGAAGCTCCAGTTCTGTCATCTACTCCGTACAGATGGATTCCCTGCTCCCAAGAAGAGATCAAATAGGGTTCCACAAGGGCCTAAGATCTCCAGCCATGTCCAAGTGATCCAAACAGGTAAATTCAATGAGTAAAACTCTGTATAGGCACAGTAGTCTTCCCACATGGCCTACAATAAAGTACCAGAGCCTAAGAAATAAAAATTCAGTGATGCATCTGACATAGTGAAAAACATAAAGGATTCCTTAATAAAAATACAGCCATCACAGTGTCATTTGTAATGCAAGGTAGAGTCATTTTTCACTAGTCTACAAAATTTATAGAGCTAAATTAGCCATGGGAAAAAGTCTCCTTTGTTTGATGAATGCAGTTGAGACACAGTAGGATTTACAAAGAAATTTTCACTTAAAAAACTTGAGTCCAATCTATTCTCCAATTCATCCTACAGTCTGTGCATGTTAAGTGTTCATGGGAATCAGACTTTATTTACTGCTTGATTTGCTTCGAAAGAAAGGGTCTGGGGCCACGAGGAGAGTCAGATGGGAGTACTTTCTTTAAAATGTAGGAATACCTTTCTCTAAAAGAAAGATCCTTTACCAGACCAGGCTTTTCTCCATCCCCTCCATATAAATTCAGAGCAAATTCAGGGGAAAGTGACCTGCAGCCAGTCCTTTCCTCTCACAGTTCTCCAGAGGCTGTTGAACTAGAGAGTTTATCAAGCTTTGTTCTTGAGTTCTGGTAGGAAATAATGAGTTAATGCAACTGTGAAGATACCATGTCTGGAAACTCTCTCTGACTGCAAGCAAATGAAAGTAAGTAGGATTGGCTTTCCAAGAACAAAATAAAAAGAATAAATAGTAAGGGCTCAGAAAGCAGAAATACTCTTCTCCCATTCTGACATCATTACCACTAAACAAAAGTTTTAAGTGAGATCAGAGTCTGGCTTCTTGATTGCTTTCATAGAGCCAGGGAACAATATCGAAATAATTTGGGGCAAAGGGAACAATGGCAGGCTGAGTACCTGAAATGGAGGAAGACAGAGCTGGCCTTAAGGAAAATGGCACCCTGGGTGTACTTATATTTTGATGCCCACCCCCCAAGTCAGCAGTGCTGCTGCAGGCAGAGGCATGGGGGCAGGGGCACAGGGTGCAGTCTGGTAGGGAAGCAGGGTAGCATGGTGCACCAGGCAGAAGGATGGGCAGGCACTGATGCTGCTATGTGAGAGCAAGATGGGTGGACTACAGCAGGTGCCACCCAACCTGTACATGCCTGGCCTGGCTCCTCGTAAGCAGCAGCTAGAAGTGGGAGGAGCGCTGGGCTAGGCGTCGCTCCTCCTGTCACCTTCCCTTAAGAACCAGGGGGAAACTAGCTCTCCACCCAAATGAGAGCAAGCAAGCACGATCGATATTGCCCTAAGAATGTGCTTTAATCTTTCTCCAAACAAGAATCTTTATAATTTCTCCAAACAAGTCTTTTAGTTCCTAAACTCAGTTTATTTAGCGTTACAAAGCATCAACTACTGATCTGCATATAGATACATTTTTAGCAAGCAAGCAATTCAATTATATATGTATATTACCAGTAATAGAATCATAGAAAAGTTAGAGTTGGAAGGAGCCAAAGTTAGAGTTGGAAGGGATGGCTCAGAGCAGGGCCATCCCCAACTCGATCATCCCAGTCAAAGCTTTGTCTAGTCAGGTTTTGAAAACCTCCCAAGGTAGAGATTCTACCACCTCTCTGGGTAACTTGTTTTACTACATTCTTAGTGAGGTATCTAACCTAAAACTTCCTTTAATGCAACTTGAGACCATTGCTTTTTTTCCCCACCTGCTCTCCTGGGCTCCTCTCCCTCTCAGGCTAGCTTCCCCAGGGGAGCCTGCCCATGAGTTCCCTAAGTGAGTCGACATCTGGTTTTCTGAAGTCCAGGTTCCTTACTCTGCTTCTTCCTTCCTTTCCTCAGGATCCTGAACTCAATCATCTCATGGTCACTGCTGGCCAAGTTGCCATCCACTACTACTTTCCCCTCCAATTTCTCCTCATTTGTGAGCAGAAGGTCAAGAGGAGCATACCCCTAGCAGACTGTTCCAACACTTGCACCAGGAAGTCCCATGAATACATTTCTCTGTTAGCTAGCCAGGCATCACAGAGCAGGCTGTTTCCTTGAAGGGAGATCAGAAGTTTTCAGTTTCTGACAATCAGGATGGGGGAAGAAAAAGATTCTTCTGTCTTTTCAAAGTAGTGATATTTATATTTCTTTAATCACATAGCCCCAGTTACGTAAGTTTCTGTTCTTCATCAACAGGTTTCTGGTTTAAGCCTTTACTCTATCTATACTTTCCTCTTTAGTACTAGAAACCTCTTGCTTCAGATATGAGTGGAATGGGTTTTAATAAAGGTATTTTATCAGACTTTTTGCAGAAAAACAAGTTACATAATGCTTGTGCACAAGCTATATCATTAAGACCATAGAAGAACTTATGTCAAGGCCTCGCAGGCCTAATTGACCATTTTCAGTCCTGTCAAGTGTCAAGAGGCTGAACTGTCTGCACACTTCTGCCTGAAGTAGGGATCAACTGAGATAGAGCAGGCAGGTGGGAGAGTGCTGCTGCGAGTGTGAGCTACTCACACATTTGAGCAGCATACAAATTCATAAGGGGAGAGCAACATGAAGTAGGCGATGATCTGTTCACCAGGGCACCCTCTGGAACGACAAGGAACAATAGCCATAAGCTACTAAAGAGAAGGTTTAGGCTGGACATTAGGAGAAAATTCTTCACAGTCAGGGTTGCAAGAATCTGGAATGGACTCCCAAGGGAGGTGGTGCTTGCCCTATCCTTGGGGGTCTTCGAGAGGAGACTGGACAGGCGCCTGGCTGGGATCACATGACTCCAGGGTTGAGGACACTTTTCTTGCCTGCCAGGGGCAGGGGGTCAGACTAGATGGCCCACTGAGATCCCTTCCGAACCTATATGTGCGCATTCACGTGTGCGTGTGTGCAAGCGTGTGTCCCACCTGACCATGATGCCCTGAGCAGTTGCCCACATTGCCCACTGTGACAGGAGTGCCTCTACTGGAGAGTGTCTATTGGTGACTCCACCCTGCTGTTATGGGCCAACTGCCTGCCTTCTTTCCTGCCATACCTTGATCTTAATTAATTAATGGATGTTAGTTAGCGGGAGGCTGCCTATTTATTTGCCCCTGTGCCAGGGGGCACTATCTGCAGCTCCTTTTCCTCCCCTACACCACAGCCCAAGCCTCACAGATGATACTGACAGGGTTTGATCTGGATCTTGTTGTAATTTGGCCCTCCCTTTGTCTTCTCTGGGCTTTCCACAGCCCTATCTCACTCTGTCTCATTTCGCGCCTTCCTGGCACTCCACTGC
Source organism: Crocodylus porosus (assembly GCF_001723895.1). Taxonomy (NCBI): domain Eukaryota; kingdom Metazoa; phylum Chordata; order Crocodylia; family Crocodylidae; genus Crocodylus; species Crocodylus porosus. The sequence continues at coordinate 116,849,300 of NW_017728943.1, read as the reverse complement.
CCCCTCTCTTTGAGGCTTCTCACTGGCCCTTCTCACTCTGGAGCTGGGGTCAGTGCACCCCAAAATGCTGTGCCCTCTCTGGCACCGGAGTCCCCACACCACTGTGGATCCCCTAGGAGGCCTCCTCTAACCCCAGATAGGCTCACCCAAACCACCGGTATAAACAGTAAACAGAAAACTCAAGCCCCTAGGCTATAACATAAATCTCTGCCAATCAGCTACACCATCATTCTTCCTGCCACACCAGGGTTGCTCCATCTTGCCCCAGTCTCAGGCCATACCTGCAGTCTGGCACCTCCTCTTTACTCAGTCCAGCAGAGCTCCTTCCCTTTAGCTGCCAGCAGGGAACTGCCTTCCTGGCCTCAGCCCTGGGGTTTAAATGTGCCAGGCCCTGCCCCTACTGGTCAGCTGACTCCCAGCAGTTGCCCCTAGCAACCCACACCTGTGCCTCTGCTCTAAGGGTCCTGCTACACCCACCCTTAAGGCCAGCTCTGGATGGAGAAACTGTAATGAGGCCATTCCAGAACCTCGAACCCAACCAGCCCCAATCAAGAAATCAGGGCAAGTTATCCCCTAAACAGGTACCACCTGAAGCAAGCCCAGAGCTGTGACCTGGTCCCAGCTGGCCTGAGTGAGACAATCAGGACAATCAATCCCTTGAAACCACAAGCAACAGGACCCACACATTCCAGCCCTTAAAAGCCAGGCCCAGCCTTCAGTCTTTTCATCTGGGCAAAGGAGAAAGTTCTTGTTCCTAACCTTCAGTATGCTTCATGCTGATCTTTTGGTTTTGACCTCTGGCTCTGGTCAGACCCTTAGCATCCTTTGATTCTGGTTTCCTGCTCATAATTCTGGTTTGACTTCCAGCTTTGACTTTTAGCTTGTGACCTCAGTTAGCTCTCAGCTTACCTTGTCTCCAGCTTTGGCTTCTGACCCCAGTTTGTCCTGACTTCACCTATGGCATCCATACCAGAGTTCCAACATCAGGCCCCAGCCCCCTGGGGAACCAGCCTTGACTACAGCTATGCTTCAGGCAACTAACCCCTAAGCAAGACTGGCCACACCCCAGTGCCTAACAGATACAGGCTTTGGGAAGAACCCAAAGAGGTTGAAAGAGATTTAGTTTGTTCAGGATGGGGAGGAAGAGAAAAAGAAATGAATAAAATAAAGGGGCAGACTCTATAACAGGAAAATTGAACAGAGATAAAAGAGAATGAGCATGAGAGATGAAAGGGAATATAGGAATACAGGGAATACAAAAGGAAAATGAAAACAAGACACACATTTAAATTAAACATTTTTTATTTTATTTATTCTGGTTAACTATTATATGCATCTGTCTGCACTGAAAGGAGGAAGAAGTCTCAACCCCTCAGGATGGAGACAATTTTTATGCTTACTGGAGAAAAAGTTAGGAGGATTTGTACCTGGTTTGTGACTTGGTGGTGAGGAACAGTTGGAAGTACTTTTGTGAGACCTGTTGGTCCAGACTGCCAGTTGAATTATCTTTATAAATAAAATCTACAATCTCTATTTAAAATACAGGTTATAGTTTCTACTTAACATACAGCTAAGTTTTGCAGAATACCTAGATGGAACAACTGCAACAAGTAAGCATAGGCATTTAACCCATGTATAGGAATTTGATCACTGTCATAGTAGAGAGCCATCTTGTTTACACTAGGTGTGAGACTTCTGTTCATACATATCACTAAGCTAACTCATAACAAAATGGGTGCATGTGTTATTTATGTAAATCTATGTGCCTGTTAAACTGTCTTATCTGTGTAAGCCAACATTGTAATGTATACTTGCTTATGGGTTTATAGGTTCATAGAAGTTAGGGGCTGGAAGGGACCTCATGAGATCGTCAGGTCCAGCCCCTCTGCTCTTAGGCAGGAAAGAGTGCTGGGGACAGATGACCCCAGGAAGCTGTGCATCCAGTTGTCCTTTAAAAATCTCCATGGCAGGTGACTGTACCACATCTGGGGAGAGTCTGCTCCAGATTCTGTCCACTCAAACCGTAAAGAAATTTTTCCTTATATCCAATCTGAAGCAATCTTCAGGCAGTTTATGTCCATTATTCCTTGTCTTTTTTCTAGGGTGCCTTGGTGAACAGATGCTCTACTAGCCCCTTATGTTTTTGCCTTATATATTTAAAGCAGGGGTGGGCAAAATGCAGCCCACAGGTGTCACAGGCCAGCTGGGCACTGTGAATGTATCAATTTAGTTTCAGGCTGACTGGCAGTCACTGGGCTGTTTGGTTCGGAATTGAGGAGGCGGAATTGGGAGTGAAGCAAAGACAACTTATACTTTACTTATAACAGTAAAGATAAATTTTACTTATAGCAGCAAAATAACAACAAAAATATGTTTAAGCAGCAAAATATAGTTTACACGTACAACAGTTAATAAAAAGGTAAAGCTAATAAACTGACAATATAACAATAAAAATTTAAAAAATTGGCAGTGATAATAAAAACAGACAGACAAATTGACAAAGCATTCCCACTTTGTTGAAACTTATTGATAGTCCCTCAGTGCCAGGTACACATCAAGTTGATCCAGTGAAGTCAGGCATCCCCGATCCACGCTGTCAGAGGAAGCACCAGGGAAGATCCCTTAGTCAGGATCTGGTCCTTGCTTGTACTGGGAGTCTGGAGTCCGGACTTGGAACAGCAATAACCATTCTGTTCCATCCTTCCTACTGGTCACCTGACATGCGTGTTCCTTTATATCCTGTTCTATGCTAATCTGTTTGCTTTAGAGCCACTCACAATCTTACCCTACAGCTGTTACCTTATGGGGTTAAAAGGTGTTAGAAATTATTATAATAGGTTACTGCCTAAACTTGAGTTTACCCAATAAGCAATTTACACCACATCACTTTGGGGTCTAAAATTAGCATTTTCCCCTGCCTAAGTTCAACCCACTTGGAATTTTTTGAAATGTGTTAATTATACCTTGTGGTTAGGTTTGTCAATTTTACTGACCTTTAAGCAAAAATTGGTAAATCGGCTAAGTTTGCAGTTTTTTTTTCTAGTTCCACTTCTTTAGGCCCATGTTAGTCCTATGATTGGTACAAATAGTTACAGTTATGCTTCTCACAAACAGGATATGTCTGCGGGAAAAATTTTTGCAAGCTTTGTCTTAGCCAATATTAACTATATGTCTTTATCAGATACTTTCAAGAAGCAGATCTTTTTTTTTTTTGCTATATGTTGCTCATTAACCCCTTTGATTCTGGCCATCACACGTAGGCCAGATGGGTCCCACCAAGCCATTCTACCCAGCCTGCAGGCCCCCTAAAAAAATTAGAAAATTAATATTTATCTATTCCTGGCTACCTGTCATGTGGCCCTCAATGGCTTGCCAAAACTCAGTAGGTGGACTTCCACACAAAATAATTGCCCGCCCTGATTTAAAGGCTGCCACCAAGTCCCCCCTAAGTCGCCTCTTTTCCAGGCTGAACAGTCCCATGTCCTTCAGCCTCTCCTTGTATGGCCTGTTCTCAAGACCTCTAATCATTCATGTGGCCCTCCTTTGGACTCTTTTCACCTTCTCCACATCCCTCTTGAAGTGCAGGACCCAGAACTGGATGCAATACTTCAGATACAGCTTCACCAAGTGGAGTGGGAGGATGATATCTAGCCTCACCAAGTACAGTGCTGAGTAGAGTGGGAGGATGATATCCTTAGTCTTGCACGAGATGCATTGGTTGATGCATGCCAGGGTGTTGTTCTTTTTGCTGGCTATAGCATCACACTGGTAACTCATGTTCATTTTGTTGATCATGACCCCTAGGTCTCTTTTGGTTGTGGTGCTAGCGAGTGTAGCACCACTGAGCCTGTAAGTATGTTGTGGATTATTTCTCCCCAATTTACATTTCTCTGTGTTGAACATTATCAGGTTTTGATCTACCCATCTTACCAGCCTTTCCAGGTCAGCCTATATCCTGAGCCTGTTGTCTAGCATGACTGCACTCCCACACAATTTGGTGTCATCTGTGAACTTTGCCAGTATTCTTTTCACACCCATGTCCATATCATTGATGACTATGTTGAAAAGCACTGGTCCGAGCCCTGAGGGACACCACTAGTCACTTTTCACCTTGTTGACTCTGTTTAGTCTATTAACACTCTCTGGGTTCAACCTTGGAGCCAGTTTCCTAGCCATTGGACCATTAAGTAGTTGAGGCCAAAATGTCTCAATTTTACCATGAGGACATCATGGGAGACCAAGTCAAAGACCTTTTTGAAATCCAAGTAAATGACATCAACATCATCTCCCTTATCCAGGTGGTGGGTTACCTGGTTGTAGAAGGAGATGAGGTTAGTCAGGCCCGACCTACCCTCAACAAAGCCGTGTTGGCTGTCTTTTAGAATACTGCCTTCTATTAGCTTATTACTGATGGATTCTTTGATGAATTTTTCCAGGATTTTTTCCAGGGATCAAGGTCAGACTGGTTGGCCTATAATTCCCAGGTCCTCTTTCCTTCCTTCTTTTCTTGAAGATGGGCACCACATTGGACCCTTTCCAGTCTTCTGGGGCTTCTCCAAAATGCCATGAGTTCTTGAATAACTTTGCCATCAGTCATGTGATGACATCAACCAGTTAGTTCAGCACCCTTGGGTGTAGTTCATCCTGTCTTGTTGACTTTTCTCCTGCTTCCTACATATCTAAAGAAGGACTTTTTATTATCCTTCTTGATTTCTGTTCCCAGTTTGAATTCAGTTTCTGCCTTTGCTTTTCTAATCCACTCCCTACAGGTGCAAGCTATTCCTGTGTACTCCTTCTTGGGGCTAATTCCCAGCTTCCATCTCTTATAAGCTTCTCTTTTTGTTTTCAGGAGGTCCTTGACCTCTCTATTGAGCCGGGGGTGAGGGGGAGTGGAGGGAAGCTACCAGCCATTTTGGTACTTTTCTTAGAACAGGAATGGAGTTCCTTTGTGCTCCAAGGATCATATCCTTGACAAATGACCACTCTTCCTGGACTCCCTTCCCCATCATCCCATGGTCACTCAAGGGTTCACCCACTAATTTCCTAAGCTTGTAGAAATCAGCTTTCCTAAAATCAAGAACTTCTGCCTGACTTACTGATTTCCCTGCCTTATGATGAATGACATAATTTGATAATCAAGAGCCAACAGCCTCCTACTATATTACAATGTAATTATAAAATTATAAAATATTATTTTTTATTAACAACAGGATCAAATATTAAATAAGGTAGTATTTTCAGCACATCCAGATTGCAATACATAGATTTGAAAAGAAACTTCTGTTCAATCTAGTACATGTATTGGGGCTAATTATAAATGATAAGTGGGATGTGAGTTGTTGGGGGAGAGAAAAAAGAAATGGAAAAGAAACAGGAGAAAGGAGAAAAAAAAGGTAAAAAAAGAAAAGAGAGAGAGGAAAGAGAAAGAATGGGGATGGAGGCGAAGCCTCATGGGTACACAGGTGACTTACAAGTCCAGTCTCTGCAGCAGGGACAGGGAAGCAGTGAGGACTGGGTACAAGAGGTTTTCATTTTCCTGGCCATATATTTCTTCATTGCTTCTGCTGTGCATTGCTGTTTGAAGGCTGTTCTTGGCTGATGACCTCCAGAATGGACAGTGACAAACAATTTGCTTCCACGACTCTGGGTCAATGCCAGAACTCTTTAGGGACACCTTTAGGATGTCCTCGTACCACTTCTTTGGTGCACCATGAAAGTGTACTCCATTTGACAGTTCGCCACAGAAGATTTTCTTCAGCAGGTGAGTGTTGGGCTTTCTTAAAAGGTAGCTGACCCATCTTGGCTGCACTGCTTTCAGTATAGTGTGAATACTGGGGAGAGCTGATCTTCTAAGCACCTCAGTGTCCAGAATCTTGTCCTGCCACTTGATCTTTAGTATCTTTCACAGGTAGCACAGATGAAAGTGGTTTAATTTCTTGACATGATGCTGGTAGTTGGTCCAGGTTTTGCAGTCATAAAGGAGGGTCAGTGAAATGATGGCTTTGTATATCTTCAGTTTCATCAACATTCCAATGCCTCTGTGGTCCCAGACTGACTTACAGAGTCTGCCAAAGGCCATACTAGCATTTGCTAGTCCTGTGTTGACTTAATCGTCAATGTAGAAAGCAAGGGAGAGTATGCTGCCTAGATAGAAAAAAAACAATTGAAGTTATTAAAAGTTATTAACATTATTTAATCATTATGTAAATAAATAATATCAAAAGAGCATGCACATTCTCCCATGCATGCTCTTTTGAAAATATTTATTTATTTACTGATTAAATAATTTTAATAACTTTTAAATAACTCAGCCTGTAGACATGGTGCTGGTTCTTCCTCCCCAGGTCCAGCACCTTGCACTTGTCAGTGTTGAATCCCATCCTATTCTCATC
>NW_017728943.1:116835854-116842732 GCF_001723895.1 Crocodylus porosus | reverse complement strand
GGAACCCCACTGCCCACGTCCTTCCAGGTCAAAAATGACCCGTCCACTACCACTCTCTGGGTGCAGCCCTCCAGGAGCCAGTTGGTGACCCAATTGACTGTGTGGGTGTCGACACCACAGTCCCCCAGTTAAGGACCTGGGGGTAACATGACCACCCCTAGGCACCCCACCCTGCTACATGCTGGATAATAGGAGGTGATCACTGCTGGCTATAGGCGGCATTACTCTGAAGGAGCTCACAATACAGACAGGAAGATCCAGTGTTTTAGATACCAATAAAGAAGTCATTACCGGAATTGGTCTGATAAATGCTGAACTCGGTGTGTGTAGATGTGGGTTGATTAGCATTTGAAGCAAGGATTCCCCATCATGCAGTGATCTCCCACTCTTCTGATCCCATAATTCAGTGTAGTCCTTGCTTGAAATCTCTGTTCTCCATCCTGAATGCTAATGAAGGTGCATTCCTGTCCCATCTCCCTTTTAAATGAGATGTCATCTGGTTCCATCTCGACTGCAAATGAGACCAGGGAAGTTGCTTCACCCTTGTCACCCCTGTCTGATGGGTTTTAGGTGTGTCTCTCACTGCATCTTCTTTGTCTTCTGTAAGTCCTTCCTCTAATCAGTTCTTGTTCAGGCAGAGGTGGGGTGTGGGAGAGTTCTTTGTGAGTCAGACAGGCTGCATCCTGTGCCAGGGTTCCCCAAGAACATGGAGCTGAGAGGTAACACTTCCACCCTGCTCCACTCCCCACTGCCTCCAGCTCTAGCCAGACAAGCCTAGTCAGCAGCTCCATGCTGCTGTGAACTCCCTCCCTCCCCCACTGACAGTCCCAGAGCTAAAGGGGGTGAGACGGTGCTACATAGTTCTTTTTTTGTCTGCCTTTAAGAAATGAAGACACATGTAGGTCAGCACCTGTGACCCCAGAACATTAGAATTGTGAATGAGTCATAGAGGGGCCTGTTAAGAAAGTGGGGAGCATGGGAAGTAAAATGCTGTGGGATATTGTCAAACTGATCAACTTCCTAGTAAGCGCTAGTAGAACAAATAACCTAAAGCACTTTTCAGTGAAACATTTCAGAATTATTCTGGTGTATCTAAGGTCCTTTCATTTTTCATTGGTTTGATTTCTAGTATTACAATGCCATGCATCATCTGTCCCTGTAGTTTTTAGTGCTTTTAAGGCACTTCAAGGAATACAAGTATCTCATCTGTCCGTACCCTTAGAGCCAAGTGACACCATGATGACCAAGGAAGCCAAAGATGAAAAAAAGACAGGGAAACAGAACTAGACAAGGATGTTCTAGTAAAAAATAGACAATAAAGCTAAAAAACATGAGGCAGTAGCTTCATAGGGAGCAGAGAACTGTAGGGAAAAGGGGCGATGGATTTAAAAATTTATAACAGAAATGAGGTTTCAAAAGCCAAAAACAGGTGAAGAAGCAGCAGCAAGGATTAAGGGAAAGACCAAGAAAATTTCTTTCTGCATAAAAACAAATTTGATGTTGAATAGTTTGGGATCTGATCAAAGGCAAACAAAAAGGAAGCAGGTGAGGCAATTTAAGTAAGAAATCAGTGGTACAGCAGAGTCAGCTGGGATATCTAGCATCAGGAGCAGGTCCAGGGCAGGTGTAGCAACATGGCTGCTCCCCTTTTTGTCTGTGCACTGCATGTGCAGTGATCTTTCTGAGATAACTGGCTTGTCAGCAGAGTTGCTGCCAGAGCTCTATGTGTGCCATAAGCTCTAAGAGCATGAGCTGGGCAATGTGGGGTCTGGCTGCAGCCCCTGCTCTCACACAGCTCCAGAATCCAGGGAGCAAGTGTCATAGCCATTCACCCTTCCCTTCCTTTTTCCCCATCCCTCACCCTCCAAACCTCCCAGTGAATTCAGCAGCAGGGAAAAAGAAAGGATAAGCAGCCGGGGTACTTGGCCCCCAGGCTCTAGAGCTTCAGGAACACAGAGGCTAAGTGCTGTTGTTGATTGCTCAATTTTTTTGTCCTGCAGCTGAATGTTTTTTTGGCAGGAGAGACAGGTAAATGGCAGCAGTGTGCATCTCTGGATCTTTGGGAGCATATGAATGTGGGGACTTCAACCAGATATTGTGCCAACCAGTTGGTGAGTTCAGAGTGCTTTGAGTTCACTGGCATCCAGGCTCTCAATAAAGGGGGGCTGCAGCCACAACCCATTCAGTTTTGTGACTCTGTGGAAGGGCTGGCCTGAGAGCAGCCATAGTGCCCACTTTGTGGGCATGCTACCCTGTCCCACAACAGTTTCTCCACATACTCCGCTTGCTATTTTGCCCATCACACCTTGATGAAATCTCTACAGTACTGGGGAGGCTGCACTAGACTGCTGGAGTTACCTTTACTGTACTACCCTTGTTCTGTGAGACTTGCTCTGCCCTGTTCTTGCTAGTTCTGCCTTGCAGAGACTACTTGTGACCCTCTGGCCTACTTGTTCCCCAGAACAATAATAGTAGCATCCAGCCACACCCATAACTCTCAGGTGTTATTCAAGGCAAGCCTAGTCAGCAGCTCCATGCTGCTCCAAACTCCCTTCCTCCCCCACTGACAGTCCCAGAGCTAAAGGGGGTGAGATGGTGCTACATAGTTCTTTTTTTGTCTGCCTTTAAGAAATGAAGACACATGTAGGTCAGCATCTGTGACCCCAGAACACTAGAATTGTGAATGAGTCATTGAGAGGCCTGTTAAGAAAGTGGGGAGCATGGGAAGTCCTTGTTCATAGCCTTCTGGCTCACAAGTTTCTGCCCCTTGAGCTCCATCTACTCTGTCTAGGCTTCAGGCCCCTCAACTTTAGCCCACTTTTCTCCATCTATAGCCTTTAGCCATGGCCCAGTGGCTCTGGCTTGCTTCCTGGCCTCAACTGATGCTTCTCTGGGTCCCTTGCCCTCACAGGGTGATCTCTTTAGTGAACTGTCCATTATGTTAACCATAGACAGAATCACACCCAGAGGTGGGGTGGGGCGGGGTGCAGTCATACCACCTTTTGCTGTAGTGTGGCACGCATGCAGTGGAGAGGCCCTTGCAACAGCAACTCCAAAACTAATGATTAGAAAAATACAGCCTTACTGGGTAAACAAAAACAAGACTGAATCGATACTTTAACCCTTTTGGGCACACTCATCAGTAAGGATGAGGCTTCCCTGCCCCGCATCTCAGCTCCTCCTGTCCCCATGGACCTAGATTTCTATATCTTACGGGGGAACTCCTCTCTCTTCCTTAGTGGGGGCCAGGGCAACTCACTCTGCCTTGGGGCAAGCCAGTTTACTGGCTGGTCCCTCCCCTATCAGTCAGCTGACACCTGTCACTCAGCCTTGGCACAGGAATTTCCATTATCCCAGCTAGACCCTCATCACACTTCCCTGGCTCTGCAAGCAGTGGGTCTACAGTCCTGGGTCATCTGCTTCTCATTGAGCAGTGTCTGAATCTGGTTGCAACCTTCAGTCCAGTCCTGCTTAGGAGTGCAACCTTCTAGGACCCCACTGTCAGGTAGTGGGCATGTCTACATGTGCACTTTAATGCACAGTAGCCCATTTTACAGTGCATTAAAGCATCACATAATTATGCATACGTGCAGTAAAATAGGTTATTATACATTGCATCACTTAAAAATTGTGCACATTAATTACTGTGGATTAAGGCAGCCTAATGCTCATTTCTTTAGTACCTCATATTGGAAGTATACAATTTAATGCACATTAGAAAAAGAATCTTAATGTACATGTAGATGCACCCAGTTTGTCCCTCACAGAAGCTGGAAGCTCCACTGCCATAGTAGCTGATCTCCCAACTAACCATTTCCATCCTGTGTGGTCTACAGACCAGAGATTCCTTCCCGATTTTAGTTTTAGGGTCTTGAGTTGAGTTCCTAGTCTCTTTTAGACCTATGTTCCCCACTTTGCATCCTTGCTCCTCTGGGCCACAAACATTTTCTTCTTAAAGAAGCTTTGAGGATTTTGCTGACCTTTTTATCCCATGTACAGTAACAGGGCTTGGGTCCCCTGTTTAAGGCTCACGTGTAAACTTTCTTCACTGCACCTGTGCCACATAGCCAAAAGGGGCATGACTGTACCCCCCTTTGGTGTGATCCTGGATGGCTAGCATAATGAACAATTCGCTAAAGAGCTCTCTATTATGAATAGAGGGAGGAGATCTTTTGACAAACAATACCTTTGCTGATATTTAGTATGGTTTGCTGTCTTTAGTTGCATAATATTCATCTTTTGTAGTTTAAGCATCTTTAAAAGGAGAAACTGAAACGTGTCCCACTATTAAAAGTTCAGATAGATTTATTTATATACAGTCTGGATTCCATTTCTAAAGTGTTCTTGAGTCCTTAATCTATTTTAAATAAAATAATAATTGTATGTCAATACCACAACATAGCCGATAGGACAGGTGGAGTCCCTAAGCTCCACTACCTTGATTCCTATCACACAGCAGTATTGTATGAAACTACACAACCCTGGGATAATGGGCCCCCAGGGATCCACATATACATACATGCACCTCCTCTTTTCATTCTCAAGATGATGGTATAGCTGAATATTTTCTTCTTCACACCTCTTGTCTAACCTTTTATTGTGGCCTTGGTAAAGGAGACTCTTAAGTCAACTTCCACTGTTCTCTGTCTAGGCCTAAATTGACTACGCCTTACTCTGACGGGGACATGAGGTCAAATAATTCCCTTCAATATTTTTTTCCTCGATCACTTGGCATGCAAAATATATGCTAAATTCAGTCTAAGCAAAATACCTGCTTTGATTAATCATACTAGACTGTGGCAGTGACACTCCAGAATAAATATTCCAATCTGCATTCTGAATGCATTGTGCAGCCCTTGTTCCATAGTTTATTTTCACCACTGATAAAAAAGGAAACTGTTGGAGTTGCTTATTTATTACCCATATAACAGATGGTGTTCCTGTCTCTGCTTCAGGCTTCATTCCCCATAAAGTACTTGGAAGGGACACCACTATATATTTTTCTATATCCAAATGCACAGAAATGCAAACACAAGCACTCTGAAACAGATGATCATTCTTTTACCATTACTGGAACTAAAAGTCAAAATTCCAATCACATTAGCTTTGATCCTTTCAGCTATTACTAATAGATAGTTTGATGGTGTTGCATGTCAACACAGTTGTAGTCAGTTTATAGGTAAGCACAGTTGTAACCAGTTTTTATATGAGCATTTTTATCAGAAACACTTGTGCTTAAGTGCCTAAAACTAGGCCCTTAGCTCAATATATGGTCACCTATAATAAGTGACTGAGGCTACTTGCAGATGTTAAAAAATAACCTGTACTTTACCAGAAGAAGCAGCACATTACTTTGACCTGGCTTCAGAGTATCAGAGATTGGGTGCGTCCACACATGCAAGCATGTGTGCTTGCAGCAGCTCAAATACAAGTGGTGCAAATTTGAGCCAGGGTTTTTTGCTTTATCACACATGCTTGGACATGCACTTTCTTGTGGAGGAAATTGTGCCACTTGAGGCAAAATAACCCTGCCTGGCTCCTCTCAGATCTTCAGCCAGGAGGAACTAGAGCCCGGGGCCAGCACCTGTGCTGTCCCCAGCGGTATAAAAAGCTGCCTTGTCCTGGCCCCAGCAGTATAAGAAGCCGCCCTGGCAAGTAGCTCAGGGCTACTAGCTCTCAGGAGCTTCTGGGGTCCAGCCAATTGATACCTGGGGACACTACCCCTTGTGCCAACTGGATTGCTGAAGCAGCCCTGAGAGTTCCTTGGTCCCTGTATCCACTGCAACATTCTCAGTTCCCCAGTGGGGGCTGCTGCCTGGCTGTGACCTGCTGTGCACCTGCCAGACTCAGATGGCGACTGTAGAACCAGTAAAGGCATCTGCCCCTCTGAGCCAGCTGCCAGTGGACTGCAGTTGCAGGGTTGACCTTTGTGTGCCATTTGTGCCCCCTTCCTGGCCATTTGGGCAGCTATCACCCAGAAGATGTTCCGGGTGTGGTGACCTGCTTTGAACTGTCAAAGCATGTCCTCCTGGCCCCATTTGTCCAGGAGGTCAGCCACAGCCAGATGGGTCCAAGGTGCTAGCTCTGAGCAAGCAGAGTCCTGCCACTGGCCTCCCTAGCAGGAATTCTGGTGTTCCCTATTGAAAAACTGAAAAATCCCTGATAAAATAAATCCCAAAGTAACTCTGTAAAATACCCCTAAATCTATGTTCCTCCACAAGTAAAACAAAAGACCACTATAAAGAGAGAGAGCAAGACCGAGACAGTGATCAGTTGAACAATATTTTATTGATCTATCTTACAGTGTTAATGCAATAATAATAAAGTGAACTCTAAATACATGTCTCATGAATACGTGTTTTGCTGCACTCCCACAGGGTGATGGCCCCCCAACAGGGGGTTCAACCCCTAAATAAGGGGTATGGGCCCCCAATAGGGTATTCAGCCCCACAACAGGGGGTTCAGTCCCCACAAAAGGGGTACAGCCCCCCAACAGGGGTCAAATGGCCCCCACAGGGGTTATCACCACCCACATGCCCCACCCCAGCCCCTCAATGGCTGGCCCACCCAGCCTCACCCCGCAACTTGCACCCCCAGGCCTCCAAGGCTACCCCCACAACCCCAGGCACCATCACTTAAAAAAAATCCAGAAAAAAACCAAAAACAAATGGGGGAAAAAAAGCCTCTGCTTACCTCAGAAGCTGGGGAGGAGCTCCAGAGCTTCCTGACAGAGCCCCCCAGTGCATCACAGGGCAGCAGGGTGCAGCAGGGTCTGGGATCAGGCCACTGGGGCTGCCACCCCACCTTGCACCCAGTCAGCCAGATGCAGCCAGAATGCAGGTAAGTGTAGGGGTTTGGTTTTTTGTTGTTTTTTTTCA
>NW_017728943.1:116828016-116835700 GCF_001723895.1 Crocodylus porosus | reverse complement strand
TGGGGGTCCTCCCATGGTCCCCTCCCCCCTTCTCCAGCCCCCTCCAACCCCTTACACAGCAAAGCTCTGGTGCTGAAACATGCCGCCTGGCCAGCTGCGTGTTTCAGCACCAGGGTGAGGGCCAACCATAGAGATGCTCTGGCAGCCAAAGCATCTCTGTAGAGGACCCAGCCTCCAGTTGCCTCAGGACATGGTGTGACCTGCACTGCTCTTTTAAACACTGATTTTTTTTGATTTTTTTTTTTTAACCCCTGGATATCCAGAGGTCTAATTTTCTCCCCTTGCTGCAAGTTTGCAGTGCAGGGGACTTTTTTTTGTTCCCGCACATCAGGGCAAGAGGCATATGCATGCTCGTGTGGACGTGCCCACTGGGTGCTTCAGTGGGGCTTTTTAGTGCTTCTAGCTAAAGTTGATCCACTAAAGCACCTGGTCTATATAGATTTTGAGCAAGCTGAGTCCGACTGACACACTACCTCTTCTTGGCACGTGATGAGCTTGGAGCAGGAGCATTCCGAGTTTAAAGCACCACTTTTTTTCTTTTTTCTTTTTTTATGTCTGAAAGCAGCCTGAGATGCATTGATTAAGGAGACCTATGACTACTTACTTCTTCTAACACTCGGATTTGCTTGTGGAAATACAAATTTAGGTTGTTAGCCTCAAGCACCTAAGTTGAATATTTTGGTCTAGGCATTGTCTGCTGAAAAGACTTTTCAGAATCTTTGATCAGTCACCCATCCTTTTAATGGTGCATGCTTAAAAATAGTGTAGTATGTAGCAGGACTGGCCCATGATGGTGGCAGTGATACCACCTTATAGCCACATGAAACCTGCATCATTCCAGTTCCTCAGGCTGCCTTTACACATGCTCATTAGCATTTTAATTGAATTCTGCAATGTCACATGTATTAATCCTCTGTGCATTTAAAAATGTTCATGGGCACTTTAACTAAACTTCATTGAATGAGTTTTAGATAAAGCATCCCACAGCCATTTTTAAATATGTGGTGGCTTACATGTGACACTAGAGTAGCTGCCCAGGAACTGCTCTAATTAAAATGCCCCTACCTCTGAGCTCATGTATAGGCAGACTCAGTGTACTTACTCCCTTGCTATTTCACCTGCCATTTCCTGATGTATGTTACATGAAGTGGGAGACTGCCTCAAAGTCCTGGAGTGATCCTGGCTGCACCAACCTCTCCTACCTGGACTCTCAGTCTTACTCATCTCACTCTCTGGACCCTACTCTACTATTCAAAGCTATTCTTCACCATTCTTGGACACTGCTTATGGCCCTACCCATGCTTTATGGCATTAATGATGAGTTTCAGCCACCCTTATAACCATGTTCATGCCTCAAAGACATCCTTCACTGGATCCTCTAGTCCTGTATCAATTTCCAGTCATTGCTGAGATGATACAGCACCTAGGACCCCTTACAAGGCAATGGCTCCTTGGTCTGTTCAACACATGCATGATAATTAAACAAATACCATAAGTATGGAGGAAGGCAAGAGACATAGCTCTAGCTCTATCCAAAACAGGGAAGACCTTTCATCACCAAATAGTTCTAAACCAATCTCCCCCTCTCAGCATCAGCTACAAACTCAAGGAACATCTTATCCTGCAATGAATTTCACCCTAGGTAAATTCTAAACTTGCACAAGACCAAGCAGGTTTTAGACCAGGTTGATCCTGTTCAAGCCAACTACTAAACCTCACACAGCACATCAAAGATGGTATACAACAGAAGTTGACTACTGGCACAGCAGTTATCTGCTGCATATGATACTGTCCAACGCTGCATCATGATCCACAAACTGTACCTCATGGCTGATGACTTAGATCTAAGTCAAACCATTCATAGACTCTTAGAGAAAAGGCGCCTCTATGTGGAACTAAATGGGTAGAAAAGTAGATGGTGCTCCCAAAAGATTGCCTTACCACAAGACAGTGTGTTTGCCCAACTTTTATTAAACATCTACATTAACAATCAGCCATTTCCTGGCTAATGTCAGCATTTTCATCTGTGCTGACAATCTCTGCATTACCACACAGCAGAAGAATTTTGAGGACACAGAGAAGATCCTGGAGAGGGCACATAATGAGATGTCAGGTTACTACCTAAACAATTATCTCAAAACCCACTGTAGCCAAACCCAAATCTGTGTTTTTCCATATGAAAAACCAGGATGAGGAATGATACCTGAATGTCACCTGGGGTGACCTGAGCACTGAACATCAGAAACGCCCCATCTACTTATGGTGGACCATACACTTAGTTACAAAAACATATTAAATACCAAAGCCAATGTCAACACATAAAACAACATTCTGTGTAAGATCACAAATTCCACATGGGGAGAACATTCATCCATCCTACACACTACTGCCTAAGCACTTTGTTTCTCTGTGGCTGAATACGCCTGCACCATCTAGGGGTGCTCAAATCATAGTAAACATATTGACACCACCCTAAATAATACATGAAGAATTATAACAGCCTGCCTAAAACCTACCCGTGCTCCCTGCCTATACATACTATCTGACTAGTGTCCCCTTACATCAGGGAAAAAGTAGTAGGCAACGTTGACTGGCAGGTACAAGAGTCAGATGACCACCACCTGCTATATCAACCAGTACACTGCTTCTCATCAACAAATCACTTTTTGTCCTCTACCATACCATTGACCGCATCACTGGAATAAGCCAGAACTACCCTCTGGCAAAAAGAATAGAAGAAAGTAGGTGACAAAGCTGTTGAATGGAGTCGGTGAGGAATTACACCCAATGAGGAGTTAGCATCTGGCTCCAATTACAAATGGCACACATGGTAGAGCCTGGACAGATTAAGAGTGGGTCTCAGCAGATGCAACTTTCTCATGAAATCATGGGGTCTCTGTGCAACTGACCAATGTGTTTGTCAGGAGAAGCAAACTATGAATCATATCCTGAGATGCCCTGTAGCACCACAATGCACCCCACAAGATTTGGCAATATCAATACTAGAAGCAGTGGCTGGTGCAGAATATTGGGAGCAGACCAAAGAAAGGTTGGACAGGAAACATGATGAAGAAGAATTTCCATCTAATCAGCCTTCTTGGCCCCTCCCTTGCTTTCAGTCTGTTGGCCCTGTTCTTTCTGATACTGGGACACTCGGCCTTGTTTGGTTACAGCCCGCTGGGTCCCTGACCCCTTTACATGCCTACTCACCCACTGCCTCTGAACTATTTGACTTTGACCTAGGCAGCCCACCAAGTCCCACACTCTTTTAGGGTTTTGTCCTGACCTCAACCCACATAGTGGGAAGTGCCTCCCAGGTACCTTATTGGGGATCTACACTACCCCTGTAGCCACAACCCCAAACCTCCAGTCTTTAACAGCCTACAATAATCAAACCCAAAATATCACCAGTTGCTGCTGGCTGGCTCTGCCCAAGCTCTCCTCAATCTCCTAGTCTGTTCAGCTGGTTTATCCCCAGCTCTAGCCCTACTCACAGTTCCTACTACCTCCCAACTTGTGTACCATGATCGCCTTCCACTAGTACGGCCTGAACCAGATTGCCTGCTCTAGCTCAGGAGCTGAGTTGATAACTCTCTGGCTCCACACTTCTAGTCATGTGCTCCTAACCAACCTCAGGTCTGGCTCACCTGCTCAAGAAACATACTCATATTTTCAACTGTATTTTGCTCAGCTGAGCTGCAATCCTTCTTCCCTGCCTCATGCTCTACCCTGTTTGCTTATTACTAGGCAGCAACCTCCCAAATTGTTATAGGCATCTCCACAATCCCTATTTGTGGCTGCTTACTCATGTAGCTGTAGCCTGATGTTTTCCTCTCTCAAAGTAGCAAGAGCCTTGGGCTGCTGTTACATGGGGGGGATCAACAAAGCGTATGTGTCTCAAGGTTCTTGACAGACTAAAATGCAACGCTCATTGTTTAGCTGAGAAGTTCAGTTATGTGGTTTCTTTGGCCTTATTCTTGCATTTCTTAGAAGTAGTTGTATTGTGCCAAAAGCTGTTATGAGAAAACCCGGTTGATTCTACCAGAATTCTTCTAATTTACATTATGAATGAGGATATCACAATGTTATCTCCAGCACCTTTGAAACGAGTGAAGTGGTTTCCCTGTTTTAGGCCTGGCCAACTCTGCTCTGGGGATAGAGCATATCTTCCCAATTCTGCTACCCCTAGCCTTCTCTCTTTCACAGAGTTCTCTCATGGGAGGATGCACTAACCCTGTAAACAGGATTCTGGCCAGATCCTGTATAAAAGATCAGGGAAAGGAAGCTTAGTGGAACATCTCTCATTTGTGTTTGTGCATCCTCACAGGCCTTGACGCAAAACTAATTTAATATAGAGTAACATACAAAATACTGGACAATGTTTGAGGTAAAGGAAGGTAAAACTAGGTAGTGGGACATATAACAAAAATAAGGGCAATTCTTAGATGGAATTTTTTTTTAAAGTTTTTCAGAGAAGAGATAAATAAGTGTATGGGTATAATACACATAGATAAAAATCATAGGAATTGTATAGTGACTGATTAGCATACTAGTTATATTGAAACAAAAACAGGTTAGTGGAAACTTGCTATTGCAATGAGTTTAGGTTTTTGCATACAAAGATTTTTGACATTTTTTCTACCCTTCAGCTTGGAAAAGTAACATATTTTAAATGAATTGGCAGCATAAGAATGTAAGCCCTCAGATATAAAGAAGGTTGAAAGAGACCCTGATCCTAGAATAAATAATGTGATCTGAGTAAAAATGTTGACAGATTAAGCAAATGAGATAATACGAAAAGCAGCATATGGTGACCTGCCTGCTTCTACTACATGTAATATCCTCAAGATGTTGAACTTAATCTTCAATTAATTGCTTATTAGGAATTTTGCACCCCGGGGGTAAGGAAGTTTATTTACAAGCACACATTGCAAAGTTTACCAAATTCCCATGATGTAACTGTGAATTTTTTTACATAATAAATGTCACTAATACACATTTCTGAATAAATACAAGCTGATCAACTCTTCAGCTGTTAGGGTGTTATTGGCTCTGCTCTTTCGGGGAAGAGGGGGAGGTATTGATGCAATCTGAGCCACAGCTATTTATGCAGGGACATTGAGTGTTCCCAAATGATCTTTAAGAGAGAAATAAAACTAAAATAAAACATATGCTATTTCCCTATTTTTATTCCATCAGTGATATAAATATGAATTAGAATCAAAATTTCAGGGTATGAGTCTTTTTTACTTTGGTGTTACACTGCTGTAACTGAATGAATTTAAATGAAGTTACTTCTCATTTATATCAATACAAGTGAGAGCAGAACCAGGCCCCATATTATTCCCTGTATATTAATTAAGTAGGACAGAAGTAGGCACTAAGAAAAGTACCTGTTTTAATTAAAAAGAAAGTTTACCTTCCTGATCAAAATGAAAAGGCCAAATCTACAGGAGCAGAGAAAAGTACATGTGCACACAGCAATGAGAGAGCACTGGTTGTGTAGCAGATAAATCAGATGAAACTTCTCAGGTGAACTGCTAATAAAATTTGCACATGAGGGGTGCTCTAGCTTCCCCTGGCTGTAGATCCAGGAGGAGCCAGGCAAGGTTATTTTGCCCCAAGTGGCACAATTTGTCCCGCACCGAAGTACATGTCTGGGTACATGCACATGTGCTTGCATGTGTGGATCTGCCCAAGGAGAAGAGAGGGAAAGTTACATTTCAAAGCTGGGGGATGGGGGAAGCTTACCTTTTTGTAGAGAGAGTTTCCAGGGACAGATCAAAGGTAAGTTCTTCTTGGCTTTAACCTTGGAGATCTCATGTTTGACATGTCTCTCGGAACCCTACATTCCAAATTACTAACACCTTGAAAAATATTATGTATCTAGCCCAAATCCTTGTTTTTGCACATGCCCCAGATTGCCACCAAAGGGTTTACCTTTTTTGTTCACAGGTTACTGCTTCAGGAACACATGATAGATGTATCATCTCCTACACACAAAAGTGTGATTGTACAGGGTTTCCCAGCTCAGATAATCTTTAATTTAGAAATAAAATACTAAAATACAGATGTCAAGAGAAATACAGCATATTTTTCCAGCTTCAATTTCTTCCTCACCAAGGAATATTCTTTAGGCTTGGGGTCAGACAAAACTATAATATCCAAGAATTTTTATCTTATGGTAAATCTTGTCTTTTCAGAATCAGAGAATGACTCTCCCTACTCCAGGTCAGCCTCTTTTTAAATAGCTGATGAGTTCCCATCTCTTTGATAGTCTCCAGTCCCCTTTTCCAGTTAACTCTTCATTAAGACCTGGCTGACACTTTAGCCAGGTCTGACCGCTCACAGAGGTTCCTAGCCAGAATGCAGGACCTCCATCTAACCCAGAACATGCACAGCCCCACCAGGGGACACACCTTGTTGGACCTGGTGCTGGCCACCGGCAACGACCTGGTGAGGGGGCTGCAGATGCTCAACCACCTGGGTGACAGTGATCATCACCTGCTGGAATTCACCACCCAGCACAAGGTGGCAAAGGCCTACAGCAGCAGCCCTAGATTTCAGGAGGGTGGACTTCAATGAGCTAAGGAAGATAGCTGGGGAAGTGCTGAGGTCCTGGAGGGGAGGGGAGAGGAGCCAGGTGTCCAAGAAGAGTGGTCGCTCCTTATGGAGACGATACTCCAATCCCAAGGCAGGTAATCCCAACACAAATCAAAGGGAGCAGGAAAGCGCAAAAGCCCCCATGGCTTACCAAAAGCATCTGAGAATGTCTCCTAGCTAAAAGGGAGGCGCACACCTAATGGAAGGGAGGGGCCATCACCAGGGAGAATTATACTGAAGTTGCTCGGGGATGCAGGGGGGCAGTCAGGAAGGTCAAGGCAGAAATGGGACTGGGGCTAGCTTCCCAGATTAAGGACAATAAGAAGTCCTTTTTTAAATACATGGGGGGCAAAAAGAAGATTCCGGGTAATGTGGGGCCCCTGCAGGACACACTAGGAAATTTGGTGAGATAACAAAGCTAACATGTTTAACGATTTCTTTGCCTCCATTTTTCTGAGCAGGGACCAGAACAGCCACTCCTGCACTCCCCCCCCCCCCCCCTTAGATCCCAGGGAAGG
Organism: Crocodylus porosus; assembly: GCF_001723895.1. Taxonomy (NCBI): domain Eukaryota; kingdom Metazoa; phylum Chordata; order Crocodylia; family Crocodylidae; genus Crocodylus; species Crocodylus porosus. The sequence continues at coordinate 116,828,579 of NW_017728943.1, read as the reverse complement.
CATGCCTAGGCCAAGGTTTAGTGAGGAACTAGTTAGGGAACTTCTGGAGGGACTGGATTTATTCAAATTGGTTGGTCCGGACAATCTCCACCCTAGAGTACTGGGGGAATTAGCTGCAGTCATTGCGGGACCCCTGCCATGGCTTTACAAGCACTTTTGGTGTTCTGGTGTGGTGCCAGAGGACTGGAAGAGGGCCAATGTTGTTCCCATCTTCATAAAGGGAGGAAGGAGGACCCAGGAAACTATAGGCCAGTTAGTCTTACCTTGATCCTGGGCAAGCTTTTTGAGAAAATTATTCTGGCACATATCCACAAGGGGCCAGCAGGGGAGATCATGCTTAGGGGCAACCAACACAGGTTCATTAGTGGCAGGTCCTGTAACACCAACTTGGTGGCCTTCTATGACTAGGTCACCAAATCCTTAGATGCAGGGGTAGCAGTGGACATAGTCTTTCTGGACTTTTGGAAGGCCTTCGACACTGTCTCTCACCCTGTTCTCATTAAGAAACTGGGGGACTGTGGTGTCGATACCCACACAGTCAATTGGGTCACCAACTGGCTGGA
>NW_017728943.1:116779820-116826281 GCF_001723895.1 Crocodylus porosus | reverse complement strand
CGCTACTTCACGGTCAGGGCGGCTAGGATCTGAAACCAGCTTCCAAGAGAAGTGGTGCTGGCTCCTACCCTGGGGGTCTTGAAGAGGAGGCTAGATGACCACCTTGATGGGGTCATTTGACCCCACTACTCTTTCCTGCCATGGCAGGGGGTCAGACTCAATGATCTACTCAGGTCCCTTCTGACCCTACAAACTATGAAACTATAAGTGATCAAAGGTCCCTCCTATGCAATCACTTGCTGAATTACTACCTTTCTATAGTTCTGAAAATCATTTTCCTTTCTTTTAATCTGAAGATCTTCCATTTTCCATCCTTCCATTAGAAGGATGATATTCAAAGATGAATGATCCTTTAGTATTTACCCTCTTGGTTATACTCAGTCCTTGAAATTCTAACCCAGTTACGAAAGAAAAGGATAGAATGGGAAGAAACACAATATTCCAAACAAATCTGAATTTTGAGAAAAGTCCTTAGCATGTGTCTTGGTAGAATTTACAAGTAAAATTCCAAAGAGATTATCCTGAAACCACCTATTCAGCAGCCATCTAAACCTCAAATATTTATATAACATAGACTCCTTATTTTAACTTGAAAAGTCCCTGGACACAGAGAGTTGTGCCTCTCAGAATGCCTAGAACTGTCTCAGTCTTTACAGGTATTCAGCTGATCAGCTATATCACATACCTCCACCTGATCATGATCCAGAAACTAGGCATTCTTCCACCTAACTCTCCCAGGAGTCTCCCTATACATTCTCAGACATCTAATACATATATTTACAAGATCTGGTTTCCTACCAAATGCAGGGTTAGGTACCATTTAAAAAAAAACAAAACAGAATAAGCCCTACTTACAAGGCTACAGATGCCATGAGGATAACATATAAGATTCTATAGGATGGGGGAAGGCATGTGTTTGAATCTCTTTGGCCATGGGAAAGACTTTTATTTGGTTATCCAACTTCCCAGGCAATCACTCTAATCAGTAGAATATTACATAAGAAGGGAATACCTCCTCCAGCCATGATTTAAAAGATCAAACCTTGTAATGTTATTCAAAGAAAAGGCCATACATACTTCTAATGTTGTCTACCTTCATGGTTCCCAAGTGGATGGCGATCCCCACCTGAAATCATAAACAAGGTGCCCAAGGATTAAATTTAAGTTTTACCTCTTTGCTTAGCATACCATCTTGGCTAACAGTAGTGACTATCTGCTCCTCAAGTTTGTGTGTGTGTGTGTGTGTGTGTGTGTGTCCATCCTGCTGAAGGAATGTTCCTTCCTCTGAATCATTCCTGGTACTTCCAGAGGGCATATCCCTGCTCACCTGAAGGTGATTTCTTATTGAGTATGAACTTTGTTCTTACAGCTTACCTCTTGGTTCCATGAGGTTTTGGTTGCTAGAGAGAAACAAATAAAATTATCTTCTGTATGTGATCCTGTATTAGGAATCTGTCAATTGTAGGTGCTGTAGGGCTTATGGCCCTTACAGAATGACATCTTATTCTTCTGCTTTATAAGCAAAAGGGGGTGATATGTTACCCCCTTTTAACCCCTCCCAGCTGGAAATATTTCAGCTGCCATGACTTTGATGTTCAATAATGATTTTTATTTTAAGGGAAGGATGTTCCTCAAGGAAAAAGAATAAAAAGAAGAAAGAAGAATGATATTCCCTAAGGCAGCAGAACAGCAACATACAGGCTACAAGAAATATGGGGCTAACATTGAGACTCTCTTCAGGGTAAAACTTAGAGTCCAAATCAAAAGATAAACAAAAATAAACAGTTCCCTGCTGTTTCTGTGGCTTCAAGAGACTTCTTGGTTCCACCACCAATTACATGAAGATTCCTTCATTCTAGCTGCAATTCTTCCATCCCTACCGTGAAGCTGGCAACTTCCTGACTTGCATCTGGCGAGTCTTTTTCTGTATGTGCAGAGCTCACCTCTTAGGCTTTCTGTAGCGTTGCTGCTTCAGATTCCCTCTGATCCCCAATCACCCTTTTGCTTGGGCCAGTTCCCAGCCTTGCTCTCCTCATTGGTTCCAAGCAGGGAGCTTCCAAGAGTATCACATTCCTCCACATCCAACTCCCTCTCGGGATGCTCCTCTCTGGGGCCAGAAATAGGTCACACAGAGTTGTGTGACCCAGTCCAGAGCCAACAGTCATTCCAAACATGGGTTTGCAAACCATTTTGCTCACAGTATTCCTTTGATCTTCAGGTAGGTACAGGGGGAGGGGTTGGTTCTCCAGGAATTCTCCTGATGTGATTCCTCTCCCTTTCACAGAACCCCTTGAGCAAAACTGGGTATCCTCACTACATCATGACATGTCATTTGGATGATATTTCACCATGAGGATTTACTTTTGAATGTTAATAAAAAAAAACACATAACTACAACATACTATTAACACCAATATTTAATACTAGTGGTGGTATGCAGAGGCAATATGTCTCCTATAACCCAATTCAGGGTGTAACTTTTAACTGTTGATGATTAGGGGGCATGTTTACACATGATGTTATGTCACCATAGCAACTTGCTATGATGACGTAGCATCCGCAAGTATCTACACGTGACCAGCAACTACTTCACCATATCAACATGCTCCCCCATTATAGCGCACCACTACGGTGAAGTAGCTGCTAAAAATAAATGTACACCACATGTATGGTGCAGTACGGGCTGTTACTGAGTCATGATTTAACACTTCCAAAAGGAAGTACTAAGTCACGGTGTAGTAACAAAGTCACCATAGCGACACTTGTAGATACACCCACAGATAGGCCTGTAACTATTACCTGAGAAAATACTTCTCTGGTCCTGTATTTGAAGTTCAGGGGACACATCTACACAAGATGTGTCCTCTACTGTGCAGTAGAGCAGTTTACTATGCAGTAAGCCTGCATGTCTACACGTGCACATGCTTACCGCACAGTAAACTGCTCTATTTGCAAATAAATTGGCTACCTGCAAATGTAAGTACTAAATTTGCTCATGAGTGGTTATTATACATCAGTGCACGTGTAGACACTGACTAAGAGTAATTTTTCTCACAGTCAGCCTTTCCACTAGAGGTCCAGCCTCACCTGGGGCTGGGAGCATCACCTGCGCCAAGCCTGGGCTGGCCAGCCCCAGTCCCAGACCCTGAAAAGTCTGCAGGCAGTCTGTAGCCCTGGGGCATGTGCAGGAAGCCTATGGCCACACTTGGCCACTGAATACCCCTGCACAGGCTGCAGGGAAGCTCAGGCAGCCTGCTTGCACCCTGGAATTTTTCTCTGGAACCACAGTACCACATGGCTGCCAAGGCCACCCTGTCCAGCCCTGCAGGGTGCTTCAGGCACCTGCCAGGCCTGCCAGCACCTGGGCCCACCTTCAGCCTGTTCCTGGCCACTACGGCCAGCTGCACCTTGCCACAGATGACCCCCAGAAGCCTCCTTAGACTGCCTCATTGCACAACTGCTAATCCCATGCCATACCCCTGTGCTGGATGCTGCAGGCAGCTGCCCAGGACTGGAAGTACTGGTACAGCCACACAGAGGCCCAGAAAACCATCACAGGAGACATGCTGGCATCCTCCCTGAAACCACACACAACCTTCCAGGGTTCCAACTGGTCACTGGGTGAGACTGAGGACCTCATGAAGCTGTGGGACAAGGCTTAGTTGCTTGCAGGGCACAGGCACTCCAACCCTCATGTTTATGAGAGGCTGTCAGGCTGTATGTGGGATTTCAGGCATGACTGGTCAGCATGCCAGTGCCACATAATGGTCAAGTTCTTGTGAGCACAATGGATCATCATGGCTGACCACAACCACCAGTCAGGGACTGCCCACAAGTCCAAATCTTTATGCGGCAACTGGATGCCATTCCCACACCCAGGGCAACTGGATGGAGCAACTGGATACCAGTCTTCTGCCCAGCCAATTTACCATGTTCCTTGGGCACCCATGCATGCATGACCCACGGCTGGGCAGCACATAGCCCCCTAGTACAGAGCATCTTATCTCAGAAATGTTGCAAACTCTACCAAACAGCTTCTTTCTCATGGCTCTACAAGCCCTGAAGCTGTACATGGGGGAGAGGCAGCATTTGGCAGGAAGGATAGTGGCAAGCTTTGCTTGTGACCAGAGCAATGGAGGCAATGGAGGAATAGCACTGAGTGCTGGACACCATCCTGGCCCCAGTAGTTGCATTCATGCCACCTGCTACCCTGCCTCCAACCACAGCCTGCCCCCTGGCAGCCCCACATCACCCAGCAGCAGCCATCCCCCCACCCTCCCCATGGACCTGGGCAGAGGTCCTGCACTACCTCCATAGGCCAGGAGCCCCTGACCCAGCCCCCATGCCAGGTGCTCTGCCATCCAATCCCCCACCAGGACCCAGCCCCACTGTTCACCGTGGCTGCACTCAGCCATAGACTTCATAGATTTCATAGACATTAGGGGCTGGAAGGGACCTCGTGAGATCATTGAGTCCAGCCCCCCTGCCATAGGCAGGAAATCTGCTGGGGTCAAATGATCCCAGCAAGATAAACATCCAGATGCCTTTCAAATGAGTCCAGAATAGGTGCTTGCACAACCTCAGGGAGAGTCTGTTCCAGACCCTGGGCACTTGGACTATAAAGAAGTTTTTCCTTATGTCCAGTCTAAATCAGCCTTCTGGGAGTTTGTGACCATGAGAACTTAGGGAGCCCTGGTGAACAACTGTTCTCCCAGGTCCTAATGCACCCCCTGTATATACTTGTAGGCTGCTACCAAGTTCCCCCTGAGCCTTTGCTTCTCCAGGCTGAAGAGTCCCAAGCCCCTCAGCCTCTCCTCATATGCTTGTCCTCTTGGCCTTTGTTCATATAGATGGCTCTCCTTTGGAGTCTCTCAAACTTATCCATGTCCCTCCTGAATTGGGGGGCCCAAAACTGGATGCAGTACTCCAGCTGTGGCCTCTCTAACACTGAGTAAAGCAGAAAGATGATTTCCCTGGTTTTGCTTGAGATGAATTGGTGAATGCATGCCACAGTTTGGTTTGCTTTGCCAGCTATGGTATTGCATTGGTGGCTTATATTCATGTTGTGGTCAATCAAGACCCCCAAGTCTCTTTCCGTCATGGTGCTAGTGAGTGTAACACTGCTAAGCCTATAAGTATGCTGCTGACTCTTCCTCTCAAGGTAGAGCACCCTTCACTTCTCTACATTGCAGGCCATCAGGTTTTGATCCACCCACCTTGCGAGTGTGTCCAGGGTGGCCTGTAACCCCAGCGTGACCACTTTCTCCCATAGTTTAGTGTCATCTGTGAACTTTGCCAGCCCCCATCTGATGCCTGCATCCAGATCATTAATGAAGATGTTGAAGAGTACTGGCCTGAATACTGAGTCTTAATGGTTGCCACTGGTCACCTTGAACCACATTGATCCACTCCCATCAACTAGTAATCTTTGGGTCTAATGCCAGAACCAGTTCCCCAGCCATCAGACTGTGTGAAGATCAAGGGTGCAGGTCCCCAGATTAACCATGAGGGCATCACAGGAGACTAAGTCAAAGATTTTTCTTGAAATCCAGGGCCAGGAATGTGCATGGAGCCTGTTGGCCCTCACCACTGGCTGCTGGAATGGGAGATGGGCACACTGGGAGAGCAGCAGCTTCTGTTACCACTGGGAAGGCCCGCTGCCCACCAGGCTCACCACAGAATGTGTACCTACAGGAGAATGGCCAGAGGCCAAGGTGTTGGCCCTCTGTCCCCAGGCTCTGCTTCCTAGGTGCCCCAGCAAATGGCTCACCACCCTGGGAGGACACACATAAACAAGCACAACAATATAAATAGTTTGCATGGGGAAGAGGGTGTATTATTGGTGGTGGGTGGGGTGGGTAGTAGTGGGGTTCTGTTGTTGGGGAGGGAGGGGAGACAGGTTCTGTTATTGGGGAGGGATAAGAGAAAAGGGGGTCTGTTTCTCTGTGGGGAGTAAAGTGTTTTTCAGAGAGCTCTGCAGTGAGCCTGGTGTTAGAGGTGGACGGTGTAGTAGGGCTCCATAGGCAGCTGTCCAGGCAGGCTACAGTGGGACATGCAGGAGGAGGTGGTCAGCCAGTGCCTCTCACACCTGGTATCCTGGACCCTATCGGTGGGTTTGCAGCTTGCCTGGGACCTCAGTGGGGTTGTGGAGGGGGGTGATGGGGCCAGCACTGTGGTCAGCAGCAGCCCAGGGCACTGGCTGTCACTGCCAGGGGCAAGGGCTAGAGCAGCCATGGCTCAGGGAGGCTGAGGCTGCAGCTGCTGCATGCTGGCCTCAGGCTCTGCACACTGCTCCCAGCTAGCTAAGCAGCTGGCCCAGGAGCAAGGAGCTGGGCTGCCTTTTAAAGATGACTGCCAGCCACAGGCAGCTACAGCTGCAGACTCCAGCTCCCCCAGTGGCAACAGGATCCCATTGCAGGGCCACAGGAAGTGGGAGCAGTTTGCAGCTAGGAGCAGCAAATCTGCTCCTGCTTCCCTGCACATGAGCATTTACTCTTGAGTAGTTTACTCAAGAGTAAACTGCTCCCAAATCAAATGCATATGTAGATACACCCAGGGGCACTTGGATTCTATGTAGCATATGTAAAAAGAATGACATGGGATATAAAGCAGTGGTGGATCAAAATCAACTTCACAATTACTGACTGGTGCTTAGGCAGCTTTCCAGGGTTTCATAGATTTCACAGACATTAGGACCGGAAGGGACCTTGAAGTTCATCAAATCCAGCCCCCGGCCCCAGGGGCAGGAAGTCAGCTATGGTCAAAAGATCCCAGCAAGATAAGCATCCAAATGTTTCTTGAATGAGGCCAGAGTAGGTACCTGCACGACTTCTGGAGGGAGTCTATTCCAAGCCTTGGCGGCTCAGACAGTAAAGAAGTTTTTCCTTATGTCCATCTTAAAATGGTCTTGGAGGAGTTTATGACCTTTGGTCCTTGTTACCCCTTAGGCACTCTGGTGAACAGACATTCCCCCCAGATCCTGATGCACACCCCTTATGTACTTCCAACAGGTCACCCCTGAACCAGCGCTGAGTCCCATGGCTCTCAGCCTCTCTTCATAAGGCCTATTCTCTTACCCTCTGATCATGCATGTGGCTCTCCTCTGGACTCTATCAAGCTTCTCAACATCCTTCTTGAATTGTGGAGCCCAGAATTGAATGCAGTACTCCAGATGCAGCCTCACCAAGGCTGAATACAGCAAGAGGATGGCATCCTGAGATTTACTTGAGAAGCATCTATGGATGCAAGCCAGAGTTTTGTTTGCTTTACCAGCTGCAACATCAAATTGGTGGCTTATGTCCATCTTGTGGTCAATCAGGACCCCCAAGTTTCTTTCAGCCGTGGTGCTAGCAAGCATAGCACTGCCAAGCCTTTAAAGTAGAAAAATCTGAGTGATATTTAGTGTGTTCCTTGCATTTGTAAACAGTTGCAAATTAAGAGATGACTCATGAATTTAAATAGTCTTCTTTCCATTATCTTGTGTTGAGCATTCAGTTTACAAAGAAACAGGCTGTAGTCCATATATGATATTCATGGCCCTTAACTTTGTTGCAAATAAGCAGGTAGGTGTGACCCATCTTTTGGAGTACTACAGAAAGTGATGGTATAAAAACTAAATAGTTTCAACTCATTCTCATTAGAATATCAAAAAGGCCTGTATTTTCCCATGAAAACACAAAACATGAACAGAGGAGATAAAAATAGCAGTGGAAGTAAGAAGAAAAATGTCTGTGAAACTACTGTGGCTCTATTCTAAAATAATAAAAGGCTTTGTCTGTGTGTCTTTCTGTATGTCTTTCTGTCTGTAATGCTTTTGGGAAACTGTGTATGCACTGCTGAGAGCATAACAGTGATTGGTTGCACGGCCTGAGCTGCATGTACCCAAGCTGCGGGAGAAGTTTGTGGCAGTGGTCAACACACCCTGGACGCCCAAGCAGTGGGTTTTCCCCGCTACCTCCTTGCCCGAGGGCAACATGGGGGATCATGGTGGTGGTACCCCCTCTGCCACCCAGCCTTGTTGCCCCCTCAGAACAGCTGGCAGGGAGGGGGAAGTGGCAGGCAGGCAGCGAGGGAAGTAGATGTGGGCCAGGGGGTGAACCAGGAGTGGCAGGGAGAGAGGTGAAGCGGGGCCAGGCCTGGAGTGACAGGGAGGCAGGGGAGTTGAGCAGGGCTGGACCTGGAATTTCTGTTCATAAAAGAGCAGTTCATAGTTCTTAGGTTCTGATGGTGTTTGTTTTGAATCTCACTCTGTGAACCAAGGCACTGAGTGTTTAATCTGATCATGAAATTATTAGGCATAATTGCTAATAAGAGTATGTGACTAGAGCTTAACTTCATAGACCAACTATATCAGGCAGCAAGAATGTTATGTTTACAATTCGTCTTTTCATTCACACAGTAAAAATCTTAAAATTGAAATCTAGCAAGTCCAAAGGAATAGAACATTAATATCAGTATCAGTGACTGATAACTCTGAAATTCATGTTAAGCTGGGGCCTACTCACAAAAGTTAGGCTACACAATACTGATACTAACTGCATAATGCAAGAGGATGCAAGTTCATGGCTAGGCCATCTGAAAAGAAATAATGAGATATCCCTTCCAGCTTATCTTTCTATTTTCTTGATGATTTCAAGCAGGCTCCTAATTGTCCAGTATGTAACTGTGTGAAATGTCTATCCTTGATTAATTAGAATGGTAAATGTTTCTCTTGCAATTAACTCATGTTATGTACAGGAAGAGTCATTCTCCATATATGATGTCTCCTCTCGATTTACTTCTGTTTTGGCTAGTGGTTCCCTTGATTTTCCAAGGACACTCCCCAAAACCTTGTTTTTCCTAGTTGTTAATCAGTTTGTTGATACTTCCAAAAATTAATAGAAATGGATAACCTCTTGTCACCAAAGGCAATTAATTCAAATTGGAATTTTCTGATAACTAATAATGAGCAGTTTGATTAACAGGGTTTTCCTGTTAATTATTGCTTGGGACTCTTTCTTGATTTACACAACTACAAGAATGCTTTGAAGATGCTGGACTAAGGGTATAAAAACAAAGTGAAACAGCTAACAGGAATGAAAGATCTCTCTGACAAAAGCTACTGCTGCACCCCAGCTATCTCAAGAAGCTATAAAAAACAGACCATCTCTTTTGTTGCCTGTTTGGTAAGAAATTATCACCTTATAGCTAATTAGTGGACTTTGCTTTGGTTTGGGGTCATTTGACTTTGAATACTTGTAGAAAATAAAGTCTTTCTGTCACTCATCAAATGAGGTATTGTGTCAATTCCTAGTCTAGTTTGGAATCCTAGATTTTTATGGGCTAACAGTCATCTTTTTATTTTAAATAAGTTCACAAATTTCTTGCTTAGAACATTTGGGGCTTAAATCCCAACTAGATAGAACTTGATAAAGATGAAAAGAAAGGGGGAAAGGGTTCAAAGAACCTTTACTTCTTTCTTCTTTGCAACAGCACAAACTAAAGTAACAGCAGACTCGCTCTATTTGTGCCATCTAGAATGATTTCAAAAGGCTCTTCTGCTGACTGAAATTCAGCAGAGTATGTCATGCTCTGAGTCTGCCGCTTCCAATTCTACTCACATCATTTCCTTGCCCTAAAACAGCTTTTCCTCAAGGTGTAGGGTAGTGTAATATAGTGCATGGACCCTGATGCATGTAGAGGAGAGAAAGGAAAGAATAGGTAGCATGAAATTCATACCAGGTGCTCTCTCCACCTAGCTCAGTTCCATTATTCCAGGTTGCAAAAAAACAGTTTGACAGTGTCCCCGATGGGCCTTCTCATGTCACTCCTGAGAGCTCTGCCCTCCTGGTCATTGGCTACTCCCCATCTGGACCTGTTTGTTACCATGGTTGTTCGTCCTCCTGCGTCGCCAACCCCACTCTCTCCTGCCACGACTTGTTGTTCCCCCAGTGGGGCAGGACTAGTTCACAGGTCCCTCGGTGGCCAGGGGTTGGCCTGCTGGTTGCACACGGGGCTCCGCCACCCCTACACCCCGGCCTCACGCCACCTATGGGCTCCACTTCCCCGTGCCCACTCAGTGTTGTTTCTGCAGGCTTCTAACATGGCTCTCATCTTTGATCCCACAATCCGTGGGATACTCCTACCCTAATGTTGACCACTTCACACCAGCCTGCACCAGTGCCTCAGCCGCACCCTCTATAGACCCCACACCACAAGCCCTTCACCCTGTGCATCCTGTGTAACACTCCCCCACTTGGAGGTTCTGACGTCCTAACCACCTCGCTGACCCTCCACCAGACCCCTATTAGCATGAATGGGGGGAGGAAAAGGGGCTCCCCTCGGTCGCTCTCTAGTTGCCCCGCTCATGTTCCTTAATCGATGTCCGCTGGTCTTGGCAGCGATCCCGCCCCAATCTCCCTCCAGCCAGGTGGCCTTCGGTCTTTTGCCCCTCTTTGGCATAGCCTGCATCCACCATCTTGGCACTTACTTTGGGGTCCTCTGAATCCTCCTGGGTTGTCCCGATCTTCCATCGCTCACCCAATCCATCACTTCTGGGTCGACTTGCTGGTGTCCCTGTCGTCGGGCTTCCCTCCTTGGTCACTGCTCCCTCTGGCATGCTGGCTCTGCATTGCCTGTCCCGTGGAGCTGTCACCGTCGCTGGCCCTAACAGCAGTCTGGCCTCCAGAGCGGCGGCCGCCATTTTTTAAATCCGCCGGCTGGCATCTGACGCTGCCGTCAGCTGCTGGCCACAGCTATACGAAGAGGTGACTAACAAGCCGTGCTGGTTCTCCCTCCAGCTCTGCATCTCTCCTGTCCTGGGCTTCAGGTAAGTGCCCCTTGTTACCTCGGCCCCTGGGACAGACAGCATGGTGATTTTACAGGGTACTAAAGATCTCTCTGGGAGGCAGGGTCAGGGCACAAGTATGCATATAGTCAGATTTATGTAATTCCCATTAACCCAAGAGGGAAAGAGAAAGAGATGGCAAACCTTTTTCCTTCTCAGGGCACCTCTTACACCTGCTGCCATGAGTCATCTGTCCAGTCTCTGCATTCTACCCTTAGATTGTACCATATACAATATAATAGTCTATGCAGTGGCCCATACTACACTTCTGTTCTATTGGTTTTTCATCCTTTGATTCAGTTTTATTGACATCACTCTTTCAGCTCACAGATTAAATCTTACCATATACCTATCCTCCAAGTAAATAGAGTTGAATGGTATGCCTTGTAATCAATGCAAAAAGATGCATTTATCTTACTGTGAAATATACTTGTCTAAAGATAGAAACCTAGGATGGCAGAACACAGGTTGTGCCTGCCACTTTAAGAGGTTTTAGGCAGGCTTTGAGCAGATGTGGTTCAATTGGATGGTCACAGGACAAAAGGGGCCACTGGATTGAAAGAGGGCTGGGCAAACTTAGTATAATCCCAGGCCCTAGGAGCACAGCTGATGATAATATTCATGGATCCAGAGGAACAACATCACTCAGCCCACAGATTGCAGCTCCCAGAACATCTGGAGGGGAAGGTAGGAATTATTGGGATGGAGGAGGTTCCTTCTGGTCCTGAAGACCTGAAATTGCACCCTGCTGGGGTTGGATGGTATAGTGGGGCTACCTGTGGCAGGGAAGTCTCCAGGAAATGCCACACCTGTGCCTCCCCAATGAAAGGTAAGAATAGAGTGCTATAAAGCCTCAGCCTGTGCTGCCTTGTGGGTACACCATGGAGGGTAAAGGCTAAGGGAGCACATCTAACAGAAAAGCAACAGGCTTGGATGGCAGCATAGAAGCCAAGAGAGCCTGAGGCCCAACGTCTGAGAAAATGAGGCCTAGCAAAAGACCGAGTTAGGGGGCCAGGTATGTTGATAGACACCTGAGGCCTGAATGGGCTGTAGGCCCATGTGTGAGATGCCTCAGGCCAGAGTCAGCCAAGAATGTGGGGTAATAGGCCTGACACCTGTCATAGATTAGGACCTGGATTGGGTGGCCTGGAGCTCTGTGGGGGGTCAAGACCATGCACAAGGGAAAGGGAGCCTGAAGGGGCATAAAGAGTAGGGTAGAATGTGTGTGAGGCCAAGGTATGTCTGAACATGCCAGAGGCCAAGCTAGGGTCAGAGGCTGAGTACAGCCCAACAATAGGGCCAGAGGAGTTGGAAGTCAGTTTGGGATGCCCTCTGTGAGGCATGGGACATGATGTATGGATGCTTCAGAGCCATTTATTACATGCTTGGCATCAGGGCATTAAATGCTCAGCCTCCTGCCTATGAACTTTTTAGTTCCTATTAACTTTTTAGTTCCAACAAAGGCATGGCAGTAGAGCCAAGTGGATGGACTGCCATAGATAGGTGGGTGGGCTGATGTTGTGACCCGCCTAGAGATGGCCCTCTGTCACACCTAGGTTTAAAACAAATTCCTGAAAAGAGAAAGACAGTGAATAACTGTTCATAAACGTGGGCAAACTTTTAAAGAAAAGAGGAAATTGATAAAAATTAATAAACCATAAACAAGGCTGGGTAGATAAGGGAAGTGAAGACAACAGGATTTATCTTTGGGCAGCAGAATTAGTGACAATGTAAGGAGATTTACCTATTAGAGTAAAAGAAACCCCATCAGTGTTAATGGCCCATTAGTAAATAGAAGTGGCAGAAATGTTAGTTAAAATCCAGAAATGGGATGGTGATAATGAAATACTGTCCATCCTCAGGTAGATGTTCAATAGCAATTAATCCAATTAGACTTTTATTTCAATGAGTCTAAACAAATTGTGATTTTTTTTTTAAACTGCTGACCACGACGCTCCCTGTACCAGTAATGGGTATTTTTAATAGACCTTGATGGGACATATGGCAATGAGCAGGCTACCTTCCTGGAGATCTATACAAACTGGGCCTTTCTGCTGGAGTGGCAAGCCACTACCACAAGGATTTCCCTCACCATCTGGAAGTCGGTAACCCTTGACAGCTTCCAGTCTGTGTCTAGCCAGCTTGACATAAGGTATTGGGAATGCGGAGCTTTTAAAACTGCATCAAGGCTGTTGGTGGCATGTACATCACCATCCTGTGCCCTGCCTACCACAGCTTTAAGTTTTTGAATCACAAGGACTTTTTTTCCATCATGCTACAAAGTAAGGCTGTCCAGCTAGTGGCCTACATGCTACATGCAGGCCATCATGGGTTCCAGAGCTATGGCCCACATGGACCCCTGAGTTCCAGAACTGCATTAATCCATCCTGGATTCTGGAGCCTAGATCCAGCCTGCAGGACCAGATAAGTTGAATGGTCCTGCTGTAGAGTATTATGAATTGTTTACACACTCTAGCAAGATCCAGCGCACCAGGTCCTTAAGAAATACTGGACTTCTGATCCTGTTGACAGAGGGGGAGAGTAACAGGGGGCCTCCTCGGGGCTGATTTTCTTGTGGCCCACCCACTTGTTTGTGTGCTAACCGTCTGCCTTCTCGCTCACCATGCCTTGTTGTTAATTAATTAATTGATGTTAATTACGTGGGAGGCTGCCCATTTCTTGCCCCAGTGCCAGGGGGCATTATGTGCAGCTCCGTTCCTCCCCTACAGAGCAGCCCAAGCCTAGCAGATGGCATCCAGCTGTTGCCAATGTCACACACTGGGCCCCAGAATCCTACTCTTTGAATCGCACCTGGATCTATCCATTCAGGTGATGCATTCCATCTTCATTCCAGACTGCATAGTTCCCTGATCTGTTCCCCCTTATGGGTGAGGTCCCCCCGTGACCTTTGGCTATACTGGCCCTGGCCTGGGGCCAGTCAGAACCCCAGGCCCTCAGCTCTGGGGGTCCCTTGCAGTGGGCCCCTGGTGCTTCGACCCTTCAGGTCCTGGCCCCAGCATGGACCAGCCAGGGGATGTCAAGACAGGTTTGAGTGTATGGCCCCACTCTCTCGCTGGGGTCCACCTTTCAGACCCTACAAGAGGGTAACCCATCACGTTGTGGGAGCTGGAGTTAAGGCACCCCAACCCACCTTTCACCACAGTGGTAACTGGCCTGGCATTTCCTGGGGACTCCTGCACCACTGAGAGCCCCACCAGACCACCCACTCCCAGCAGGGTGGAGTTTTAGGTTATGCCCAGGACCAGGAGGCTCCTGACCATCCCTTACAGCTCCTCCCTTACCTCCAGATGACACCAGCAGCCCTGCAGCCAGGCAATGTTGTCTGGCCTTCCAGCAGTGAAATGCCTTGTTTATATGGGCAGCCCTGAATCCAAAATAGCTGCCCTAATCAGGCACCTGCCAGCTGCTGTCTTCAGGCCCTTAAAGTGGCAGGCACAGACAGTGCCTTGCCACAGGGAGTCTTCCCAAAGGTAAAATACCGAGATGGAGAATATAATTGCTGTTCCCACTTTGCTCCAGCCCACGGACCCAGCTTATACACTTTTCCCTTAGCTTATGAATCCTTGCATGGGACACTTAGATGACAAGAACAGTGTTCATCTACCAGCTGAGCAGATGTTAAATGACTGACAAGTGAACCTTTAACTGCATGGTGGAGAGAAGTGGGGATGTACCACTGAGCTTCACCTGCTTTGTATGGTTATCTTGGTCTGCGTCCTGCACAATGTATGCAAGGCCAAAGAAAAGCCTTTGCAGAGGACTGGTCAGAGAAAGCTGACCAGCTTAGGGGCTAATACATGACATCAGAGATCAAGCATGTGGAACACAACCATTATTCTTTTAGATACACCCTAGCAAATTGATTCAACTATGCAGGGCCTGGGGAGGGTAGCTCTTCCCATGGTGCATCACAGAGGAGACTTGGGTGGAATAGCTTGCAAAGCTGCAATAGACCTGCAAAGCTGAGAATCTCAGTGCCATACTTATGGTGGCAGCAGGTGAGGGGAAGAGAGTAGGATCCACTGTCTTTTCACATTCAGGAGCACCTGATGATGGGAGCTTACCATCTCAGGAGTTAGAAGCAAATGTGAAAAAATTCTCAAAACCAAAAAAGATGCACTGGGGAGGACAGCACTTTATCTTAACATTGAAAAAAAGATTAAGAAATGGTGCTTGCTTATTTATTGTTGCTCCAGGGTCAACACCTGCTCCAAACAGAGTTCCCACAGCAATAGGCACAATATATAACCAAAATGGGGCTAGGATACCAGTCTGATGAGACAAGCATTCTCACAGGAAAGGTATGTGACTGTATTCCAGGGTAAGAAAATGTGGCCGTGACGTAATTTTAAAATTCAGTCTTAATCTATTGTCTTTGTACATTTAAGCACGATAGTAAGAAAGAATATATATATTAAGCCTATGAAGTGGACAGATACTAGAGTGCTGGGATAGAACTTAAAAACATTAATGAACGGTATTTCTGACACTAAAGAGATGAAAACCTGCCCCTACCTCCCCCCTGCCTAAAACCCACAACAACTCAGACTAAGTTACCTAGGAAAAGAATTAGTATTTGGATTGGCTAGGGCTCTCTGATTTTATTAAAACCAACTTTTTTCCCTAGCAACTTTTTTCAATTTTTGAACTAGAGAGGAGAAAGATGAGAGGTACAATATGGGTGTGTCTACACAAGATGCTTCTGCACAGTAGCTCATTTTTACTGCTTAGTAGCATCTGAAAAAATCCTTGCGGGGATGGTACTATGCAGTAACACTAGTCATTGAGCAGTCATTTAGTATTTGGTTATGCAAGTACTAAATGACTGTGCAGTAACAACTGTGCAATCTGCTGCTTGTGTAGATGCAGCCTATGAAGCATAAGGCAATTTAAAAGATAAAGATCTAAAGAGACAAGTTGAGGGGATAGGGAAAAAAGAAAGGAAGAAAAAGAAACAACAACCAAACACAAAGCAGGGGGAAAGCCACAAATTTGAGTATAAGGATGCCAGCAAAAGGAGGGGGAGAAGAAAAAAAAATACGCAGCAAAGACAGGAGTTAATTTACAGAAGTGGCAATGAATGAAACAAAGTTAATAATGTTAATCCATTTATCAAAATTAGGAAAAGCAATACATTTTTGCAACAAAGACAGTGCTGGCATGAATGATAGACTGACAAATGTCAAGAGCCCACAGCTATTAAAATACAGTAATGAGAACAAATAAAGTATCCACACAGAAAAAAAATGGCAGCCTTACATAATAAAAGAGTGTAGGGTGAAAGAATTGTAATAGTGAACAAAACATCACATAAAAATGACAGGGTAAAATGCAGAAGAGTAGATGAAAGCTAGCTAACAGAGTTCAAGCTATGACAGTCCCTGGAGGCAAGGAAAGAATACCCAACCACTAGTGAGCAGTTGCAAGACACTTTTTCAAGTACTGAGTGGGGAGGGCAGGGAGACATGAAAAAATTCTCCTCTGATTGTTGAGTCATCTATTTCATGTTCAAGAAACACAGTACTTGTGATTTTTGCACAGAGCAAATTTGAGTTAACACTTGGATTTTTAAACTGTTGCATGACAGGCAAGTCTCTCTGTATCAGTATCCCTTTCTTCCTGCAAGATCCATCCAAAAGAAGGACTGTAACTAACATCAAGCATAACGATCATTCTTTTAAATAGATGTATCTTCTACCCCAACCCGCTAAGAACTTTTTCACTTTTTTCCAGTTTTTTCTGTTTTTAAATCTGAAATACCCTGAGCTAGCTTTCCAATGGCAAAATTATTTGCTATGCCAGGAGTCAACAACCAGTGGCTCATGGGCTGGATCTGGTTGGTGGTCGGGGAGGGTGGGGAATCTGCCCCATGTCGGCAGATCTGGGAAGAGAGGATGAAATATCAGGAGAATGGAAGTGGTGGCACCTAGGTCACAAGCAGCAGCCCACCTCAGGACTGAGCTCTGTTAATTAGGCCTGCCATGGTGAAATGGTTGATGACTTCTCCTGCTCATCTGCATCTTGGGACTATTGTGGATCTGTGAAGCTCCATTATAGTTTCTGGTGCTCCACTGATTTACGTCTACTGAGAAACACTCAATAATCCCATCTCCATGAGGAATCGTATCGTTTCGCCAGGCTTAAAGTGAAGCAAGATGAACCTCAGCATAAAAATGAGGCCTGAAGCATATATAGTCCCTGAAGGAAAGCTAAAAATCTTCCTTAAAGATTCCCCCCTCTACAGATAAGTACAATCTGTGCAGTTTGATGTGTATGAATAACAAAACAAACAACTCCCAGCTTTGTCTTGCATCTCTTTAAAGAAAACAGATTTGTATGCGAGGCGTTTCGGACAAGATTTTCTAAGCACCTGGGTTGGAGCAAAGAAAATCCTATTAGGATTCTAAAATGACTTTCTTCACTTAATATATAGCAACATATTTAGCTTTCATTTTTTTCCAGCTCTTCATCTTTTAGCTAGAATAACTATAGTACGTTTGCAACAAACACATCATCAGGTAGAATTTTCAAAGTCCTCAAATGAGTTAGGATCACAAGTACTATAGAAAGCAGTAGGATTGACATTTGAAATAGCTGTTGCATAAACAGAGACAACAAATAAAAGGCATGAAATTAGTCAAATATTTGTAAGTTAGAAATCTGATTGGGAGGTTTCTCTTTTAAGCTATCATTTCCTCAGGTTTTGAAGACCATACATTTCAAATCAAATGTTTTAAATATCAAAAAATGTTTCAAAATTATTTTTAAGCTGAGAAATCCACTTCAACAAGTCCTTCAGTTGAAAGCAAGATCTTTTCCATAGGAAAATTCTGATTGCTATGAAAACTTTCCCTCCAACCAGTCAGAAGAGCACAATTTTCATACCACAAGAGAAAGATAAGCGAATGGAAAGAGTTTGGATGCCTACCTCCCAAATCAGAGAGTTTAATAACCAAAAGGCATAATAAAAAGTTATCTGGTATTGGGAGTGGGAGATAAAAATCAAGTCACCAGTAAAAGTAAAACAAAGCCACTGTATACTATGGAATATTATTGTTAATGTAAACATGAAGCCAAATGGGTGGCACTAAACACATTATGAGGGCATTCCAGAACACATGCAAGATTTTGTAATCAGAGGAAATTTAACTGACCTGAAAAGGTTAACTCTGCCTCCCAAACCAGTCATAATAAAATGCTAACAATTCTTAAAGCTTCATGCAATAGTAGCATAAGCTCATGCCTATCTTTTAAGGATGCAGCTGAAATCACATTAAAACCTCATCACAAAAGGCACAGAAGTGAATGCTCCCAGTCACTCTGAGAGATGCTGCATTGATAAAACTGTTTTTGATGCTCAACCCAAGATACTGAGAGACAGAAAACAAAGACATTTGCACTGCAATGAGTTTATTGGTATGCAAACCAGCAGTAGTTATTGTGCCCTCTCATTTTTAAAATACTACATTGAGTTTTATTGTGCACAGCAAAGTGAAATGTGTCAACATTTCAAATACTAAATTAAGTTAAGAACTGAGATGGAGTCAAAATGTATCATCTGTCACAGACCTAAAAAGACAGCCACTGATGTTGCATCAGGAAGCTGAAGGATAGTATGGAGAACGTGATCCAGCAGTGTTATACTCCCTTGATGCCCATGCAGGTTAATATACCTCTGAAAAACCCAGTTGTGACAGATGTGAGGATTCTTGATAGGGAAAACTGACTTCAAAATATAGTGACATATTGAAACAACACACAGACAAAACAGTTGCAGCCTACACCCACACCATTGCAAGACTAGTGATGTTTTCCAGTGAGTTTAATTCCCAAACAAATATATAATGGAGCAAACATCTTTTGAAAGTGCTGTAAGACTTTTCTCTTTGGGTATGAAGTTAACAACCAAAACTAAACCAAGACATTGTCCAGAGGAATTTTGCTTTATTTTGTTATATTGGTTTTATAATCCTTTTACCTTAAGTACCCTGTTAAGTCATTCTTTTTCTCTTACTGTAAGCTGCCCTAAATCTTTATTGGGAAGGGCAGCATTATAAATCACATATAATAAAATAAACAAAAATCATATGGGTTTTCTTAATACACAGTGGCTAGGTATAGATGTTCAGGGAGGTTAGAGGGGTTTGATTTAATTAAAAAGGCCACCATATCTAACTTAATTTGCCTAGGTGTGTGTGTACCTTACATTTAGATTCCTAGTTAGGTCAATCTAAGTGTGAACTGTTCAGAACAGAAGTCCAGGAAGGTTAGATCAGTCACACAATGGCTGATCCAATCTAAGTTAACTGTATCTTGGAGGTAGTCTAACTTAGATTGAGTCCACCAAAAAAGATCTGGGCTTCTGTATACTTCCCAGCATAACTCCAGGGCTGGGAAAGCCCAACTGCTGGCCCTGGCCCAGCTGCAGCCCCGGGGCTACACTTTTCCTACCCTCCCTGGCATGGAGTTATCTTTAGCACCCTGGCCCTTCACCACATCCCCAAGTGAATGTCTTCCCACCTCCTTGGATCAGCCAGCTCCTCCTTCCCAAACCCACCAAACTCCTGAGCCTGCAAGCTGCTCCCAGTTTTACCAGTGTTCACCAATTCCAGGAGCCAAGGAAATAAGTCAGGGTGGGAAAGAAGGGTGGGTTGGTTCATGGGGGAGGGGGTAGTTGTTCATCTGGGGCTGGGGGAGGCTCAGGGGACTAAATGTAGTTCCTGGTTGGGAGGGAAGGAAGCACCCCTGATCCTTCCAGCCCCCGCCATAGAGCCACCCCACCTGATCCACCTAATTCTCCTTCTACCTGAAGTTACTTCAGTTAGGTTCCCAGAACCAGTGAACCACCTCAGGAGTGATTTGCAGCCCACCGTGATCTCCTCAAGACCGCCCCCCCATTGGACCCTGCTAGTGCCCCACAACCTGTTAAACCCTCTCAGACTGAAGCAACCCCTGCCCCATGGACCCTACTAATCCCTCCAACCCCCTACCTCACCCCCAATTCTGCAAGACACCCCTGGACACCACCAACTCCCCCATGGACTTGTCCCCCAATGCCATTAGATCAGGTGACCATTTCCAGCTTGATCTAACCTCCCTTTAATATCCCCAGATCTCTTTGTGTACCCACTATGGGCATCTGGTAAAAACCAGTCTGAGTCAAAAGGAAGACCTTACATCAATGAGAAATACAGTAATTTGGTTCAAGCTTCAGTTCAAGAGGCTTTATTCTTTGGGGGTGGGAGGGAAGAAAGGGAGGATGGGTGGAAGAAAAGCACACAAATACACATACTGGAGATTTGTTGATCATCTTCTGTAGCCAGCAATTGTAGTAGAGTCTGATAATTTTCTCCTTCCTTCATATCACTAAGTCCCATTAGATCCTATATAGGTGATTTTGAACATGTGAAGCCAACTGGCAGGCAAGAAGTAGTAGATTATGCACTTGTATGCAGGGGAATAGACAAAACTTGATTGGGATGACATAGTTGGAAAGGGTCCTGCTTTGAGCAGGGGTTGGACTAGATGACTTCCTGAGATCCCTTCCAACCCTAATTATCTTTGATTCTATGGATACAACTGTACAACTCTGTATGCCCACCTTTAAAAGTCTTATCCATCAGGAGATCATGATTTTCTTCATATGCATGAGCCATTTAAACTCCTAGGACTGCACATAGCTTTGCCAGAATTGATCAGTGCCTGTACTCAAATTTAAAAAGGTTATTTGTCCAGAAATGTGTAAGATAATTAAAAAACCAGCATAGAATCCCTCAAGAGGAAAATTAAAGCACCACCATCATATGATCATCTCCAAAGCTGGGGAATTTTCCTAGTAATTTTCTATCTGCACTGTCTTCTCAGGAGGGAATGGGGAAGAGTATAAGCTGGAAAATGGTTAGTCAACAGAAACAAAAGGGACATGAGACAAAATGGTGGAATTATTTTATTAGGAAGCTCCCCTTCTCATCACAGCAGCAGATAAAGAATGAGATCAAAGATGATCTCAGCTATAGCACCAAAACAAAGATAGGAAGAAAGCAGAAGTAACATGCAAAAAGAAGAGTATTCAGAAGGCCTTAAAAAACAAAAAAAACAAAAAACAAAAACTTTGTTCTGAATAAAATGCACTTGACCACATCTTGACTACCCACCATCCTAGCAGTTTCCAAAAGGGAAGCCTTCATAACTTTAAAATAAATACAGTATTCTGCAGGCAATAAATCATTTGCACATTAAACTCTTACACATATACATGAGAAACTTGGAAAATTTAGGTTATAGCTTTTGGCTTCAAGAGGGAAAAAAAAACATGTTTTGGAGAATGTTGTGAAGGATTCTGTCCTTTCTAAACAACAACTGAAACAAAATGTAAAGACTTTGTAGATTGGACACAATAATAGCGTATATCAGCATAGCACCATTGATTTTATACAGCTACTAAATGTGGATGGAATTTGATCAAAGTATGTTTTTCTACACCTGCTGAATATCTGACCCCCTTTCATTTATAAATGAATTTCAAAGTCTCAAAAATGAGTGTAACAGCAGTTTATCCATTTAATTCTTCCTTGGCTTTGTTTTTACTTGTATGAAAGGAAAACTCTGAACCAGTATGATATTACACCTAAATAAAATGGTTCAGTTTGTATGAAATCAATGGTTCTATGACCCACTAGTGCTTGCAGTAACTTCATGATTATTATGATTTGTGATGCTTCTTCTTTATGAATACTTGAACCAGTTCCATTAGGACTTTTTTTCTTCTTTTTAAACACAAACATAGTTCTCTTACAGTCAATATTCTCCAGGGTGAGGAAGGGGTAGAAAAGGAATTAGATTTTCCCTCCCTTGGTAAAATAAAAAGGAACATATTCTTTTTTCCCCCCACATATACAGTCAGTATTTTTTTAATTGTTTTGTTTTTGTTTTTTCCTGGTCATGTTGTTCCTTTTTTCCATAGTTTGCAATTCCACTTTGGCATGCGACACTATAGTCTTCTGAAGTTTAGACTGATATAACTAACTGTCACTTGGAAACACCATTTTTGTAAAACTGATATTTGTATACTACATCAGTCTCTAGTGTAGACATACTCTTATTTTACGGGTTCATAAGCAAACCATTCTATTGACACTTCTGGTGGAATATCATATTTCAAAATCCTGCCTAGCATATTACATGCTTTCCTTTCCAAAACAGAAAAGGTTGAGGTTTCTCTCCCACATCAAATCCACTTAGAAGTACACTCAAAAGATTAAGTGCTACACATTTACATAGTGATAGCACAATTGTATTACATCACAAGTCAATGCTTGATACTGTGAGGTCTCATATGCTTTCATTACACAATACTGGCTATTAGGGTAAACAGATTAAAAAGTATTATGATGATGCAGAGTTAGTAATGGCTAACCTTTATTAAAATATTTCTACCAGATGACAAGCAGCCTCTAGAAGACTGAGCCTATTTCAAGTCTGGTTTCCAGTCAAAAATGACTTAAGGCATTTTACTACTTGCAAATAGTAATTGCTTGAGCTTGTTTTACACTCTAATAGGCACTTTAAAAGCCATATGGAAGTAATAATGGAAAATTTTCATAGTTACCATCATAAGTAGACAGTTTTTAGTCTTTTAAATGGCTTCTCATCATTATAGAAGGTGTTCATAAAAACAAGGACCCCAAACATTTTATTACTTCATCATCCCTGTACAAGTTTGAATTGTGATACTTTCCCCCCTACCCTTCATCCATTCCATTTCTGTAAGGCTACAGGTAAGAGGTTATCATCTGTGAAAGAAAGAAAGGTATGGTCATTTAATATCTATTATCCTCATTTTCCCTTCTAGAGCAAAACAGTCCATTCTTTAAGGTCAGTGTTGTGGAATTTTCTGGGCTTGTAGATTTAAAAATGGTTTAAAGTTTGACTTACTGAGCTTTTCTAGAACAACCCTCTCATCACTGATAGATGAGAGTATGTTATTACACTGACAATCTCCAATATGAAGATTGCGTAAAAAACCTGGCAAAAATCATGATTATTTCTTGTCAGCTTTCCTGCCTTCTACAATAATCACAATTAGGATAGACAGTGAAAAAAACCCTTTGTTCATTGTAGGTAATTCATAGAAAAAATAGCATTTGGGGAGTTGAGATTATAGCAATTATGGAATAAAAAACCCATTACCTATAACAACTATGTTGAAAGACATTGATCAAGTTAAAGCCAGAGGAGTGTGTTTATATGTGAAATCCAAAGTGGCTTGATGGTACATAGTGTGCATTCCTCTACACTCTGTTAAAAGACATTTTTATTAATCCCAAATTTACTGTGCATAGTTATAAGGAAAGCTATTAGCTCTCTTTCTAAAGTAGTTTGCCCACTATCCTAACCATACACATACTGCAGAATTTAACACAAGATGACATCACTGTATTGCAGGCCATTAAGCATCCACTTATCACCATGTTTAGGTCAACAATTCACATTTGGACAAATTATATCTTTCTGAAATTTATCCAGACTTCAGGACATCAAGAGATGGAGAATTGCCCTTTGGTGGTTTGTTCCAATTGTTATTCACTCTCTTAAAAAAAAACCAACAACAACAAAACCAAAAAGGGGCTTTTATTTCTACCTTGAATTTGGCAGGCTTCAGCCCCTAACCATTAATTCTTCTTCTGCCTTCGTATAATAAAGCTATATTAAACAGCTTTTTAGTATGCCTTATATTCTTCTGGTAAAAAATAAATAAATAAAAAAGATACACACCATGATAAAGTCACCTCAATCTTCTTCTCCTAGAAGCAAAAACTCATTACAATGAGAGATTTAAAGCATTTTTTCCAGCCTCCAAGCCTTTTCTGTTGTTTTTTAAACCCTTCTCCAATTATTCAACATCCTTTTAGAAAATTGACACCAAAAATGCACACTGTATTCCAGTCTCACCAGTGATGTTTTGTTCTTTCCTCTCTCTGGAAAGATCACCTCCCCACTTACCTACTTTTACATCCAAAACATCATATTAGCATTTCTGCCACTGCACTGCATTGGCTGGATCACGTTCTTGCCATCTGACTCAGTGATAAAACATTTGAGGGACATTGTTATCATCTGTTCTATGTATTTTAAGTGTATGTACCTCAATGTTTGCCCATAGTGGGCGAGTCCAGATGAATGCACACATGCGGTGCCACAGATCCATCAGCAGCGCTGCACACTGCATGCTCCTTACATGCAGGAGTTCTCCATGCTGCTATTTTGCAGCACAGCAGGGAAATGGGGATTTGACACCAGGAGATCCCAGTGCCAAAAAAACCTGCACCTGAAAACAGCAAGGCAGTGCACATAGTGGCAGCATGAGCTGCCTGAAACTGGAGCCTGGCTGGCCAGAGTCACACTTCAGTTGTTGCCTGCCAGGTTACCTGCTGCTGGATTGTCATGGCTGGAGCTGCAAAGGCTTTCAGGACCTCAGGTAAGGCTGCTGGGGCCAGCCTCCCCTACAATCTCATCCAAGGCAATGTGCCATGGGCCAGAGTGCAAATTCACAGGCATTACTTGGGCACAAGTAACAGTGGCACATATTGTGCCACTGCTGTTTAACCCAGGGGAATGCACATTCCTGCTCATGGGGACATGCCCAGTGAGTTGCTTGGCCCACAAGCACCCTTTTCAGAGTCACTAAGTTTGTCTACATGTTCACTTTAATTTTCATTAGCCTCTTTTAAATGTGCATTAAAAGTGGCAGTGAAAATAAATGTGCTATTTAGTTGATACACATTAAAATAGGCTAATGTGCATTAAGCATCACTTAGGAATGTTAGTACCTATACACGAGTAGGGAGGCTGCTTTGACATGCTGTAATTCCAGCACATTGGAGCAGACTTAATCAAGCCTGCTGGAGCATGGGAATTCCCATACTTCAGCAGACTCCTGCATCTCATGTAGCCGCATGCCCATGAGTCAAAATGGTGGTGGGGGTGCTTTATCTAAAGCTCATTCACCACCACTTTGAAGCATGGGGCACTAATACACAAGACACTCCAAGCAGTTTAATTAAAGTGGCTCTCAGAGCTACTTTAATTAAAGCCCTCCCCCACCACACACACACACTCCTAAGCATGTGTATAAATGACAGGATAATGTGCATTTTCCTAATACCTCATAATAGGGGCACTATAACACATGCTGTGGGGGTCGATGGGGAGTGGAGTAGGGTAGTGATTTAACTAGAGTAGTTCCAAGAGTCACTCTAATTAAAGCACCACCGCATCTCCTGCATTAGCATCCCCATGCTCAATAATGGCAGTGGGTGTGTTAAAATGAAGATTAATCAATGAACTTACGTTCAAGCACCCATACCACCATTTACTGAAAGAAAATGTTTATGCAAATAGCAAATTCTAAGCAGTTAGGACAGTGGATGTATCTACATGTTCAACTGATGCAAAGAAATAAACTCTAGCACAGTTTGCACTACAGTCAACTAACTGTTCCTAGGCACAGCATCTATACATGTGCTTAGGACAGCAGCACTTTGAGTTGAGGGTGGAGAAGCCCCAGGCTGGCAGAGGGTACAGGAGGTCAGCCCAAGGCTCCAGATGCCAGTTGAGGGGCTGGCTGGCATACGAAGGTGCTGAAGTGCAGGGTTAGGTGGCAGGGAGTCCCCAAACATTAGCACCCTCATGCCCCAGCCAGACCTTGTTACTATCTACACATGCTTTTCAGTGCAGGTAAGTACTCCACTGTAAGTTAGTGACAATACTATCATACAGAGGAATTAATTACTGCACCTTTATACTGGAGCATGTATAGATGGTGATTCTTTACTGCAGAGCTAATTACTCTGAAGTAAAGTGCACATGTAGATCCACCCAGTATTTAAAATAAATAAATAAATAAATCAAGTTTTGAAAGGTTAACAGGTTTTCATACTGGAAACCTGACACAAGATTTCCCCACAGGCCACTCAAATATATTTTATGATCTGTATACCAAATCATACTAACCAAGTTTAGAGTTTGTACCAAATGCTCAGAAAGAATGACCTGCGGCTCACTCACAAGCAAAAGTCATCTACAGAAAAAATATGCTAAATAATTGCGACCAAGTAATGATTGCAAATTGTCATGCTTTTGAGAGAGTTTGCAAACACAACTATAGATTGGTTAATAACTTATTCACCTAGTTCTATTCATAGTGTCCTTGTGAGAAAATTGGAGGATTGTGGGCTTAACTCTGAGACAGTCAGGTGGGTGGGAAACTGGCTGAGGGATAGGACCCAGAGAGTCCTAATGAACGGATCTGTGTCGTCCTGGTGAGAAGCGTCCAGTGGTGTCCCACTGGGGTCAGTGCATTTCAACATCTTCACCCCCACATCCAAATCATTGATGAAGAGCTCACTGGCCAAGTTCACAGACGCACCAAGTTATGGGGGGCAGGGGTGAGGTCACACTTGAAGATAGGCTACAGATACAGGTGGACCTAGACAGGCTAACAAGTTGGGTGGATTGGAACCTGATGAAGTTCAAAGTAGAGAAGTGTAACGTGTTCCATCTGGGGACAAACAACCCCCTGCACAACTACAGACATGGTGGTGGCAAACTCACCAACACCACAAATGATAGGGACCTGGGGATAATAGTAGACCACAGTATGAGTATGAGCTGGCAGCACAATGCTGTTGGCGTATGAGCCTGCACGATCTAGGGCAAGGGATCTGGAAGCAGCCCAGCTGGGCTGCCTTCCATCCCCAAACCAATCTAGCGCTGTGTATGGAAAGTCCCCATCCCCAGCAAAACATTGAAACACGCTTTGTTTCAATGTAACAGAACAGAGCAGCTGTTTTGGCTCAAAATGAAATTTGATACGAAACACTGTTCCGTCAAACCGTTGAAACTCAACGCAAAATGGAATGGTGCCATTTTGCACAGCCCTAGTCAAACTCCTTGAAGACCATTTCAGGCTCAACATTAGGAAAAACTTCTTCACAGCTAGAGCATCCAGATTGTGGGATAAGCTCCCTCCAGCGGTGGTGCAATCACCTACTTTGGAAATCTTCAAGAGGAGATTGGACAGTCAGCTTGCTAGGGGTCACATCACCCTAGGTGTCTTCCCTGCTTGATGCAGGGAGCTGAACCCTATGATCTTCCGAGGTGCCTTCCAGGCTTACAATCCATGAATAACAATTTTAACAGGATCTGAAATATCAAAGTAAATTAGCTAAAACTGCATAACCTTAATTTGAGTCATTTTACCTCCAGTTTAGTTTAATAGTGTTGTTTATGGGTGCCTCATTGAAGTTTGTTCACTCATAAATAAATAAATAAATAAATAAATGAAAACAAGTCATACAGACAGCAGTTGTAATCATCCAATATTTATGTGTTTCCAAAACCATGCATTTGGCATTAAGATCCTTGCATAGTACATACTGTTGTGCAACTGCTGTGCAATAGCCCAATATCAGGTTCTGGGAGGGGAAGTGTAAGCCTTCTGTATCCCATCCAACCTCAAAATGCAAGCTAGAGTTAATTAATGTTTGTAAGGAGCAGAGTGCAACATATGTTTATTACATTCTGCAAAACAATGTTTACACTTTCTAAAGGGCTCCTGTAGTACAGTAGCACTGTCATACAAGCCCAAAGGAAAGTTAAAAACCAGTAAAGCTTGTGGGTTTAATAGAGTGAAGACTGCAGGCTTTGGAAGGCGAAAGTCATCCAGTTGGTAATCTCCCAGGCATCTGGTGAAGCACTAGTTATTTTGTTTAAAGATAGCATGCTATTTCTTTAGGGAGACAGAAATTAGTAGTGACCATTCCAGAGAGAAGATTACAGGAAGCCTGGAAAAAGAAAAAAGAATTATTGTCTGGATTTTAATTAGCCCATCTGTTATAAAGTATCTGATGGCACCAGGTTTATTATAATGAAGAAGTAGAATTTTTCTGTTAATGTTTTGTTATTAGAAGAAACCAAACAAATTCAGAAGTCTGGGAGTATATTGGAAGGAGATTATATAGAAACTTTAGCATCAATCAGAGATGCTTCTGATTCTGACTGAGGCCTTCCTAACAGGCATAGGAATGGGAAATTATCTGTACACGCTGCTACTGAAACTGTCTACAGCCCTTGGAAGAACGTGGCCAATGCTGGAAGCAATCTGCAAGCAGTATGTCTCCAACCCTCTTGCAGTCTAGTTAATGCATACACTCAACTGCAAAGCAAGCACCATAAGCAAAAAATTTTTATGCCCTCCCCACCCCCTCCCCCCAATCAGCAACCACTATCAGATTTCAGGGCATGGTACAGAGATAGTATATATTTCTCTGCTAAAAGGAAGAAGAATATAGCCAGCCAGCATTAGTATATCCATACACATCTTTCTGGATCTCTGATGCCAGGGATCACCAGACATTTCTGGCTTGCCTCCAAGAAGTTCCAAAGTTAACAGACATGCTATAAAATAGCTATAATCCTCATCATTAAGCCAAACTGATGGTATAAAGGTGTTCCTCCACCTCAAAAGCTCCCCACAGGTTCAAGCCTTTCTTCCATATTTGATATTTATCTATACATGGGTAAACATCCAACTCCTGGCTTCTACAGTCAGTACCCTTGATGAAGAGTATCTGACATGATCTGAACACAAGAACTCAGAGAAGCTGGTAAGCAGTCACTCCACAAACTATTCCTCCTATGCAACAGCCTTGATTACTGTTAATGCCTGCCATGGATCTTTAAGTTAGCCTGCAGATACAACAGTCCTTTAGGACGAAAGAATGAAATTCACATGCTTTCCATCTACAAAACAAAAATATTGCACTTTAGCATTGTGCCTTGCCCTGTGTCTAAGCGCTGGAACGTACACGTATTCCAGCCCCATAGTTGGAGAGCTTCATGGGGGAAAACTTAGGCATAGGCATTAATTTCTTCCACTGAATTCCACTTGGTAGGAGGGGTGGTATTATAGAAGAATTGTCCCATCCATGCATGCATACATCTTTAAAATACAAATGCAAATAGGAATAAGAAGCATATTGCCTCATTAAAAATCTAGAAGCAAAAATCTCCCGACATATGAAGTTTTCAGTTCAGTCATCCGGTTATGGTAGTAAAGATGACTCATGAGTCTCAAGGTTCATTGCTTTGTTTAGCTGAAACTTATTCTTCTTTCTTCTAGCATTTTTATTGTAAAAAAATAAAACAGCATTGAAAGGAACACAGGATCGGGTTCTCTCTCAAGACTTCTGTTTACTCTTGTACTGGATGGTTAAAAAAATACTAGTTAATATAATATAGCCTCTCTTTCAGTATTTCCTTAATATATCAAACCCTTTAGGTTTGGTTTGACATGGCCAGTGAGAGAAGAAGCATTTTGACTTACAGTACTGAGCATGAAAAAAAGTAAGCCCTACTGGTTTAGAAACATTTCAATATTTTAAATCTGTGTAGCAGGGTGGGGCCCTTAGGGGTGGCCGTGTTACCCCTAGGCTCCTTAACTATGCCAGTCATGCCCTACAGGCACCCCACTATCTCACCCACCATGTCTTGTTGGTATAATTAATATAGGGAGGCTGCCCTTAATCTTTAGGTTTGGACATGGTCTGGCTAGATCCTATTAAATCCTGTTCTTCATAGACCCCTTGGCATCCCACTTCACAGTGGATGGTTCCTGAGTCTCTCAGCCTTATGAGCTATATGCACGGCTCCAACTGCCCCTTTACCATGCCCCAAGCCTCACAGATGGCAACGATGTTGTCTTGTTCAGGCCTTGTTGTGATTTAGCCCCCTTGTCTCTGCACCTCACTGGTGCCCATACACCCCAAATACTGTGTCCACACTGGTGCTGGGGGTCCCTACACTGTAGTGGGTGCCCCCAGTGAGGCCTCCTCCTTCCCCAAATAGCCTCATGCAAACCACCAGTGTTATCAGACAGCAAACAAACAACTGCAATCAAACATGAGCCTCTGGGCTACAATGTAACACAAAGTTCAAGGCATACTCTACCCCTTTAAAAGAGTAAGACTTATTCTCTAATACTAGGTTCCTAGAAGGCAAGGGTACCTTACGGGCTCCTGGTTCCCCATAAGCCCTAAGAGTAGCATATTCAATGTCTGTAACATCTCTAGGCCCTTCCTTCCTCAAGGCTCCTTCCGCTTTGGCTGCTGCCAGGGACCTGAGCTGCCTGTCCCAGACCTAGGGTTTATATGGGCCCAGGGCCCTGCCTCTTCTGGACAGCTAACCAGGTGCAGATGCAGCCAATTCCCTCATTAGCCAGTTGTCATGGCAACCTGCACCTGGGCTCTTACCAGGCTTTTTGTTTTCCCTCCCCAGGCAATCTCTGCTTTAAGAAGAGCAGGCACCTTAGTGCCCTGGGATACCGATCAAATATAGTAATTTTCTTAATTGTATACTTCCACTCTCTACATATGCAAAAATGAATTTGAACTTAAAATGAAAAAAGCGTTTTCTTCTTTAGACTCTCTGTGGCTTTCTCCAACATGAAAATATCCTACTGTTTTAAAATTACATTCATCAGCATTATTCTTTCTCCTTCAAATTCAGACTTTTCTTTCCAAATAATTCTTTTTTAAAAGATTATACATTTCAACACTGTGAAGGCAGATCTCATAGAGACAAACATCTTTCAAGCAATTTGGAGTATCACTGCTGCTTTGTTCTGGAGGCAGAATACAACATAATATGGAAGCAAATGCTTTATCTTCAATCTCTAACACTGTATATCAGTAGAGGGGTTTAATATGACCATTCAAGAGAAACTAAATCTTAACCAAATTTAACCAAGTGGATGACACTTTCTCTGTACAAGGAGAGCATTTATATTATTTATAAAATCCCATTTCAAAATGACATTTCTTCTTTAATTTATATGCGTATAACACTTCCTTTCCATTGTATGTGTTAACTCAGATTTACCATAAACACCAGGGGTCATAACAGAAGTATCCACATAGTGATCCCTGTCAGGTAATACCTGGAGATTCTGCTAACATTTCAAACCATGATTTCAACCTAAAAAAACGATCCCTTATAATCAATCATAATACCTTAGGACTGAATTAGACACAAGCCATCTTTAGGAACAGCATTGGCAGTACTGTCTGCAAACCTTGAAGGGTTTTCAACAACAAAAAAAGAACTGATTTCAAATCTATGTAAGAAAGTTCAGTGCAATGTCTTGTGCCTACAAGAAATATGCTTAGGGCCTCATAATAACTGTCCTTTAATGATTATGGTGATTGAAAGAACACACAAGTAATTTTGGAATTGCCATATTTGTTAAAATTGGAATGTTCATATGCTCTACAGCAGTGGTCTCCTACCTGTTTAAGTAGGAGATCGCCTTTAGCATTTAAAAGCAACCCAAGCTCTACTGTGTGCTGATGCCACCCTCCCTCCCCTGCTCCAGCAGGTAAGTCTGTGAGAAGGGAATGGGGAGGGGGGGCGATAGAAGCAGGGGGAGAAAAAATGATTTGGGGGTGCTCCTCCCCAGCAGGTAAATCGCACCTGGCTGGGGACTCACTCAACTTATGCCTGCTCCTGCCTCTGCAGCACTGTCCTTCACTGCAGGGCCTTGATCTAGCCCTCACCCCCTCCCTCTCCCACAGACTGACCTCCAAGATGTATCGGTGGATCAAGATCCACTGGTTGGTGGCCACTGCTCTACAGCAAAGACTGAAGAAAATTACAATGAAAACTTGACCATCCAACTCCACAGAATTACAATCACTTCAGTCTATAAACCACCCCATATAAGTTTAACCTTTACAGATAACACCAGGGATCACTCAGAACAAACCACAAGTGATAATTGGGATCTTTAAGGGTGCAGACAGATGTGACAATTTTCAGCTGATCTGGCCCCAGAAAGCAGTCTACAGATGTGACCAAACACAAGTGCATGGCTGCAGACTACTTTAAAATGGCCCAATTCCACAACAATCCTCACCGCATAAGGATTCAGATGAAGGTGCTCCAAAATGGAGCACCTGAATTAATTTCTGTCTGCACTCACTGGGAGTAGGGCTTAGCTGACACAACCCAACTCTGCTCTCTGCATTGTTTTCAGAGTGGAGTGGGGGAAGGGCATGGAGTAAGCTCATCCTGAGGATTAACCAGCCAGCACTGGAGAGTGCGGTAGGTAGACTGCAGTCCCCTGAATGATCAAGACAAACTGAAGATATGAGACATCCACTGTATGACCATCTTGCAGCACACAACTAACTGAAGTAATGCAAGAGCTTCCTCATCAGCACTCAACCTCCTGATATCACGCCCAAGGAGACACGACTACAGATGTGAAATGAGAAGCTGAAAAAAAACCCAACAATAAAAAAAATGGACATTCCATCAGCTGAGTCTTTACTGCCAAGAGCTGATGAACTATGGCAAAGGTGGTAATGTCTCAGACACCTACACCAAAGTTGGACACTCCAAGAAACTAATGAAGAGGTGGGGCTATACCATTTGTTCAACCACATACGACTGCAGCACAGAGCCTCAGACTATACAACACCTGGTAAAATGCCCTCTGCTTAAAGGTGCATATACAATGAAAGTTCTAGAAAAGTACAATAAACAAACACAAGCATAGATAACAAAATGGTCAAATGTGGTGTAAAGACTTGAGAAGAAGCACCCTTACAAGCATGTTCTGTTCTATCCCCAAGACCATTACTACAAGTTGCATATATTATGTAATGAACTGGTTAATCACACAATAAAATTTAGACTTGCCACAGATTAGTTGCAAAGAAATTATCACAGAATAAAAATGACTATCCAGCTATAAAAAGAGCCAACTAGCTATACAGTTAGTGTTTTAAAATGTATAACAACTCTATAGCTGGTTACTAACCAGCTTTAATTTGAATGTGTAGCAGGGCCCTATATCACTGGGGTAATATTAAACTTAAATGATAGCTGTTTTTGAGTATTAGAAGTTGAATAATGTAGTGTTTTAAGTAAATAAATGAAACATCACGGAAGCTTCTCTGACATCACTTGAGGTCCCAACATAATTGATGTCTCTGCAGAAGAGTTATTATTGTTTTTCATTACAATACAAAATAGCATAGGCTTTGATCCTACAAACCGATATATCCATACACCCTTCTGTCAACAAGGAGTGCCACTTCAGTCAACAAGGGCCAACTATATATATATATATATATATATATATATATATATATATAGGTGTCTAGCTCCTATTGATTTCAATCGATATATTTGCATGGACTTGTACATTTCTAAAATCTCAGCTTTAGACTTCAAAGAAGTTTAGGTGTATAACCCCCCCTTATTTCAGTGGGAGTTAGACTCATAAATGTCTTGTAACAAACAAGACCTAAGGTTCAATACAAGTGCAAGAGTTCAGACAAGAAAAACCATTTGTGGGATCTTGTGCATAAGGTGCTGAACTTATATTGCTATGGCACAGACTGCATCTCAGAATGGTTAACAAAAGTATTATAATTACCATTTTAAGTAGTTTTGTTCTTTTTCCTCTGTCACCAATCCAATCCACACTGAAACAATTTTTGAGCATCCCACCATTTTTAATACATTTATTATCAGACAGAGAGTTCTGATTGGAAATGAGGACTTAGGCAATCTCTAAGCCATGTGTAACAACATTCAGCTTGTGGATATGTGGTGTTGAGAGTGGAATCCAGAACACAGAGTTAAGTTCCTGTGTTCCCTATACAGTGCCTAGAGACAGAGAGGTGCCTCAGAAAGGAGATCCAGAAAAACCTGCTTACTGTGCAGGAAGCTACCAATTAGGGGTGTGCAATGGCCCATGAATGCTGAGATAGCGGGGCGGATGAAGCATCCCACAGGAACGTGAGGGTGGTTCTCAGCATGCTCAGTGGTGGACCTGGAAGTGGACCAGAAGCACTTCTGATCCACTTCCAGGTCCACCGCAGAGCACAGGGGGACCCCCCATCCCCAGTAACTGGTGCCTCCTGGGTCTGGGGGGGCTCCTGGGGTCCCCCTGTGGCCAATCACCAAGCCATCGGGGCCTGGGGGGCGGTCCCCCATGTGTTCAGTGGTGGACTCAGAAGTGGACCAGAAGTACATCCAGTCCACTTCCAGATTCACCACTGAGCACATGGCAGGGGGGAGAGGCATAATCCTGTGGGGCACTATCCACCCCACCATCTCAGTGTTCATGGGCCACACCTGGTACCTCAAGGTAGGTAGAAAAAATATTTAAGCTGCATCTATGGCCAAATTGCTGATTCTCCAATTCAGCATCGAATCTTCAGATTCAGATTCAACTGAATCAAATTGGGACAGTTTGTTGTCCAAATCAAGAAATCAAATTGCTGGCCCTTGAATCAGGCCAAATCTGAATCTGAATCAAATACAACCCACTTCATACTCCCCTAGAAATTATCCATAATGTAGGCAATAATAAAAAGACATCATCAGATTTGTCAAAAGGATATAAATGATGCTATTAAATACTCAACAGTTCGGTCACTCTGTTTAATACAAATATTTCAGGACTTAAAAAGTGCTTTATAAATGAGTGAAGCAACTCACATTATAGTGTCTGTCTGGCAGTAGTATAACTAAGTGGGGATTGGCTAGGGAACAAGCCCTAGGCACTGACTTAGTGGGGGTGAAGCTCAAAATAGCCGTCGCTGCACTGCTGGCTCAGTCCCTACTGCCAGTAACCCAGCTGCAGCTGCTGTGCCATGTGCCACCATCTCCAGGACATAAAACTGCCCTGTCACATCTGTTTTGTCTTGTCCCCAAATATATCTAGTATTCTCAAAATACTACATTATCACAAAACCTTTTTCACTACACATAGTAGGGCATATATAATGTATATTCTAAGACAGATGAAAGGTCTTTTTCATTATTATTTGAATGCATTAGTATACAGAATATAGTAGTTCATATTTGTCCTAATATGAAACTAGTCTGCTCATGCAGTTTTGTGCAAATTATCAAGTGGATAAAAATTATTTTAGATATCTAAATAAGGTGAATGACTCATTTATTGTTTATTTGCTGCCCGACACTCTGACTATCAAAGAGTGAAAATGTAGATGTTAAAGGTGCCAAGATATATTTACCAAAGCAGGAAATGATTTATGAAAGCTTCGGATTTTTCATTATTGTTATTTATCAAGGAACCTTCTACGTTGTGCCTGAAAAAGCATTTAGAATAAATCTCTACTTTCTAATTACATCTCAATGATTTGTCATTTGTATGTGCAAGATGCACAGGAAAGTGTACAAAATAGAATATAATCAGACTAGGTATGTTATACCAAGGTATACTCAAACACATGTGGCTCATTTTGCAAGTGAAAGTAAATAATTCAGGACTACAGAAGTTAATGATCTCTGTTCATAGTTTGTCTTTAGGGAATGTGATGAAATCCAATAGAACTCACATTCTCTTCCCTTTTCCAAAGTCTTTGAGTTATGGTTAAACCTGATTTTAACCAGTTTCTGCATTTTCATCAACAGAAAACAAACACAGGGGAAAAATGATGTTCCCTTTATCAGCCAATGCAACTCTACAGCTTAGCATAGAAATAAAATACTCCATTTCCCATCCCTCTCACTTCCAGAACAATGATTAGGACAGAATAGAACATATACTGATTGATGTGCAGCAGCTCATTACAATTGCAGTAATTTTGGGGGTCTGATTAATTAGGAAAATCACATCCATGGGTTTTCAATGAAGAAACCTAAGTGTTTCATTTTAATGAAGACAGGTATTATTTTTTACACACTGAAAACATGAAAACTGTATTTCATTATTCATATTTTAACTTTGTTAAAAAAATAGTTAGTTTTCAGTAGTAGTAAAAAAGGAGACTAAAAGTTGTGTATCTTCTCCAGATTTTCTGCCTGCTCCCTCCTGCAGTATGTTCCTAATCATAACACTAAGTCTGCTGGCACCAGAAATGACTTTTTAGGTCTTTGGTTTCTTTCCTTAAATTCTTCTCTCACTGATATACAAAAAAAAGTGTCCTGGACATCTCTTCTACATAGAAGGTATTCTACAGAAGGAAATCTTACTTAAGATGTGCCCAAATGTAGTGACCCTCCTTCACATAGTCCCATAGAAAGAGAGGTACAGATTTCCTTTCCTCTGGTGCTTTATAAAGCCATGGGAACTGACTCCAAAAACTGTAGTTCTTCAGAAGAAGTCATTAACATAGCTGCTTTGTGATAGAAATTACCCCTGGCCCCTAGCGCCATCACAGCTAACCTGCTCCCACTCTAAGCCACAGATGCCTTCAGAATCCCCAACAAACTGACTGAGAAACAAGGTCTGAGAAAGAAACAATATGAATCTGATCACCTCTCAACCTCTTCTGCACAATCTACACTCTTCTCCTGAGCTTGGATTCTATAGATTAGATGTGGGGGTGGGAGTGGGTAGGTGATATTCAGACAGCTGAACCCATTTCTGCATCAAGCTGTGCTCAGTCAGACCTTCTGTGGGGGATCTAGAGGCACAATCTGATCTGAGCACATTTAAATCCACCTGTCCCTCCTATAGTCTTGGAAGAAAGAGATTATTCCTTTTTCTAAATATTCAGGATGCACTAGTCAGAAGGGCCTTACAGGGGCTCATATAAAGAGCTAGAAAATAGCAATGATGTGAAAGTTCTAGGATCATGACGTCAATGCCTGTTTACATCGGGTGAGAAGATGTATCAAGAAAGGGTAAAACTTTCCAGCAACAACTAGGAAAATGTCCCTAGTATTAAAGGCTAATAGCAGTACAGAAGATATAATGGAGTGCCAACATCAGAAGGGATCAATACAAAAAGACTGTTAATAACAAACACTGTAAGAAAAATATTCAAGCTTAAGCTTATGAAAATGTTGGTCTTTGAATTATTTTACTACATAACCTGACATCTCAAGTATTTACATTTAGTTGAGAAAAAAAATTGTCAATGAATAATAGAAAGTCACATATGAATAATCATCTGAAGAAACCAATGCACAGTTCAAAGTGCTCCAACTCTAGGATACAAACCCTTCAGAGTCTTACATGAAGGAACCTTACCTTCTGAATATTGCCATTGACTACAAAGAGAGTTTTCTGCTGGGTCAGAATTAGTAAGGAAAGAAAGGCTTGTAAAACCAGAATTCACTTTTGTATTGCCTCCTAAAATACTTTACACAATTTATTAACAATATAATAGATAAGTAAAACATGAGAAGGTAGTAATTAACAGGTAATGGAATGTAAGCCACAGGTACCAGCAGTGATCATTATTGTTATTTCCAACTATCTGTGATGAATTTCAGATGATTTCACCTACACGGATTTTTTCCTTGACCAAATACCTTCATGTCATACAGCAGAAAAATTTCGACAAACATACTAGGCTAACTTATCTTCCCTGTAGGCCCTTTTCAAATGTGCAATTAAGGCATGATGGGATTTGATGCCACACATCCATAGCAGGAAGCTTGAGCATCAGACCCTAGCACACCATATTGCTGGAGCAGGGAGTGCCCAGGGCTTCCTCTGCACTGACAAGAAGCAAGATCCTGCAGTTGGAACCCCTAATCTGCTGATTCAGGCTTCCACCCCTCGGCTAGGGACAGACATTACCCATAAACAAGTTTAAATGTTCAGAAACTGGTTTAAACCTATAACAGAACAGATGCTCAATGCACATAAACCCATTTGAAAATGGCTGAAACTGGTTTGAGATAAATCTGGTTGAATGTAGTATTAGACTTAACTGATTTGGATCAAACCAGTTTATGCAACATCTGTCTCAGACCCCTTGTTGGTTTAAGATAAAACAGACTCCCCCAGCATCCCGGCATGCTCTCTGAGTTGAGCAGGGCTCTTTGCTCCACAGCAAAGCTGGCATCTCCCCTCTGCTCCCTGGCCAGAGCTCCCACAGAGACTTGCAGGCACAGACCATCTGCCTGACTTCTCCCTGCTAAGCAGGGATTATTCCCCACTTCCCTCTGCCTTACGGAGACACCTCAGCATCAGCTAGCAGACCATATGGTGGCTATGGTCCATGGTGTGGGCAACAACAAAGGCAGACAGGCTTTTTGGAGCTAATCATCAGGTAACTTAATGTCCCTCCTTGGAAAAGCTGTTTAAGAACAGCTTGGAAAGGGGCTTTGTTTTCTTAATGGGTTGATAAACACTTAGTTAGAGGTGATAAACATTCCCTGATGAGCTGCTCGGGGGCGGGGGGCGGAAATCAGAGCATCCTGCCAGGGCCTGCTCACACCCCCTCAGTTCAGCATTGTGAAGCTAGGGAGAACTGCCCTAGGATCCCCTGTCTTCTAGCCTGAGCCACTGAAGGCATGTGCCTGCACTTCTAGAATGAAAAGGGAATGTCTATCCACTTCCAAATTGGTTCAAGCTTTGCAGGTTAGACTAACCTGCAAAGATTGAATCAATTCAGGCCAGGCTTTTTTAATGTCTGCCTGTGGCAGGGCACCTTTAGGTGCCTGCCACTTTGAGAGCAGAGGCAGGTAGTTATCAGGTGCCTGATGAGGGCCGCCATTTTGGAATATTAGGTATATAAAGGTTGCAGTTGGCTACTGCCAGGCCAAGCAGAAACATGGCCTGGCTGAGTGGCATGAAACATGTAGAGGTAAGAGCAGGAGGCTCTTGGTCCTGGGCATGACCTAAATTCCCAGCCTGATGGGAAAGGGTAGCCTGGTGGGGCTCATAGTGGTGTGGAAGCCCCCAGGAAATGCCAGGCCAATTACCTCAGCAGTGAAAGGCAGTTAAGGGTGCCTTAACCCCAGCCCCCACCACCTGGTGGGTAATTCTGAGAGCTGGGGGTGTAGTGGGGGCCAGGTATGCCCATGTGTAGGCATCTGAGTCCAGCAGGAATGCAGATCCTGGAGACCCCAGAGGGGGCAGTGTGTAGAGTGTTGGGAGGCCCCACACAGAGTAGGGCTGAAGTTGGTCTAGGCCTGAAGGACAGTCCCAGGCAAATGCTGAGTAGGGTCAAATGGGAGTAAGCCTGAAGGCCAGCATGAGGGCCAGCCCCATGAGAAGTTGATTGCAAGCATGGGATAGAGACCCCAGGGTGGGGTGTAGTGTAGAGTTGCCTAGTGAGAGGCTTGGGGCAGAATTAGCCCAGGGTTTGGCACAAGACCAGAGCATGTAGAGTAGGGGAACTTGCAGGAATTGAAGGACTGTGTGGCGAAGCCAGTACGTGAGTAGCAAAGCCTAATGGTCCAAGACAGGCTACCCAAGGAGGAGCAAGGGCAATGGAGTGTGGCCCAGTAATGGGCAGTATGCCAGAGGCCCTGGTGACAGAGGAGTGGAGTGGAAGAGGCCTCCTGTGAAAGGGGAGGTGGTGTGAGTGAGCAGGTGCATGGTGCCCAACTTTGGCCTCGGTTTGCTTTGGCCTCAGACCGGAGAGTAATATTAATCTGGATGCCATCTGTGAAGCATGGGCTGTGGTGTAAGGGAAGCTTGGAGCTGCAGATGTGGGCAGTCTCCCACATTATACCACCAATTTATGGCAGGTAAGACTGGGAGACTGCCCCACAGAGACAGGTGGGTGGGCCAGCATAAGACCCGCCCCGAGAGTTCCCTTCTGTCACACTGTCCCTAGCCTAAGAATGCATCATGAGCCTTGGAGGCTGGGAGCCCACCAGCTGATTTGGGCTCCCAGCCACAGAAGCATATTGGAGCCCTTGACTCCAGTGAGCCCCTAAGGCTGGGAGCAGCAATCAGCTGATTGGCTCTCTCAGCCTTGGAAGCACATGGGAGTCCTGTGCTCACATGAGCTCTGGAGGCTGGAAGCCTGAATCAGCATCCAATTAATGGCATGTTAGTTACAAGCCACAACATTTTTACACATATTTTGTATAATAACATTGTGGCTTATTTCTTGTTTTATCACACCATTAATTAAATTATCATGTGGCTGGGTAACTACTTAAGATGTGACCACATGTGCACAGAAATGTAGAGTTATATTTTATCCCACTGTGCCATCTTCTAACAGTTTGATTTTGTGCTGTTTGACTAAGTATTGCAAGTATAGCTTTTTTTATTCTATATTCAAAATCTTAGTTTGTGGCCATTAAGTATTTATGATGAATGCCACAAGGCTTTATCCTAGGTCTCTTGTTTGAGTTCTGGTTCAGTTTCATTGTGCAGTACTTAAGCACTCAGTGCCATCTCTGGTCATCTGCAGAAAGTGCAAGCATGAGCCTGAAAAAAATGGAGAGGCACAGCACAGGAGAGATTAAGCTGTCATGCAGATTTATAAACAGGAGAGAAAGTTGCCACAGTATAATTGACTCAAAAGTGGCATAGAGAAAAGCAGAATCCTTTCCAATGTGGAAAAAAATAATCATCTAGATTGTATTGCTATTTTGCATTACACAGTACATTTTGAAAATTGTACTGTTTTTCCTTGATTTAATCTTATAATCCAGATGCATTTTATATAGGGTTTCCTCGTGCAAGACAGCAATCCCTGATGCATTTCACTTCAGCATTATAATACCTAGAACCTTAGCATGCTGAACATTAGAGTGATTATAGCAGGGATGTAAGGAAGAACATAATTAGAATTCAACTGGATTGAGATGCACACTTCCTTATTCTTTCTGGGAGTAAAGAAAAAGTGCAGGGGGTGGGGGGGAAATGTATCGCCTTAATAGGTCAGACTAGAACCTTATATCCAAACGTCCACATCATTTGAGGAGGATAATATTATATTTCTCCTTAATTTTCTGTACCAACGAACTAGTAGCAATAATACATTTATAACTCTCTCTTGTTTATCCAATCACCCAGGAGATTTAAAAGAATGAAGCAAAACAGAACTGTGGTGATAGGACTAAGGTTACTTTGGCTACTATATTTGTCCATCTCTCTTTCTAAAAAGGCTGAGGTGTTTTTTTTTAATGTTAAAGGGATGATGAAAATCATTATTTCATGCTGGCTGAGGTTTTGTGACTATTTTAAAAAAATGGAATTTTAAGTGTAGTAGTAGTTCTTCTCCAGCCAGTAACTACAGGTTTGGTTGCCAGTGGCCTCTTCCTGCTGAGTTTGAGCATTTAGACATTACATGGCATCCTTTGATGCTCTGTGTGGCAGTGAGAAGCCCCCACAGTCTCTAAGGGGGCTGGGAGGAACTCAGAGCCCCCACGGGGAACAAACAGGCCCTCCACACCCCAGGAAACTTACCTCTGGGAGCACAGCTGGAGGTGCAGCTGCATGAGCTGGCATTATGCTGACTCTTTAAACAGCTGCTCCCACGACAGGGGAGTGACCAGCTAATTGCCGGGCCTGTGGACACCACCATGGGAGATTTGAAAACCCCACCAGAAGCCATCCTCAGGGGGAGGATGAGATGGAGCGAGCCAGCAAGGAGCTCGCCAGGCAGGCAGTAACTCCTGAGGCTGGCTGCAGCATTGGGGCTGGCACTGCACCCATGCCAGGAGCAAAGGGGAGCAGCGTCCTGCACTGAGCTGGGGAGAAAGCAGCCCCACCCTCTGGCAATCAAAGTTTAGAGAGGCATCCCTCTCACTTGAAGTGCGAAAGACATCAGACTACGGGAGCCCAGCCCTTTCTCACCAGGGACTGGGGCTCCAGCTGCCTTAAGCTAAGCAATTGATCAGTGCAAAAGCCAAAGCCTGACCCCTTGGCAAAGGGGCTTATGGGGAACAGCAGAACAACATAATCCAACCTCCGAGCAGTTGGCAAGTGGACGGGGTGTAAGGGAGGCAGAGCCCTGAGGAACATCGCATCACAAATGTAAGTACCCTGCCCCCCCACCATCACCTGGGAAGAAGAACTCCACTGGACCCCTCCTTTTTCCATTTAACATCAAGTCATGGCAGGTGAGTTGAGGGGCACTCCAGTAAAGCGGGATGGTGTGGTACTCACCACATCCGCTAGAGACACCACACTGTTCCATGGCTCAGGGGGCTGTGTGATGAGCTGCCTGACACATAACCAAGTTCAGTTGGGCTCCAGAGCCCATCTGAACACTGCCAAGAGTCCAGGGGGCAAACAGTCAGAGCTCGGCATGGCATGCCAAAACCCCCCAGATTTTGGCCTGTACATCTGTTGGAGCCCTGACAGTGTCTCTGAGGATGGGTGGCCATTGTAGCCCCAGCAGATATTGTCTTGCTAGGCCCAGGGCCCGTGTGGTTTTTTTGTTGTATTGTTTTGTTTTTTTGCCAGGTAAGTGCAGGGAGGCAGGGGTGTGGTGATGGTTAGGCCACTCAGTCTTTACATGGCAACCTTTGAGGCTCTCTTCCATGGCTCAAGGGGCTGTGTGATGAGCTCATTCCTCCCTCTGAATGCAAACAGTCCGTTGACTTTACCTGCACTTTTGATGGCATAAAAGAATAACACTACTTCAGTTATTGTTTACAGGTCTATTATTTTTAGCTTAACAATTATTTTCTAGTTTTCAGGTCTTTTATTTTAGCTTTTCATTAAAGTTATACCCCCAGAAGGGTTACAGTCTGAAAAACACAGGCAGTAACTGGTGACCATGATTTAGAAAAGAAGCCCAGATCCTCAGAGTTACTTAGACTTTGTTACTTGGTTTACAGGTAGGTTGGTAATGGATAACAGAAGCAAGAGACAGGTTTACAGCCAGACACTTTTGTTTATACCCTAACAGCACAATCATGCAGTACAATAATCCCTGTGTCCACCTGGCTACCCACAAGAGCACAATATAAAATCTCATCTATATCACCTGGGGAAGATTATACAGGGAGGAAGAGGATGGCAGCACACAGAGCAGCATTTGGTCTTTCTGAATCCAAAAAGTTCTCCAATTTTCCCTATGCTTCATATATTTATACATGGTTCATTCCAATATTCTTTAATTGGTACATTTACTTTTCTTTCTCTTATTGTAACATTTAGAACTAAAGCAAATCAGTTCTTGGATGGCCTTGGAAAGTATCCATTAGTGCAATTTATGTCCCTGTGAAAGTTGCAGTTTATGAAGGGAAGGTTTGTTATCACTTTCCATTACCATTTTGGAACGTTGCTTATCACAATCCTGATTTTATTTATTCTTTTTCCCCTGCCTTACTGTATGGGCTTCTCTGGGAGGACTGCTTTTAATCTAAAACAATCTTACTTGTTCTAAGAAATTTAACTCAAAAAAATCTATGGCAACAGTACATCTAGTCTTCTTGGTTACATCAATTATTGCTAATCGTGTTCTTTACCTAAAATTACTCTGTATTATGTTTGGATTATTTATCTTAAGGCCTGCTTACATGATATTCTATAATACACTTTTTGCTCTGTTTAGTTTGATATTAGTTGAACATGTTAATTCCAGTCTTCTCATTGTAAAGTTTGCAAAATTCACTTTGCAATCACTCAAAAACAGGCTTTGAGACATTCTGCTTAAGCCACACTTTTCATTTTAGCTAAGTCAGTGACTTGGACAAGGGGTGGAAAGGACACTGTCCAAGTTTGCTGATGACACTAAGATGTGGGGCGAGGTGGACACACTTGAAGGGAGAGAGAGGCTGCAACTACATTTAGACAGACTACGAAAGTGGGCAGATGAGAATAGGCTGGGGTTCAACGTAGGTAAATGCAGGGTGCTGCATCTTGGGAGAAGGAATCCACAGCATACATACAGGCTGGGGAGTTCCTCTCTTGAAAGCAGAGGCAGAACGGGA
Source organism: Crocodylus porosus (assembly GCF_001723895.1). Taxonomy (NCBI): domain Eukaryota; kingdom Metazoa; phylum Chordata; order Crocodylia; family Crocodylidae; genus Crocodylus; species Crocodylus porosus. The sequence goes on along the minus strand of NW_017728943.1, from coordinate 116,782,747 downwards.
TCAGTAATGACTCCAAGATGAACATGAGCCGCCAATGCCAGACCGCAGACAGCAAGGCCAGACGTACCTTGTCATGCATCCAAAGATGCATCTCAAGCTGGCTCACAGAGGTGATACTCCCCCTCTATGTGACTTTGGTCAGGCTGGAGTTGGAGTACTGCATCCAGTACTGGGTGCTGCACTTTAAAAAGGATGTGGCCAGCCTGGAGAGGGTTCAGAGGAGGGCCACCCACTTGGTGAGAGGGCAGCAGGACAAGCCCTTTGAGGAGAGACTGAGGGACCTGAACCTCTTCAGCCTAGGCAAGAGGAGGCTGAGGGGGGACCTGGTGGCTGCCTACAAACTCACTGAGGAGAACAACAGCAAATAGATAGAGCCCTTTTCTCCCCAGCACCACCTGGGGTGACGAGGAACAATGGTAATAAGCTGATGGAGAATAGGTTTGGGTTAGAGATCAGAAGGCAATATTTTTACAGTTAGGGTGGCCAAAATCTGGAACCAGCTTCCCAGGGAAGTGGTCCTCGTGCCTACCTCGGGCAAATTCAAGAGGAGGTTGGATGATCACCTGTCTGGGGTGTTGTGAACCCAGCATTCATTCCTGCCTGTGGCAGGGGGTCAGGCTAGATGATCTGTTCAGGTCCCTCCTGACCCTAGCTACTATGAAACTATGAAGTCTGACAAACCCAATTCCTACTGATACACATGTCCACTTTTTCTCAAAAAAAGTAGGGATTCATTCTGATCCTGCCAAGATATAGGTGACCTCATGTGCATGTCCAGATGAGTGCACATGTGCATTTTCTCAGGGACAAATAGTAGAGGCATATATTTGTTCCACTGCTACTTGTTCCTGGGGAACTCCCATGCACACTTGCTCTGTAGTCTAACAAGTTGCCCTGGTAGGGTAGGGGAGGCTGAGCCCAGCATCTGGATTGGCCCCAGCAGCCTTACCTGGGGGCCTCCCAGGTCTGCAGTGGCAGCAATCCAGGCATGCAGAGCCTGGCCAGAGCTGGCATGTGGATGCCACATACACTACTCCACTTTTTTCTGGCACAGATCTATTTTTTTTTTTTTTGACACCAGGAGATCTCATGCAGTGTAGTGAATGCATGCATGTGTGGTACGTACAGTTTGCAACACCGCAGACAGGTTTGTGGTGCCACAAACCACATGTGTGCACTAATGGGGTTGCGCCCTATGCGGTAATCTAATCCAGCTTCTGCTTAAGGCAGGATCATCCCTGACTAAACTATCACAGCCAAATACCTGTCTAACTAACCTGCTTTTAAACTTTCAAGGGTGGAGATTCCAGTTTCTCTGGGTATCCTGTTCCAATACTGACCACCACAATACTCAGAATGTTCCCTCTAATCTCCCCCTAAATTTCCTCTGCTGAAGCTTGAGACCACTGCTCCTACTCCTGTCCCCTATCGCCATACCTTCATAAATAAATGTATTACTCACTGGGGGGAACCTTTGTCAAGAGAGGATAAAGAAGTACCTGAACCAAAGCCTAATTAAATCAAAGGAAATACTTCAGTAAAGGTTGGATCAAGCTCTCCCACCCTAAAAATGAGCTAATCTTAGTTCCCACTCTTTCTATAGTCTCAAGCAGAAAGGAATAACATCAGTCACATAAATTACTCATTATGAAAGTTATAACTGGGCTGACACTTTATCTGTGATAAAATGGCCCAAGAATGGAGACTGGAGGAAAACATGTTGATATAAATGGATTCTTTGTCATTTTCCCAAACTCAGCCTGGGTGATTTCAGTCATTGTACATCCCATTTCAGAAGCAAAATGAGGTAACGAACTTCTGACTCATGGTGCTCAGATATAATAATGAGGGATGTAGTTTAAAACTTAATTAATGGGCAGGCTTACCTGATATGTGGAATATAGTAAGTTGTTAAAAAGGAGAATAAAAGGGGAAAAAATTCTATTGCGCTAAAATTGCAAAAGGACGCTAGATAAGCAGAATACAATTCTGCATACAGCAATCTAACCAGAATACCTTCCCTTTAAAAAAAAAAAAAAAAAGTGTTAGAGGTTTTATAATGATCATAAACCATCAGACTCTATGACTAGAAACAGAAGTTGCTAAATGCAGCAGACTAGCTGCCATGGGATATGTCCAATACAGCTGGTTCATTGCCTTGAGCAAAAAAAGTTGCCTGTTGTCCCACAAGATCAATGGATGGGACAACAGGCAATGTTCCCCATTTCCTGAGATGCACCTCTAGCAACCTCCAGGGCATGTCTGTGGAAGTGGGGAAAGTCAGGGGATGCTACTTCCAGAGATATTCATCAGAGATTGCTAGAGGAACATTTCTGGAAGCAGGGAACCTTAACTTTCTCTGCTTCCAGAGATGCGTCTCAGAAATCCTGGGGGGCACAGCTCTGGAAATGGGGAAACACAGGTAGGTGCACCTGAGCCTACACAGAAATTCTTAGACCATGCAGGACCAAGCCCTTCAAGCTCCTGCCTAGGCAGTTGGAGAGCATGCACAATTCCAGTCACCATACAGCAAACAGAGTCCACCGCAACACAGTGGCACAATTTATTAATAACTTTGTTGGGACCACGTTTGTGGTCCCAACAAAGGGTACAGGTGTCTATCTGCTTTTGCTTTGTGCTACCATAAAATATATATGGTTGACAAATTCAAGGCAGACGTACAATACGTATATTCTATACCTGGAAAATTATATCAAATGTATAAATTTTTCATATATAGATTCTAATTATTAAGGGGTCATCTTATAATCAGGGTCATGTTATATGTGAGTAATAAGGTTGTAGTAATAATAAAAATACAATAGGCCAAATTCTACTCTCATTTGTACATGTCCAAATTTAGACTAACTATAGTGAAGACAGTTTCACGGTAAATAGCCTCACTGAAATCACCATTTGTGAAAATA
>NW_017728943.1:116776569-116779175 GCF_001723895.1 Crocodylus porosus | reverse complement strand
GAGGCTGAACAGGTTCAGGTCCCATAGCCTCTCCTCATAAGGCCTGCCCTGCTGACCCCTGATCATGTGAGTGGCTCTCCTCTGGACCCTCTTGATGCTAACTACATCCCTCCTGAAGTGCAGCACCCAGAACTGGATGCAGTACTCCAACTGCAGCCTGACCAATGTCACATAGAGGGGGAGGATCACCCCTCTGACCTGCTTGTGATGCATGTATGGATGCATGACAAGGTGTGGTTAGCCTTCCTGACAGCATCTCCACATTGGCAGCCCATGTTCATCTTGGAATCAATATTGACCCCAAGATCCTTTTCTGCCTCTGTGCTGACAAGAAGGGAGTTCTCCAGCCTGTAGGTATGTTGCTGGTTCTTCCTCTCCACATGCAACACCTTGCACTTGTCCTTATTGAAATCCATCCTATTCTCATCTGCCCATCTCTGTAACCTGTCCAGATCTAGTTGTAGCCTATCCTTGTCTTCTAGTGTGCTCAATTCTCACCACATCTTAGTGTCATTTGTTAACTTGAACAAGGTGCTTTTTACCCCCTCATCCAAATCGCCCATGAAGCTATTGAACAGTGCAGGCCCTAGGATTGGGCCCTGGGGGACCCCACTGCCCACATCTCTCCAGGTTGAAAATGACTCTCCGGGTGTGGCCCTCCAGCCAATTTTTGACCCATCTGACTGTGTAGGCATCGACGCCACAGTTGCTTAATTTTTTAATGAGGATGGGGTGAGAGACCATGTCAAAGGCCTTCCTAAAGTCCAAAAAGACTACGTCCACTGTGACATCTATGTTCAAGGCTTTTGTCACCTGGTCATAGAAGGTAACGAGGTTGGTCTGACAGCACCTGCCTCTGATGAATCCATGTTGATTTCCCCTAAGCATATCTCCTCTGCTGGCTTCTTGCAGATGTGCTCCTGGATAATTTTCTCAAGTAGCTTCCCCAAGACTAAGGTAAGACTAACGGGCCTATAGTTCCCTGGGTCCTCTTTCCTCCCTTTTTTGAAAATAGGGACCACATTGGCCCTTTTCCAGTCCTTCAGCACCTCACCAGAGCACCACGAGTGCTCATAAAGTTCTGCCAGGGATCCTGCAATGACCTTGACCAATTCCCTAAGCACTCTGGGGTGGAGGTCGTCAGGACCTGCTGATTTGAACATATCTAGTCTCTCCAGAAGTTCCATGACTAGGTCCTCACTGACCTTAGGCCTGGTTGCACCTCCCCTGGGTCCGTCCAGAATCCCAGTGGGGGGGAAGTCCATGTCCCTCCTCAGAAAAATGGAAGCAAAGAATCTGTTAAAGAGATTAGCTTTGTCAACTAGAGCTACCACCAGGTTACCAAGCATGTCCTGCAGAGGCCCCACGTTACTTGGTACCTTCTTTTTACCCCCTATGTATTTAAAAAAGGGCTTCTTGTTATCTTTGATCCGAGTCACTAGTCCCAGTTCCATCCCTGCCATAGCCTTCCAAACAGCCCCGCTACAGTCTTGAGCAATGAAGGTGTAATCCTCCTTGGTGATAGTCCCTCCCTTTCATTGGGTGTATGCCTCCTTTTTGGCTTTGAGATGTTCATGGATGCTTCTGGTAAGTCATGGAGGCTTTTAAACACTCTTTCCCTCTTTGATCTGTGTGGGGATTGTCACCCTTTGGCCCTGGAGGATTGTCTCCTTAAGGAACCGACCACTTTTCTTGGACTCTCAACTCCCCTCCCCTCCAGGACCCCAGTGCCTCCCCGACTAGGCTCCTTTCCTCATTGAAATCCGCCCTCCTGAAGTCCAGGGCTGATGCCTTGCTGCAGACCTTTGACAACTTGCACTGGACGGTAAATTCCAGTAGGCGATGATCACTATCACCCAGGTGGTCGAGCACCCACAGTCCCCTCACCGGGTCATCACCTGTGGCCAGGACTAGGTCCAGCAAGGCATTTTCCCTGGTGGGACTGTCCACCTCCAGGGTTAGATGGAGATCCTGTAACTCGGCTAGGAACCTACATGAGTGGTCATACCTGGCTGACTGCTCTTTCCAGCAGATGTTCAGGTAGTTTAGGTCACCCATGATGGCTACATCCCTTGACTTAACTGCCTCTGTGAGCTTAAACCAGTTTTTCTTGCCATGAGTCCGGGGATCCTCCAAATATTTATATGGAGATGAGGCATAGGACAAGCTCATCTGGCTTTACCTTGTGCAGGGCAGGGCCACACCAGTCATGTGTGACAGGCTAAGAGAGGAGCTGACAGAGGGATTTTATCTGAACTGTGTGGAGCCCCATTTGGTGATGTTGGCCAGACATTTAAGGCTAGTGAAGAAACAGGAATCACTGAAAATGGGATAAAGTTGCAACTCAACTGTGGGAAGTTGAAATGTATGCAATGCACTGGCTTACCATGACTTGAAAAAGAGTCAGTGCTGAGGAGAACAGTGCTCAATGGGTACTACTATATGTCTTGTTCTGATAGGTTATATTAGTGGGGTCCCTCAAGGCTCTGTCCTTGGACCCATACTGTTCAACATCTTCATTAATGATATGGACATTGGAGTCAGGAGTGGACTGGCCAAGTTTGCTGATAACACCAAACTTTGGGGCAAAGCATCCATGCCAGAAG
>NW_017728943.1:116760740-116775979 GCF_001723895.1 Crocodylus porosus | reverse complement strand
CCAGCTGACTTCCTGCCCTTTGGGCAGGGGGCTGGACTCGATGATCTCCCGAGGTCCCTTCCAGCCCTAATGTCTACAAAATCTATGAAACTTATCCTTATGGTAGGTTTCCATCAGCATGTTTGTTTCATATGATTTATGTACTTTATAGTCATACTCAGTGTTGGCTCATTTAATCAAATATGTAGTCAGTTTCCATTACTAAGCATGTGCTGCTTTGAGTGGCAATTTATAGATAAACAGTGTATTTAACGTTTCCTTGTATGTAAATGTAAGATGGGGGGGGATCCCCCATGCTGATTGTGGGGAGAAAAATCTCATCTTATATTCAAGTAAATACAGTATAATTTTCCACTGGGCTTGTCTACACAAGACTTTTACTGTGGAGTTGCCTAGCTAGCTCAACAATAAATGTGTCACATCTACATGTGCAGTGCTAGTAGGCCTCAGGAAACTAATACATTCTGCAGCAGAGTAGTACTTGTAAATACAAGTACTATCCTACTGCAGACTTATTTACTGCACAGCAGCACCCATGTAAACACTGACCTAGGAGTAAACTGCTCCTGATCAGACCAGCCAGCAAGAAGCCACACTTCTGCCTTCTGCCTAGCCACATGGCTTGACAGCTGCAGGAGCCTCGTGGCCCAGCCAGCTCCTCCACTGCCTAATGGAGCCACCCACTTCTTGGGCCTGAACCCCTGTGCCCCCTGCCAGCCTGGGGCTACCTCCTAGGATATATTGCAACCATCAGCCAGAGCCCCGTGCCCCCTGTCAGCCTGGGGCTGGTGCCCAGGCAGGTGCAGCCAGGACCTGGAACTGCTCCTGGCTGCTGCAGGGAGGCAGGGCAGGAGCACCTCTGGTCTAAACTGCTCCTCCCTGGGTCAATTTGCTGCTGTCCAGGGCACACATTTAGATACTCCACCTGGGAGTATTTTACTGTGACACAAATTGCTCCACAGTTTATTCAATCACATTAATTTCATGTGTAGATGAATCTACTGAAACGAAAATAGGTCCCTCTTCTATGCTAGTAATGAAAAATAGGAAGTTGTTATTTATCAGGGTTGTAGAGCACTTAGGTGCCCTGCGCTTGAAAGTGGAAACGGCTCAGAAGAGACCCCTAGTGGCAAGATGGGGGAGGCTCAGCTGCCAGTCACCAGGGCAGTGCAGGTGCTGGTTACTAGGACAACCAGTGAAAACCAGCTGACAGGACGGGCCAGGGCTTGGTCCTTCTTAAGCCCAGGGCTGAGGCCAGGAGGGCAGTTCCCTTCTGGCGGCCAAGGAAGGGGGAGCTCAGCCAGTGTAGAGAGAGAGGATAAGCCTGAGTGCATGAGCATCCCCAGTGGCTGCCATGGGTTGGAGTATTTCCTGGTAAGGGATTGAATGTTTTTCTGAGCAGATGGTTTGGCTTCACGTTATAGCCCAGGGGCTTGTGTTATTGTTTTGTTGTTGTTGATAGACTGGAGGACCGGGTGAGGCTATTAGGGGTTGGAGGAGGCCTCATAGGGGCTGCACGGTAGTGTGGGGACAGAGAGGACACAACATTCAGGGGTGCATTGACCCCAGCCCCAGTGCGGGCAATTGCGAGAGAAGCCCCAGTGCAGGCAATTGTGAGAGAAGCCAGAGAACGCCAGTGAGGGCACAGAAAGGGATTGACCAAACAACGTCCAGCACATCTGTGAGGCTTGGGGTGTGGTACAGAGGTGGTTAGAGCCACGCATAGCCCATAAGGCACCAAGTCACCCAAAAGAGAACTAAGACAAATACATCAGGGCACCGTGTCAGGGAGGACTAAGGGCAGCCTCCCTTAAACTGTTAACATCAAAGACGTGGTGGGCAAGATTGTGAGGATGCTTTTAATATCACCTTGACACGGTAGGGGGTGCTGGGGAGTTCACGGCCACCTCCAGGATGCTCCCTGTTACAATCAGCTCCCAGTTTTTATCCATACTTTCCAGATGCTCCATTTCCATTGCAAAAAGCATCACAAAACTCAAGTAAAATCTTTTCAGTCAGTAACAAAGCCATTTGTAAATGCAACATTTGCCACTTACTAATTACTTTTAGCTCTATAGAGCTGCACAGCTTTAAAATGTCTTGAATTTGAGTTTGATAAAGTGTAACACATATCTATATCAAGGATGCCAAACCACTGTCACTTTAAGAGAGAAATCTACAGATGATGGGGCCAGCTGTCCCAAAGTGGATGGAACAGGATTAGTCTAACTGCCAGGGGACACCATAGCTGTCCTTTGGAAGTGGGTCCTGTCACAATACCCAAAACCAAATATTTAGGGCAGATTCATAATTGGGTGTTAAGAAGCTAGATTGATTAACTTCACTGCATCTCTGAATTAAGTGAAGACTGACTTTGCTGTGCCAGTTTACATAACCTATTGAATAGTTATGCTGATAGCACAAAGGCAAGATAGGATTGACAAGGATGCCAAATACAAACCTAATATAATAATACTAACAAGCTTACAAAAGTGTACAACAAATATCAATGTTTCTGAGCTGAAAAACAAATGCTACTTCCTTATAGTATTTCCATGTTTAAAATATAGTAAAAAAATGAAACACAACAATGCATATATTATAATCCAATTTGAGTCAAATTTGTTTGTGTTCTTTTAAAAAGAGTCCTCCCTAAGTACTTACTAATCGATCTCCTACCAACATGCAACACGCTTCCAAATGAAAGAGAGGAAGGTAGTGCACACCCAAATGAATGAAATCAATCAGAATCACAGTAGCATTCAATGAAGATTGCATGTCTTGAATATATATAAACTGCTAGAATAGAGCACAAGCATCTGTGTTTTCTGTCCAGTCACTAGAGACAGGGTAATAGAATCAAACATCCACACTTGCTGGATATGCTGTGTCCTCCCCTATGCATATTATTTATCAATAAGGGGAGAGCAACTTTGAGTTCCAATTTGTAGTATTTCCATCAGTTTCTTCTATTGGTAGAGGAAAGTAGTTTAAAATCCTGCAGAAACAGCTCAGATTACTTGTTCCTCCCAAATGCATTCTCAGGAGCTGCAAAGATCTCAAATAATTTGAACTGGGCTAGGATAGTTTGCACAAAGACTCTTTTCATACTTCATTTGCACTGTTGTGTATTGAGTGACTGTATATATGTTCTGCACTCTATCAAAAGAGGCCCCTTCCCAAACTGCACTGTCTTGTATTTCTGTTTGCTGTTAAGGGTACACAAAATACACTCAGACTCCTGATCAGTTGTAAATAGAACATCTACCTATGGAGTGGAGATACCCCTTATATGCAAAGTGGTAAGCAGTGTAAATACCTGTAGATCCTGTGTCACCATACACTCCTTCATCTGGCAGTTTTTAAGGATAAGGAAATGCCATTATTATCCAAGAGCACACCCTGAGTGCACACGTTCATTTCCCCAGGGACAAATAATAGCAGCTCATATTTGTACTGGTGCTACTTGTCCCCAGCCATGCTCCTGCAAACATGCTGTGGCATGCAGCAAATTTCCCCAGGTGGGGTAGGGGAGACTGGGGCTAGCACTTAGGCTGAACCCAGCAGCCCTACCTAGGGTTCTGGGGTCTCCTGGGGCTGCAGTAGTGGCAATCCAGACATGCAGAGCCTGGCTGGAAGCTGGAGTGTGGTTCTGATCAGGCAGGCTCCAGTTTTGGGCAGCACATACTGCTGCCACATGTGCCACACAACTTCTCTTTGGCAAATTTTTTGTTTTAGATACTACCATTTCCCAGTGGTCCATGCTGCAAGTAGTGTGGTGAACAGATTAACTTCCACCATGTGCATTTTGCGGTGTCTCAAAAGGCTTTAAGGTGCTGCAAACAGCACATCACTGTTCATGGGGACATGGCCCATGGTCACATTGCCCTAGTCCTCCTACCTCTTCTCAATTACGGAGCTGAAATCTCATAGATCACTAGTAGCTGTCTTTAGGTAGAAGAGGAGCAGGTGTTACAAAGGGCACTGACAGAAGTGCATGGCTTCTGCAGGGCTGCAGAGCACTTTAAAACTGGCCAATCACGTGACAAATTAACTGTCATCTAATGAGGGATCGGATGAAAGTGCTCCAAAGTGAAGTGTCTTAGGAAACTTCTGTTCCCTAAGGTCAGTTTGCCAGCATGATCTGAACTGGGCTGATGCAGACCAGCCCTGCCCCCAGAGCTGTCTGCCCTCCACCTCATGGCCTCCCTCAGTCCCATCCTTCTCCAACTCAGGTCGGGTAAACCCCAGCTGACAGCTCCCTAACCCCTTTCTCCCTTTTTCCCTCCTCCCTTCCTGCAGACAGCATTGGAGCTGGGGGGAGTAGGTGGGAGGGAGGAGAGTAGGACAGAAAAACTGCAGGCAAGCTCCTCCACTGGATCAGCTCCAAAGTGGGTCTGTTGGGTCAGGGGTGCTGCTTTAACTCATGGCACTTTGTGTGAAGTGCCATGAGTTAGGGCAGGGACCTGCATGTCTGTCAGTGCCCACAGTGGCAACCCTCCCTCCTCTAATGCTCATTAAGTAGGATCTACAGTTACATCCTCCTTCCACTCTGATGCAAGAGGCAGGAGGGCAAAGAGCATGAAATCCCTGTGGCTTGCAGAGGAACAAAATAGAATGGAAATGTTTAACATATATAGTGCTGAGTTCATACTTCACAGAACAGTCTCATGCAAAAAAATAGCAGCCTCACCATAGGAATCTTTGCAAGAGTCAGAATAACAGTCAGTGCTATATCTTGTATTCTACCTGGATCTTGTTATGTGATGTTGTAGACACATCTGCTAAGATGGCAAGCTTTTCTGGAGTCACAAAGTTTAAACATAGATGGAATATAATATATACATGTGTGCTCCCCAAATCAATGACCTAGGTAAACCACAAACAAAAGCAAAGCTATCTGCCAACTTATTATTGTTGTTATTAATGTTTCAGTAGCACCAAGGTATCCCAGCCATAAATAATTCTCCTTCCTACTCCCCTTGTATGAGGTATTATACAAACACATACAATCCTTCCTGTCTCAGGAAGAGTTTATGATTTAGGTGACAAACAGGATGCAGCACATAGACAAAACAACCAGGTTTGGCATTGGTAGGAGAACAAGGTAACTTACAAGTAGAAATTAACCAAAAAGCTGAAACAGCAGCTTATGAATTTAGTGCCTATGGGACTAATCTGTAGGCATCACTGTAGGTTTCAAGGAAGGATTAATAGAGAATAAGTTGGTACCTTTATGAACGGTGAATGAATGAACATTAAGAATTTCCAATGGATAGGAGCAGTGTAGGATAAAGAGATACTGTTTATTTAAAAAATAATTTTATAAATTATAAAATTATAGGTTATTATAGCAAACTTTTTTATTCCCCCCCCCCCCAAAAAAAAAATGTTTTCTCCTTTAAAAAAGGTTCTCTATGCCAGGAACTCATGCTATGTCTATCCCTGAAACAAATATCAGAAGGAAGGAAATCTCTCCATAGGGACCCATACTATGAAGGAGGCACAATCAAGCCATTTTTCCACCTTATTCTAGCTTTCATAGATCTGCACAACCTTTAGTGGCAGGTCAAACACAATTGTTATGTGGGTTATGACCCACTGGTCCACCATCATCTTGTTTTGAAGCCCCCCTTTTGTAACATATCTGGAGTTGAATTCCCTTTGTCTCTATAATTACCGATACGTCTAACCTGTTTTCTTCATCCATAATTTGTCTCTGCCTGCTCCAGTCCCTTTGTATTGTTTAGATAATTTTTGTACCTGGAGATTTCTGTCTTTAAAATTTCAGTGACCCATGCAACATGTTGTTCAAGGCAAATGAAGAAAAGACAGCTAACTAACACTCCTCTATTTGTCGGTTGTCTCTCTCTAATCCAACTTTGTAGGAGACGCAAGGAAATTATGGGTTAACATCAGTGATCATAGAGAATGGCAAAGTTAAGTGAATTGTGTATTCTGCATCTTGGGTTATAGGACTCAGGTTGATAAGAAGTGGTGAACACTAGCTGGTACAGCCTGAAGTGTCAAGCCTCTTTTTGTTATATTCTAAGAGTCCCTTATACCACTCAGTCAGTTTAAAGAATCAGAAAGTATATAGAACTATTCACACTGCAGGATTTATTTACACACATTATAAATGAATATAACAAACTAGCTCTGTTGTGTCATTTTTAAAAGCACCTATGTATGACTAGGTCACTTTGGGACCTAAATTCTACTATTCAGAATTGGGAAATCTTTAGATTTTTCTGGAAAACTCACATTTCTCCCTGTAGAAAGTTCACACTTCAAAATACTAAAAAATCTCCAAACTAGTCAAACCTATTGGAAAGTTTCAATAGACTGAGAAGCTCAGGGTAATAGCTTCAGAAATCCATTTCTCACAAGACTCTGACAGACTCATCATTCACTTAGTTTTTGATTATGCTCTTCTCTTCCCTTAGACATTTCTAGCTCTTGTACTAGCCAATTTATTCTACTGAGATAGTTACTTCATTTATTATAAATCTGATGAATACTAGAATCAAAATGTCAGCAATGCATTCTGATTAGTGCATGAGCAGTCCTTATCTCCCAGAAAAAGTACTATCAATGGAAATGAAAGCTCATTCAGAAAATTAGAATTATTTTTGTCATCAATAGAAGCAGGTTGGTCAGTATGGACTGTGACTTTGGTATCATTGGCTTCTCCTTTTATACTTCATTATCTCCAGGTTTTACCCATTGAATAAACATCAAAGATGTGGTGGGCGAGATTCCAAGGGTGCTTAGAGAATGCTTGACACAGTACTAAAGGCGGTCCCTAGGGTGCACGGCGACCCTAGGATTCCATCCTGCTACACACATTTCCTGTTGTTCTGAAATGATAAGTAGAACACATATCTTAACAGAAGTAAGGTGCATACAAAAAAAATCTCATGCTTAAAAATCAGTGACAAAATTATTTTATTACAAAATGGCATAAGAGGAGCAGGTAGCAACACCAGTTATAAGTTTTTGGGGTAATCACCACCTTCTTCAGTGTTTCTACAAAGCCCAAGTCAATGGAATCCTGATTAATTTACTTTTACTCCAAAGCACCACAGTAATAGCAGTCACCACAACTGTCTAATTTCACAACTGTCTAATTTTCACTATTTAATATTACTGTCTAACACTTTTCATCCATGACAATATGTCTCCTGTTATTCTAACTGCTGGTGGACTAGCCCAATATCTACACTAGTCATACCAGGGACATTCACTTTTTCAGCATGCAGATCTATAACTCTTAATAAAAGGCTACACGAGTAGCATCTTAATCCCACCCCCAACATATGTCTCCATAAAAAGGCTTGCTAGAATTTAGCCCATTGAATTTCAGATCCATCTACTGTAAAAGTCATTAGAACTTCTGATTGCAACAGCAGCAGAAGTGAGCACTGGAGCTAGAACAACTGGAGATAGGAAGGCCACATCCACACAACCATGGACATTTGTTTCCCCAAGAAAAGTAGCAGCAGGACACTTTGTGTCCCCCGGGAATGGGTTGGCCCCAGCAGACTTGCCTGAGGTTCTGGGGGGCCTCCTGGCACTACAGCAGTGGCGATCCTGCTGCTCAGAGCCTAGCCAGTAGCCAGAGTGTAGCTCTGGCCAGCCAGGCTCTGGTTTTGAGCAGTGCGTGCTATCACCGTGTGTGCCACTCCACTATTTCTGTGCAGGTTTTTTTGACTGCTCGCTATCAGAGGTCAAAAAAACCCCTCACTCTGTCCCATTGCAGAGCAGACAACAGCTAAATGTACATGATGTGGTGTTGCAAACGTGTCCGCGATGCCACATACTGCACAGCTGTGCTTAGCTGTGCTTATCTGGACATGGCCAAAAACACTAATTGGTCTTACAGGTGTTTATAGATTCATCTTAGAAAATAAACTATGCAGACATTTAATGTCTGTATTCCTATCTTTGCTTTAGCTGGTGAATCAGTCAACATAATACTGTCAATGAATCCAATCCAATTTTAATGTGTATGGCATTGTGCTTTTTAAAAACAAGAAAATTAGGGGTGCCAGGATAGTTTGGTTTCCCCTTGTTTGAATCATCAGATAAAGTCTTTGCATGTCATCTTGGAATCAATAAACTGTTGCTAGGATGTAAATGTTTCCATGGTAATAGTTGAACTGTTTAGCTACACTAACAGCTACAGTTCTCTCTCTGTCTTTTACATAGCATGAATATTTTCACAGTTTCTGAACTAATATATAAATGAAAATGGAAGACAAATGAGAGAACCTGCATCAGCTTAGAACTTTTGCAATCTCAGTGTGACTCTAAGAATTGTAACTGAAAAGAGATTCTGGCCTTAATCATAGCTTCCTTCTGTGTTCTTTCATTTCAGATCTCAGACATACAGTCAGTAATCTCTCTGAGTAATAATATCTAGAAAATGGCCCAAAATCTTGAAGAGAGCTTGTTTTTCTTGAATCTAAATCTTCAGTTCTGACATTCTTTTGTCTATCCCTTGTTTTGTTCTTTTTAGAGTAACACACAGCCACTTCTCAGCACTCTCTGTGAACATGTACAGGCTGTGATTGGATTGCCCCCTATTGGGTCCAAAAATGCAACTGTAGTGCTGTGAACCATGATGTGCCTGCAACATCAGGGATCAGGCAATGAATGAGTCTCCAGGTCCACTTAGAAAGAGGTTTTAGGGTCTGATATAGATTTTAGATTTTTAAATTCTATGCCTATTCTGAAAGATTTTGACTGTGTGGAGGGAGGATCTGCTGACTATGTGAGCAGTTGAACAGAACAAAGGCTGGCTCAGTGCTTATGTACCATGACAACCTGTGTCTTCACTGGCTTTAAAAATTCAGTATTTGTTGCATTTCCTGTAAAGCTATTTTCAAATACCAAGTCATCTCAGGGAGTTGCCAGAGTTCAGCTAATACACCCAATGAGTGTGTCTACACATACAGGTACGTGTGCTTACAGCAGCTCAAGTAGCAGCAGCACAAATTTATGCTGAAGATTCCAAATCATAGCATAAATGAGTCGGAAGGGACCTAGACAGATCGTCAAGTCCAACCCCCCTGCCATGGGCAGGAAGGAGCACTGGGGGTGGCAGGGGTCATAAGACCCCAGCCAGGTGCCTATCCAGTCTCCCCTTGAAGATTTCCAGGGAAGATAAGAGCACCACCTCTCTGGGAAGCCTATTCCAGGCTCTGGCCACCCTTACCGTGAAGTAGTTCTTCCTAATATCTAACTTAAACCCATCCTCCCTCAGCTTGTGGCCATTGTTCCTGGTGACTCCAAGGGGGGCCCTGGTAAACAGACTTTCCCTGAGTCCCTGCTGGTGGCCCCTGATAAGGTTGTAGACAGCCACAAGATCTCCCCTCAGTCTCCTCTTGCGGACACTGAAGAGATTCAGGTCCTTCAGCCTCTTTTCTCATAGGACTGGCCACGGAGGCCCTCAACCATACGAGTGGCCTCCTCTGGACCCTCTTCTCGAAGTGCGGCACCCAGAACTGGACACAGTACTCCAGCTGTGGCCTGACCAGTGCCGCATAGAAGGGGAGCAAGACCTCTCTGGATCTGTTAGTGATGTCCCTGTTGATGCATGACAGGGTGCGGTTGGCTCTGCCTATTGTTTCATCGCATTAGCGACTCATGTTCATCCTGCAGTCAATCCTGACTCCAAGATCCCTCTCTGCCTCTGTGCTGCCAAGAGAGTCAGCCCCTAGCCTATAACCATAATGCTGGTTCCCTCTCCCCAGGTGCAGCACTCCGCACTTGTCCTTGTTGAACCGCATCCTGTTCAGATCCACCCACTTCTCTAACCTACCCAGGTCCACCTGGATGCGGTCCCTGCCTGCCGGTGTATTCACTTTACCCCACAGCTTGGTGTCATCAGTGAATTTGAACAGAGTGCTCTCCACACCCTCGTCCAGGTCGCTAATGAAGATGTTGAACAGCACCGGCCCAAGGACCGAGCCCTGGGGGACTCTGCTGCCCATACCCTCCCAGGTTGACATAGACCCATCCACCACCACCCTCTGGGTGTGCCCCAGAGCCAGTTTGCCACCCATGTTGATTGTGCATTCGTCAATGCCGTGGTCCCTCAGCTTGCCCACCAGAATTGGGTGGGACACGGTGTCGAAGGCCTTCTGGAAGTCCAAGAAGATGACATCGACATCCTCCTTCACATCTAAGCTCTTTGTTACCTGGTCATAGAAAGAGACCAAGTTAGTCAACACATGTGTCTAAACATACACTTTGTTGTGGGGCAAACTGTGCCACTTGGGACAAACTGACTCTCCCCAGCTCCTCCCGGAACTTCAGCCAGGGAGAGCTAGAGGCTGGGGCCAGCATAGGCTGGCCCCAGCAGTATAAAAAGCTACTCTGGTGAGCAGCTCAGGGCTATTTGCGCTCAGGAGCTTCTGAGGCCCAGCTAGTTGGTACCTGGGGACACTACCTCTTGTGCCAGCTGGACTGCTGAAGCAGCCCTAACCTAGAGAGGCCCTTGCACCCTCTACCCACTGCACCATTCTGGCAGGGGGGACTGCTGCCTGACTGTGACCTGCTGCCACCTGCGACAGCATCCTCCCCCATCACTGCACACCTGCCAGACCCAGACAAGGATTGCATGGCCACCTGGGCTGTGGCATGGGTACTGCAGCTGAGCCACCTGCACCTCAGGACCAGCTGTGACTTCACAGTTGTCCTTCATGTGGCACTGCTATCACGTCTTTCTATGGCCCTGTTCTGCCACCTGGGCAGCCATTACCCAGAAGATCTGCTCATTGTAGTGGCCCACTTTGAACAGTCAAAGCATGTCTTTCTGGTCTCAAGTGGCCAAGAGGTCAGCCACCTCATCTGCCCTCCAGCTGGGTCCCTGGTCCTGGCCCTGGGCCGGCTCCTCTGCCCAGATCCTGCCACTTGCCTCATCAACAGGGATCCCTTTTAAAATTTTCAAATTCTCTGATTTAAAAAAAAAAAAACCCTGCCATTTAAAATACCCCAAATCCATGTTATTCTGTGATTAAAGTGAAATGCCACTATATAGAGAAAGAGATCAGTTGGGCAATATTTTATTATATTTACAATTTTAAAGCAATTTGGAGGCCTCTATCATCATCATCAAATACATTCTAAATATCTATACACTTTGGCATTTTCTTTTGGTTTTTTTATCATAGAAAAATCAGAGCTGCCCCTTCCCCCTTCACTCACCAGGATGTGGGGACAGCTGCAGCTGGACTTACAGCTGCTTTGTAGTGCTGAGCACCACTGATATGCCAGTGCCCTGCCCTTACCCATACCCTTGCCCACCAGTCCCAATTCACAGCCCCACTCCTCACCTGCAGCCCCTTCCTGCCCTACACTCCCTCTGTCCCAACAGCAGCTGCCTCCTAGCACTGGGACATGGGTCCACTTGCATTTGTCCAACCTGCTGCTTTGTGGTTTTAAGCAGTGGCAGCCCTTGCTGTTCTGCTCCCTGCATTTGTGCCCAAGCCCCAGCAATCCCCATGCCCTTCCTGGGAACCCTTGCTTGGGGCTCACAGACTGGGCTGACAAACCCCTTCCCTCCCAGGTCAGCCTCCCCCTGCACAGGCTGCTCTAGGGGGGGGCCAATCCTGGCTCTGGCAGCTGCTCCTACCCAGAGTGCTCCCCCATCCCCCACCCCTATCTCTCTCTCTCATACACACAGACACTCACACCCCTGCTGCCACCCCCCACCCATCACATAAACCTATCAACCCCACTGCCACCTCAGTCTCCCCTGCCCTTCATCCACCCCTGCTGCCACCTCCACCCATCCCCTGAGACCATCACACCCCACAAGTGGATCCTGGGACCAGAACCTACCAGGTTGGGGCTGCATGTCCCAGCACCAGTGTGGTCATGGCGAAGGACTGCAGTGTGGTAGTTGCCCTTGCAGCCATGGCTCCCACCAGCAGGTCCTATTTCATCTGACAGCTGGGAATGTAGGGTGTGAGATTGGGGGGGCTGTGGAGGATCAAGGGTGTAAGAGGGGTGGGTGTGAGGTGTGTAGGGAGGATTGGGGGGCTTGTCAGTGGGGGTGGTGTGGGGTTTGTTGGGCATGTAGATGAGGGTGAGGGGTTTGTGGGGATGGTTTGCGGGAATGGGGTTTATAGGATGTGGGGTGTGTGGGTGGATTGTGGGGGAGTTCATGGGGGCATTGTGGGTGGGGGTTTTGTGGGGGGATGCCACATGCTGCAGGCACATGGAGGCAGCAGCTGGCCCAGCCCAATGGCTCATGAACCACGCAGAGACAGAAGCTGGGCTAGCCCAATGGCACGCGGCTTCCACCTGCAGCGCCAGGATCCTCAGGTGGCAGCAGAAGCCATCCTGGTCCTGCCTGAAGGCACATTCCAGCAGCCTGGGCCAGCTCTGAGTGCTACATGTATCCCCTGAGACTCAGGTGGTGCCACATACTACTGGGGGTTCTGCCTGTAGTGCACCATGAGCACCACAAGGGCTGGCTGCTGCCACCAGTAACAGGAGCTGTGCACCATGGGGAGGAACCCACTCCTCCCATACTGTCCCCCCCTCACATAAATAGCACACAGTCCCACACAGTCCCCCCACTTTCACAAAGTCCCATCACCCCCACATCCCTGCTTACCGGGGACACAGCCTGTGTCCCAGCCAGCTTCAAGCCACTGGTGCTAACCATGGCCCATTTCTATTTCCTCCAGCACACTGAGGCAGCATGCTGGAGAAGCAGGGGCATGCAACATGCATAGAGATGCTCTGGCCAGGTGCTACAGCATCACCTTGGAGGACCCAGCTTCCAGTTGCTTCAGGGCATGCTCCAGGAGTGCATCCTGTGCCACTTTCTTCCAATGTGTTTTCTTTTGATACCAGGATTTCCCAGTATCAAACTTAGAGTTTGCCAAATATGCAGCATGGAGAACATTTTTTATTTTGTGGCATGTCTCCTGAGCCATCTCAAACTGCTTTAAGATGCCACAACAGACACATGCTCAATCATGTGGATGCTGCCAATGACTAACAGGACTGTCATATTTCTTCCTTTGTTCTTCTCACAAAACCTCCCAATTGTTGCTTGCCCCACCAGTACAAGAATATTCCAGCTACAGCCACAATAATGTTGAGTAAATTGTGCTGCCACCAGTGACAGGGGTGGGAAAAATAAACTCTGGAGTTTATTGCATTACTTGCACATGTAGATTCACCCCTTGACACTCTTTATTCTGTATACTACCCTCCTCCTTTGGTGAGGTAGGGCCTGTTACAGGGAATGTTACAGCAGTAAGAGATACTAGTGTTTGAATTTTGTTTCCAGGTATTCATTTTTGCCTGACATGCTTGTTAAATAAACACATTATAAATCAGAGATAGAAAGAGAGAAAAAACTGAAAACTTTAAAAAACCCCAAAAAACAAACAAATATTTAACAAACCCTCTTATTTGCACCTAGTATCTTAGAGGATAAATTATTACAGGAAATGTATACTGTGGTTTTCAGAACTGGTGGCCCCCTTGACACATGTGTTGTGAGGGGAAAAACAGGGGACAGGTGGAATGGACACTAGAAGCCCAGGTGACATTTGCAAAGGTACGATCAGATTTCTGCCATACCCCAGTGTTGTATATGCTTGAATTCACACAGATGTTTCAGTTACATACAGATGCATCAGCCATGGCCTTGGGGGCTGTCTTAACCCAACAAGTCAAGGGGGAAGAACAGCCAATTGCATTTGCAAGTAGAAATTATTCAGGGCCAAGACACAGTATTCGTTGATAGAAAGGGAGTGCTTATTGATAAAATGGGGAGTTGAATTATTTCATTATCTAGATGGAAGAAAATTTACTGTAATAACAGACCATGCACCACTCCATTGGCTGCAAACATCTAAGACTGAAAATGCTAGACTGATGACATGGCTCTTGGCCCTTCAACCTTTTTGTTTCTCTACAGAGTAGCAGTGAGGACAGATAAACATTGTATCAGAGTTTCTCTCATGACTGAAAGATGACAGACAATCAATGGCACCAATCTTGGATAACTAGTAAGAGACTCACAGAAAACCAGCTACTAGGACTACACAGGTGAGGTTTTCACTAAGTGTGGAGGTGTGTGACAGGGCAGCAAGCCTTCCCTGTCATGGAACTCTGAGCAAACAAAGGAAGAAGAGGGACTTACCAGGGCAACAAGCCCAGGAGGAGAGAGAAGGTGGGGCAGACCCAGAGCATGGAGGAGATGCGTGGAGATAGGTTGTGAGGTAAATGGCTGCATGAGTGGAGAAAGCAGCAAAGGGGAAGCTGTTGCAGTAGATAAAGTGAATTCCTGGGGAGAATTAAAAGGGAGCCTGGGAGGGTCTCAGACGGAAAAGGGAAATGCCCTGAGGAAGACCCATGGGAGCACGGAAAGGCAACAGTGCACAGCTGAGAGAGGGAACCCAAGAAATAATCCTAAAGAGAGACTTACCTGCAAAACCTGAGACATGGGGCAGTGGAAACAGCCAGGACAGTGAGTCTGAATCTGGTGGGCACAGGGTCCTATTGTGGGGACCTGGAAGAAGAAAGAGACAGAACTGAGTAGGGACATGAGCTAGGAGAGGTGGCCCTATATACCCCTATACTGAAAGATAGGTGTAGGGGTGAATGGTGTGACAGTTTGCTTGGGACCTATTTGGGCAAGAACAGGGCAAGAGACCAAGAACAAGGAAGTTCCAGGCAAGAGACAGAACAAAGTACTTTGAGAACTGTAGTTCCCCCAGGGAAGACTTAACAAAAATCATAGATTCATAGAATCATAGAAGTAGGGTCGGAAGGGACCTTGTAGATCTTCAAGTCTGACCCCCTGCCAGGGTGGGGGGAAAAACTAGGCTCAAATGATTCCAACCAGGTAGGCATCAAACCTCTTCTTAAAGACCCACAGGGTAGCAGCCAGCACCACTTCCCTTGGAAGTTGGTTCCAGATCCTAGCCACCCCAACTGTGAAGTAGTACTTACAGATGTCTAATCTAAAACTACTCTCCAATAACTTGTGGCCATTATTCCTTGTTATGCCAGGGGGCGCCAGGGGAAACAAGCTCTCTCCCAAAGCCCTTCTGGTCCCCCTTAGTGAGTTTATACACTGTCAGCAGGTCCCCCCTCAGCCTTCTCTTGTGAAGGCTGAACAGGTTCAGGCCCCACAGTCTCTCATTGTAGGGTCTGCCCTGTTGTACCCGGATCATGTGGGTGGCCCTCCACTGGACCCTCTC
>NW_017728943.1:116759003-116760640 GCF_001723895.1 Crocodylus porosus | reverse complement strand
GGAGGATCACCTCCTTGGCCCTACTTGAGATGCATCTGTGAATGCATGACAAGGTCCAGTTAGCCCTGCCAACCGTGACCTCGCACTGTCATCCCATGTTCATCTTCGAGTCCATAATGACTCCAAGATCCCTTTCTGCCTCTGTGCTCTCAAGAAGGGAGTTTCCCATCTTATAAGTGTGCTGCTGGTTGCTGCTGCCCAAGTGCAGCACCCTGCACTTGTCAGTATTGAAACACATCCTGTTTTTGTTAGCCCACCCCTGTAACCTATCCAAGTCTTGTTGCAGTCTTTCCCTCCCTACTAGCATGCTCACCTCACCCCAAATTTTGGTATCATCATCCAAATTGCTGATAAAGAAATTGAACAGCATGGGCCCAAGGACAGAGCCCTGGGGGACTCCACTGCCCTCTTCTTCCCAGGCTGAATATGACCCATCCACCACCACCCTCTGAGTACGACCCTTCAGCCAATCTGCAATCCATCTGATTGTTTAGGCATCACCTAGTTTTTTAATGAGGATGGGATGGGAGACAGTGTTAAAGGCCTTGCTGAAGTCCAGAAAGTATACGTCCACGGCAACACCTGCATCCAATGCTTTTGTGACCTGATCATAAAAGGCAATCAGGTTCGTCTGACATGACCTGCCCCTAAAGAAACCATGCTGGTTGCCCTTGAGCATCATCCCTGAAGCCGGCTCCTTGAGGATCTTCTCAAAGAGTTTCCCTAGGATTGAGGTAAGACTGATGGGCCTATAGTTGCCTGGGTCCTCCCTTCTTCTTTTTTTAAAGATGGGGACCATGGTGGCTATCTTCTAATCATCTGGCACCTGGCCCAAGCACCTCAAGTGCTCATAAAGCTGTGCCAAGGGCTTTGCAATAACCCCAGCTAGCTCCCTCAACATCCTGGGGTGGAGAGCATCTGGACCTGCTGATTTGAACGCGTTCAGCCCCTCCAGAAGCTCTCTAACCCGGTCTTCCTCAACCTGAGATCTGGAGGCATTCCTCTCGAGTCTACCTTGCATCACAGTGGGGAAATTCCAGTCCCTGCACAAGAAAATGGAGGTGAAGAATTGGTTAAAGAGGTCTGCTTTCTCCTCTGGCGCAGCCACCAGATTGCCCAGAGGATCTTGCAGGGGCCCCATGTTTCCCGGAGCCTTCTTCATCCTCTCTATATATTTGAAAAAGGACTTTTTGTTATCTTTGATCTTGGATGTTAGCCCTAGTTCTATGTCCACCTTAGCTTTCCTGACACCCCCCCTACAGGCCCGAGCAGAGGAGATATACTCCTCTTTAGAGATAGCACCCCCCTTCCATCGGGTGTACGCCACCTTTTTGGCAATCAGGCATTCCTGGATGCCCTTGGTGAGCCGGGGGGCTTTTGGGCACTCTTGCCCTCCTTGCTGCTTGTTGGGATGGTCACCCCTTGGGCCCTGAGTATCAACTCCTTAAGGAAACTTGCTCCCCCTCTATGCAGCGCTGGTCAGGCCGCAGCTGGCGTACTGTGTCCAGTTCTGGGCGCCGCACTTCAAGAGGGACGTGGAGAACCTGGAGAGGGTCCAGAGGAGGGCCACCCGTATGATCGGGGGCCTTCATGTCCAGCCCTATGAGAAGAGGCTGGAGGACCTGAATCTCTTCAGT
>NW_017728943.1:116740152-116757335 GCF_001723895.1 Crocodylus porosus | reverse complement strand
TTTCTTACCTGGGCACTCCTTGCATTTGTCACCTGTCTTGCTCAGGTTGTGTCTCCACGTCTTCCTGCAGCCCCCTCCCCCGGTGAGGCTAGTTTAAAACTCGCTGTATGAAAACAGCCAACCTGGAAGACAAGACACGCTTGCCTTTAGGAGAGAGGTGGGGCCCATCCCGCCCCAGAGAGTCCCCCTCCTAAGCTATGTGATGCATGCAGCTGCGCAGGCATGCCTGACAGCGCAGCATGAGTGCACCTGTGCAGCCGTGCACACCATGCAGTTTAGTGGGAATGCTGATCCTGGTAGGAATAATGAGCCAGGGACTCAAAAACAAAAGTGCTTCTTGCTTTCAGAATGGATCAGATTTGAGAAAGCACCAGTGTTGCCAGCCATGGCTATTTCATAGATTTCATAGATTTCATAGACATTAGGGCTGGAAGGGACCTCAGAAGATTATCGAGTTCAGCCGCCCACCCAGAGGGCAGGAAGTCAGCTGGGGTCATAAGATCCCAGCAAGATAAGCATCCAATTTGCTCTTGAAGGTGTTCAATGTAGGTGCTTGAACCATCTCTGATGGTTTTAAAAGGCCCAGGCCAAACTGCAAAAATTTGGCTAAAGCAAAAGACCCCAACGCCTTTTTCTGAGTGACTATAAAATAAGCTTTTGCAGAGGTGATAATCAGCTTAGCCAACAGAGTAAAGGAACCAATCAACATGTCCAGCTAAACCAGTAATGAGATCCAATTAAGCATAAGGCCTGAAAGGAGATGTTGTAAAAGACCTTGCATTAAATACTTAAAAAATACTATATCTTAACTTTATCTCAGTGGTAGTAGTGATTGATATAACCAAATGTATTAAATGCTGGTTTACTATAACAGATATATGTTTTGTCAAGTTCCTTAGGTAAGTTGTAAAAACAAAGGAGCCTTGTCAGTGAAGATGATAAACTAAGGTGAAGGAGAAACAGGACAGTGTTGAACCACATTCCACAGTCACAGGGAAGGAAATAAAGAATCCTCCCCTCCAGAAGTGTAACTTTCACAGGAACATGAGTCCCAACTACTTGAAACATTCAAAGTCCACAAGAGATCTGATTCAGTTCAGTCCCCAAAGTTGCAGTGAAATAAATATAAATAATTTATTATATTATTGTAATAAGGTATCTATAAATATAAGGTATAGGCTGGAGGGAAATTTGGAGAACTTAGGAAATTTGAGAAGACTGACAGCAGTCTGTATGCTACCCTCTTCCTTACTCTTGAGACTGTTTAGCTACATATTTTTAGAAGAAATATCTAAATATTTTTGGGATCAGGAACTTAATGGAGTCATCTGTAAAGTGTTTCTGGCAACTTTCTTCACTTATGAAAGAATTTTTTTCTTTAAATAGATATGCATCCTGGGTATAAGTTCCTCTTTATAAGCACAGCTATAAAGAGGAACATTTCTGAACCTCACTCACTAAAATATTCACAGCACAATGCTGGTTTTCAGTTTTTGCCACAGGCTAGTCCCACTTTTTCCAAAATCATTTCCTTTGAGACACCCCAAATCATAGGACTGTCACTGAGAAACAGATGGACACAATTCACAGGAAAGTTCCTCTTTATCATAAACTCCTCTCCCTGTAGCCTTTGCTTCCCCTTATTTTGGCACTTTATCTTTTTAAAAAAATCATTATTCCTGTTTTCCATGGGTACATGCATTATTTACTGGTGAGGTGCATGTGTATCCAGTACTAGTTTCTGCATTAGAACTGATCAAGTGGAGCATGGCAACAGGTCAAAAATGTATCAACTTCCAATCCATTTACTATTAGAAAAATCTCACAAGCTTAAAATTGCTTTCAAATATCAGACCATTAGCTAGTTTATGTCTGTATAACAACATATCCTAACAGGGCATATCTTCATGTGCAATTCATGGACATATGTACATGAGATGCTACATCACCATAGTGACAAGCTACATCACCATAGTTCATTGCTACAGTGACATAACATCACCGGGCATGACCTATGATGCCAACACTACTGCACAGTAGCTGCTAAAAAAAGCTGCTTGAGGAAATGCTAAATGACTGAGTAGTAAAAAGTGCACAGTCAGTTGCACATGTAGACATGCCCACTGTTACTAAATAAACTCTAGTGCAATTCAAGCCAAAATAAACTAATCCAGACATCAATATCTACATGTGTGTTTAAGCACAGTAATTTACTCTTCTGTCAGATAGTACTTGTGTCTGATGGAACTATCCAATGGTACAGTAAATTAGTCTACACCATCCTAATTACTGTGCACATGTAGACAGTGACACTTTACTGCACAGCAAATTAGTATACTGTGTAATAAAGTGCATGTGTAGATGGACCCACAATTATACCAGTATATGCCAGGTGAGGATCTAGATTTCTGTATTTTCTAAGACTTGCTGGGCCAAGCTTTAATATAAATGGTGGAGTAAGGTATATGATGTTATCCACTTGCATGTAATAAACATTCTGGGAAGATCATTGCCAGGAAAAAAGATAATGAGAATAGAAAAGTAAAACAGAAAGTAATCCACATTGATTTAAGCTATGAAGGGAAAGGCTTTGGCCAGTCAAGTTCCAAAGTGTGTTGCTTTACAAAGGCACAGTCAGACAAGTGTGCGCATATGGTACGCAGCTCTGCAGACCTGTCTATAGTACCACACATTGCACACATCACACATGCAGGCGTTTCTCACACCACTAATTTGCTGCACAAGTGGGTTTTTTTACATTGGGAATTTCTGGTATCAAAAAAAAAAGTAGGGTGGCACATGTGGTAACAGCTTGTACCATCTGAAACCAGAGCCTGATCAGTGCAGGTGCTGTCCCCAGCCTCCTCTACCCTACTTGGGGCAACTTGCCAGGTTCAACAATTTGTGTATACAGGTGTTCCCTGGGGACAAGTAGCAAAGGGACAACTGTGTGCTGCTGCTATTTCTCCCCAGGGAAATGCACATGCACATTTGTTGGAACATATCCCAACTGTTTCTAAAATTGTTTTCAGGCAGCTTGATTTAAATAAAAAGTTGTCCAAATTCAGAGGTCAATTAAAAGGTGCTTTAATCAGGCCTTTATTAGTGTAAACAAGTATAACATACTAAAACCTGAATCAAAACCTATTGGCTAGGGACAGAAGTTACACATAAACTGGTTTAAGTCATCAGAAACTGGTTTAAACCTGTAACAGAATAGAAGCTCAGTGCAAATAAACCAGCATCAAAATGGTTGAAACTGGTTTAAGATAAATGTGGTTGAATGTAGTATCAGACTTAACTGATTTGAGTCAAACTGGTTTATGAAAATTTTGTCCCAGATGCCTTCCTGATTCAAGTTAAATCAGAGTCCCCCAGCATCCCACCATGCTTTCCAGCCCTGAGCCAGGCTGAGCTGGGCTGTCTGCTCCAGCACAGTACAGCTGGGGGGTGGAGAAGAGAGGCAGGGACTGCCTCTGTGCTCCCTACAGAAAAACCCTAGCTGCGGTCTGGGACAGGAAGGAGGCTTAAACCCCACTTCCCCTGAGTATAAAGCTGCCCTGCCCTGACAAAGTTACAGCTGGCTGCAACTGTGGACTACAAATCCTAGAGGCAAGTGGAAGTAGGAAGAAGAAGTGATGAGCACCCCTGCAGAGTCCTGCTTCTGTGATTCTGGACTGCAAATCCCACAAGCATCAGGGACAGAAGGAAGAGTAAGTGCCAGAGATCTGTGCTGTAGTGTCCCCCCAGCTTCTGGTCTGAGCCACTGCAGGCATGTGACTGCATTTTCTGAATCAAAGGTAAATTTGCATCCAGTTTTTTCTCAGTTCAGTCTTTGCAGCTTAGACTAACCTGCAGCTTAGACTAACCTGCAAAGACTGAATTGATTCAGCCTTGGGCTTTTTGACTCTCTGTACTTAGCCACTGAGGTAAATGGAAGCCTTATCACTGACTCCAGTGGGGTTTAGCATATATCCTAAGAGAAAACAAGATGACAGGACAAGAAAACCCACTGAGGGGAATAGCTATTTGATAAACTAGGGGGTCTTCCACTAATTTCAAATTCCTCCAGTTTCTGGGCAGAGGGTGAATGGGGTAGTTTAAGACAACCAATTATGGATATGTTTAAGCCCCTGTCAAAGTCGTGATTGTTGCTCATGTATACCCAAGTGAGTTTTGATTAGCTAGCTAGGGTAATAACAACATATTTGTAGAATCACAGAGCTCAACACAACTACGCTGTGACAGAAAACAGAGCAGAGAAGCATGTTATGCACTCAGGAAGTTAAGCTTGCTCTGAGCCCTATGCTGCCACAGCTACAGTGCTATCAGTACCTAAACTAAATTGACATAGTGGGTGCATCTACACAAGACACTACATCACTATAGCAATGAACTATGGTGATGTAGCTCATTCCTATGGTGACATAGAATTGGCGGGCACTGACCATGATGCCACCACTACTGGGCAGTAGGTTCAAAAATGACCCATGCACTGCCCAGATTCAGCAGTCATTTGGTACTGGCTTTAACTGTGCAGTACCAACTGTGCAGTTAGGGGCATGTGTAGACATGCCCATTGATAACACTGTAGCAGTGGTGCTATCCTAGTTCAGAGAAGATGACATAGACACAATCACACAGTTGTATTGAAGTATAAACGTTCTGTAACTGTTTGCAGGGTCAGGCATGTTTAAATTTGTCCATACTATGGAAAAATACTATGGAACCTCACCTTCCTGCTTCTAGCACCGTCTACCCTCTAGGATCCATAGCATCTATCTGTTATCCCCCAGTTAGGCTCTACAGTCTTAACACTGTTCTATAGCACCACTGTGAAAGGACGAAAAAATGTACATTTAAAATGCAATTAAGTGACATCCGCAAACACCCAAATATCCTATATGCTATGTTACAGGTATTTCCATGTCACAACAGGGCAGAGAGGCTGCTAAGGAAGAGGCCTCAAACAGACATCCATACATGGCCTATGCCCAAGATTTCAGTAAATTTTAACCAGAATAGGAGAAGAAAGAACCTGTGAAAATTAAGGTTTCTGGATAGTCTAAACTTTAATTCCCAGCCCTTATGTTTGGATTTTTTTTTTTTTTTTTTTTTTACTTAAATGTGAATTGTCTTGGCTTATATCATTTGGGTTGGCAATAACTACAGTGTTCTTGAAATTAATTTTATCTTAAATTACAGATATGTATTTTCAATGTCAGTTCTCTTTCAATAGAGTTTTTGTCTTGGTATAGATGGATTTAATCACCACCGTATTAGTCTAGGTTTATCTTGGTATAAAGCCATTGAAACCAATTGATTTAGACTGCTGGAAAATGAATAACCCTGCAGTGAATCCAACCCAGAATATCAGCTTACTCAATGTACTCTCATTTATCCTTCTCTATCTGTATATTTTTCCCATCACAATCAGATATTTTCACAGACTTAAACTAATTTTCTCAAGTTACCAGAGAGATTTCCTGCTTTCTATAGATATACTATGTATCTGTTTCAGTTTTTCAATTCAGGACCCTCCTTGAGGTTTCATAAACATTCTCCTTTTATCTGCATTGATTTGATCTTATGCTTTGTGTATGCTTGAGACTGCACCCATTTTATCATTTATTCTGCTAATAAAGCTTTCTCTCTGACTTCTCTACTTAGAGTGACTTATTTTTCCCTTGAGTAATGTAATATAATACCTAATTTGTATAAACTGGAAAAGTAGAATATCAAGGCCACTGTATCTCAGTTTAAGTTGAACAGAATTCAACATCTACATGGATAAATATGTGGTGAAATGAGCAAATTTCACCTTTTAAAGCCATTCATCTTTTCCTCACATCTGAAAACCTTGGAGCAAAAGAAAGAATAGTTTCTAGGAAACTAAATCCCATGTTCTTCTATCCAGTAGGTGATAAAGTGCTGATGCTTAAAATTCTGGTACATTTACAGTCTGCAGCCCAGGGTCCACAGGAAAAGTCAGAGGAGGCTGAAGACTGCTTATCTCAAATGCCAACAGCCTCAAGGGACCAAGACTGCAGTCAATGATCAATGCATATGATGTCCTTACTATATGCTCCTCTAGACCAGCAGAAAACAGAATGTGATGTATCAGATTATCAAACAGCACTTTTTTGGTTGAGTTCATGCTCTCCATCTAAAAAAAATGTATGGCTAGTTTCTGGCAGTGCTAACTGCAAAGAGACCACAACACACTAAAGCACCTGATCCTAACTCTACACAACTGGATGGAATGTTAGCATATCATCCTACAGCAACATACCCAAGTTGACCTAGAAATAAGGAGTATGAGAGAGACATTTGGTCATCAAGTCCAGCCCCTTGCTATCACAGCAAGAGAAATATAATCCAACTTCCCTTTTCACCTCAAAACTCGAAACCACCATCACATCATTTCCATCTGAACTATAAAAGAACTTCAGACCCTAATCCCTCTAGTACCCAATCCAGGGCATTTTTACATGCTCCGTAAAATCCACAAACAAGGGAACTCTGGAAGACCTATCATTTCCAACCATGGAATCCTAAGGGAAGAAATATCAGGTTTCATCAAATCCATCTGAGAACCACTCATCAGCCAAAGACTGAGTTTTATCCAAGACAACAAACTTTCTGCAAAAACTCAAAAACATAGACCACCTTCCCAACAATACCCTCCTAGCCACCATGGATGTCACTAGCTTATACACCAACATCCCACACCAGGATGGATCCAAACCTGCCTCACATATCTACAAGAACGAGATTACAACTCAGAGTACAGACCATGGGCACAGTTATGGGCATCAAAATGGCCCCACAATATGCCAAACTTCTTATGGCCTACCTAGAAGAAGAATTGCTCAAAAACTACACCATCAAACCCGTCCTATACTTGAGATACATATATGACATCATTTGGACTGAAACCCTGCAGTCTCTGATTGATTTCCACCAAAAATTCAACAATCATTACCCCTTCATTAGACTGTCACTTAAATACTCTAACACCACCATTTCCTTTTTGAACACCATTATCAATATCTAAAATGGTAAAATACAAACCACCATCGTACAAGAAACCTTCAGACCAACACACAAATATACTCAGAGCCATCAATCACACCAAGAAAACTAATTTACATCAAAGCTCTCCAATACCACTGAATTTGCACCAAGGATAATACCCATGATCACCACCTCATGAATCTCAAAAGGGCCTTTATGCAACAAGGACACTCCTCAGAAGAGATGGATCATACTTTTGAAAGAGTCACCTGGACACCATGCAAAGATTTGCTGCAGTACAAAAGAAAATCCCCACAAATTGCACACCATTAGTAATGACATAGCCCGCTTCCCTGGAACCTACATGGAAAATCCTCAAACAATTGCAACTCATACGAGAAGAAGAGCCAATTCTTAAAGAGATCTTTCCAGAACCACCCATCCTAGCCTTTAAACAAGCACCAAACCTTGCTAACCTCATCACCAAAAGCAAACTCCCTATGACCCAAAATACATCTAATGGATCCAGACCATGCCAAGACAAGAAATGCAAAACTTGTCAACACATCTCCACCACCCCCACAGTAACCACATCCCACAACAGAACCATCACCATTCCTGTTATATATCTTATCCAGTGCACCAACTGTCCTGATGGAAAATATGTAGGAGAAAGCGAACAATGACTGTGCACCAGAATGAATGCAAACTGAAAATCTGTCAAAGGCACAAATATCCAAATACCTCTGGGTGCACACTTCTCACAAGACAATCACTCCCTCTCCAATTTCTCAGTTCTAATCCTCAAAGGGGACTTACAAAACACCATTTATAGATGAACCTATGAACTTCACTTCATAAACCTACTGGATACAAAAAATCAAGAACTTAATATAGACATTGGATTTATGTCACATTACAACCTACCTGACATCCAATTCACTAGGTACCTGCCTGACCTTACCATTTACACTTTTTTCCCACCATTCCTCCCCTCCTTCTCTACTCTTTGTCATCCTAATTTCCAGCTTTTTACTTTTTCATAGACTGCCCCTCTTCTGGCCCAATTCAGAGGCCAAATCTCTGAATCCAAATTAAATCACTAAAAGTTTAAAACTTTCTGAATCAATTCAGAGACTCTGAATCAATTTTAAAAAGATTCAGTGATTCAGAGATTTGGAAGGCACTCTTTCAAGAGAAACAGAAACTTAGAAGAAGGAGGAGGAGCAGGACAGGAGGGGGAGCAGGGGGGGAAGAACTGATAGCTCTAGCTGGCAAGTGAGTGTGATTTCTCCCTGACTGCCCTTCTAATCACAGTGTCTGGGGGAGGGACATAGAAACAGGATAAAACCCTCTGTCTGCAGGCTTTTCTGTCTCAGAACCCCCTGAACCTATCACCTTGACAGCTGGCAGGCTTTGTGGCCACATGAGGACCTAGCAGACCTTCAGTTACCCCTCCTCAACCCTCTCCCCCCCATGCCTTAACATACACAGAAAACCACACATCATGAATTTTGTTTGTCAGCAGCTTGAGGTGCAGTTTCCCAGAAATCCCTGCACCTATCTCCTTGAATCTTGGCAGATTACATTTGCTGAGCAGGGGCTGCCATCTTTGTAAGTTTCATCTTAATCAGCCAGAAAAGGACAAAACTATAGATATTTCATTGACTCCCCATTATACTCTATGGCCAAATCTCCAAATCTCTCCAAACCGGTGCTGAATCTTCCAAAGCCAATTTAGCCAAATTCATTCAAAAATGTGATCTGAATATCTGAATCATATTGATGGCCTCCAAATTGGCCAAAACCAAATCAAATAGTTCTCTATTCACACAGGCCTACCCAGCACTACCGCCACCCACCCCAAGTGTAACCCTGTTCCAGATCTCCCACTGAGAAAAGGCTGGCACAGATCACAGCCCCAACCCACAGCAGGAAGTCCGCCCTTGCCCCATGTACAAATCCATGGGGTACATGCCCACCTCCCCTGGAGATGAACACAGTGACAGGGCACCACCTCCGCCTTCCCACCTTCCCATGCCCCCTGGATGACCTGCCCACAGCTCCAGGGTCACATTCACTACCCTGGCTGTGCAGCACCTGCCCCTGCCCCACTCTCTCCCTCCCCATGGGGTCCTTGATCTGCCACCCCATGACTCTTCCCTCCCCTCTGTCCCTTCCCCCCTTACCAGCCAGATGCTGCTCTCCACACTGCCAGGCTGCATTCCTGGTCATGTGCAAGCTGTGCCCATGCACACACACATGGCATTTATTGGTGATATTATCAGCTATGCCAGCCAAAAAAAAGCTGATTGCCAAAAATGTTAATTTTCCATTTACTGGTGTTGATTACATTTGTGACCTATATATTGTTGCACCTCTAGTTATTACTAGGTACTAAACTTAATTTACTATAACCACAGCATATTAATACATGTGTAGACATGCCGAGTATCACCCTATTTTAATTTCAAGCCTACATGTATTTGAAGCTAGTTATATGTATATGTTCATATGTCACTGCTATCCTTTATCCTAATAGTGTTTTACTTCCCTAGTGTTTACCTTCCTGATATATATTTAGACACCAATCATTTCCCTAAGCTCTTTCATCTCCTGTAATAAGATAGGTTTTCCTTTTCCCTGATCATTGTCTTTCTTTGCACCCATTCCAGATTGAAATAACCTTTCTTGGACATAAATGATCAGACATGCATGTAGTATTCCAGGTGTGGTCTCAGCAGCCCCTTGGACAATGGTACCTTCTTACACTAACTAAATGAAAATACTAAATTTTATGTGTCTTAGAAATGAATTTTGGTTGTCTTTTTTCACAGCCGTACCACATTGGTGTCTTATACTTATTCTGTAATTGAGTGATATACTAAAGGTTTTTCTTCCTCCTGATTTCTAACTAGATAGCTCCCAGATTATAGGGGAAAAAAAGTTATTGGTCTGAACTGCATGACCTTTCACTTTGTACTATTAAGTTTTATCCTATTCCTATTACTCCAATGTTTAAGGTCATCCAATTCTTCTTGCATGATACTATGCTTCTTCTTCCAGCAAAAATTCTTGGCACATACCTGTTTTGTATTTTTGATGTCTTCCATGGGTTACACTGTATGATCTTTAAGTAAAGTCAATGGAAAGACTGGCTTCTTTAGACTTTAGACCTCATTGAAGCATTGCTCAGAACATTGCTTACATAAATATTTCTGCTAAAGCATTGACCTGCATAGGTCTTACTAGAGCTGTGACTGATATGCAAACTGCTTACACAAGCTTAAGCCAGAATATGCACATACAGGTTGGAACTAGACAGTTCAGGACAACAACATAAAATGTACAAGATGTGCAGTAGTGAAAAGGTGTGATTGAGATGGCACCACAGGCATTAGGTGGTGAAGTACTGAAATGATTAGGATGTGGGCAGTGGGGTTCCACAGGGCTCGGTCCTCAGGCCTACACAGTTCAACATCTTCATCAGCAACTTGGACAAGGGGGTAAAAAGCACCCTGTTCAAATTTTCAGACACAAAGATGTGGGAGGATGTAGGCATGCTAGAAGGGAGGAATAGGCTGCAATTGGACCTAGACAGGTTACAGGGGTGGGCAGATGAGAACAGGATGGCTTTCAACACTGATAAGTGCAAGGTGCTTCACCTGGGGAGGAAGAACCAGCAGCATACATACAGGCTGGGGAACTCCCTTCCCATCAGTGCAGAGACAGAAAAGGATCTTGGAGTCAAAATGAACATGGGCCGACAGTGCGGGGACACGGTCAGGAAGGCCAACTGTACCTTGTCATGCATCCACAGATGCATCTCTAGCAGGTCCAAGGAGGTGATCCTCCCCCTCTATGCGGCACTGGTCAGGCAGCAGTTGGAGTACTTCGTCCAGTTCTGGGCACCGCACTTCAGGAGGGATGTAGACAACATGGAGAGGGTCCAGAGAAGGGCCACTTGCATGATCAGGAGGCAGCATGGCAGGCCATATGAGGAGAGGGTAAGGGACCTGAACCTGCTCACCCTCCACAAGAGAAGGCTGTGGGGGGGATCTAGTGGCTGTTTACAAACTAGTCAGAGGGGACCAGCAGGCACTGGGGGAGTCCCTGTTCCTCCGAGCCCTACCAGGAGTGACTAGAAATAACAGTCACAAGCTGGCAGAGGGTAGATTCAGACTAGCCATCAGGAGGTACTACTTCACTGTCAGGGTGGCTAGGATCTTGAACCAACTTTCAAGAGAAGTGGTGCTAGCTCCTACCCTGGGGGTCTTTAGGAGGAGGCTAGATAAACACCTTGCTGGGGTTGTTTGACCCCAGTACTCTTTCCTGCCATGGCAGATGGTCAGACTTGATGATCTGCTCAGGTCCCTTCTAACCCTACCAACTATGAAACTATGGGAGCACAGAATGATAACACATGGATCAGGATGTATGACAGAGTGACAGGTATAATACAGCCCAAGATACCAACGGAATGCATGCACATCTTCTTTAAAACGTGTTTTGCTAAATGTTCAGACTTTTCTAATCACTGTTCTTTTCTTATCAATGTGGGTTGATTTATATATAAGAGAAGTTGGGAAACTGGGAACCAGGTAGGGGTGTCAAATTCACCTTATATCCCAGACAAGTTCCAGATCACAGGGATACTTGAAGGTCATGTCCAGGCTGCTGCAATGGAAGCAGGTTTGGCTCCAGACTAGAGCATGTGGCAGTGGCAGGAGCCCCAGTCCTGGATTAAATGATATGGCAGTAGCAGCTCTGGTTCCCAACCAGAGAACACGGAAGTGGCTCCAACCCATGCCACATGTCCCATGTGAGAGTCATAGCTGCCACTGCCACATGTCCCCAGCCATGCCAGTGGCTCTGGCTACAGGATACAGCATGTGGCAGGGGCCAGCAGCCAGGGATGTAAGGCTGAAGCAGTTATTAAAGCTGCGTGAAACAGCGCCGTTTCATTTTGGCTTCCATTTCACCATTTTGATGGGACAGTGTTTCATTTTGAGTTTCATTTCATTTTGAAAGCACTGTTCTGTTTTGGTTCATTGAAACTGTTTCGCAGTTTTGATGCTTTTTCTACATTTTGTCCATAGGTTATAATGGGGATTCATGAAACTGCCTATACATTTGTCATTTTTTGCAAGATTTAGATGACAACAGAAAGGACGGTAGCCTCTTCTAAGGGCATGAAGCCAAGTTTCAAGGAGATAGGTACAGGGGTTTCTGGGAAACTGCATCTTAAAATCTAGAAAGTGAAACTCGTATCACCTTATAAGTCTGAAGGCACAGAGGGGGGAAACAGCAGGTATGGTAGCCCCCATGGAGTCCACAAAACCTGCCACATTTCAAGGAGATAGGTGCAGGGGTTTCTGGGAAATTGCACCTCAGGCTGCTGACAAGCAAAACTCATGACATGTATGACTGTGTGTGTGTTAAGGTGCACCCTCACTGATACAGAGGCCTCTATATGATATGGTAGTGTTCCCTCCTCCCCTACAGCCTCATCCCAGTCCACCACTTTAAATAACAACAGGTAATAATCACTTAGTAACCAGCACAGTAGTACCGTCAGCATCTCAGGCAGCCAAACTATCACAGAGCCTTTCTTTCCTCTCCTTCAGGAGCTTCTTCTCCAGCAGCTGCCAGAGAACTCTCCCTGCCAGCCCTGGCCTTGGGACTTAGATGCAGGGCCCTGCATCCTTCCAGTTAGCTGACCAGGGGCAGGTGCTAGGGGTGTTGATCTAAAGGCATGGCACTGGCAGACAAGGTTCTTTAGATCAATCTAAAATTTTGCCACCTGTTTCATTTCAATGCTGTTTTGACTTGTTTCAAGCTCATTTTAAGCTGACACAGTAGTTTACAGTGTATTTTGTACAGTTGCTGTCATCTGGATGAGTACCTACCTAGCCACTCCCTAAAACTTGAGATGGCACCTTCTCTAGAGTCTAACACCTGTTAGTCATGTGTTGGTAGCCAGCTAAGTTTTCATGACTTAAATACAGATATATACTTACATGCCAGAAATCCCAAGGGTTTTGCAGCTGGGGACTATGACCTGGTGCCAATGTGGCAAGCCTATCTTTGTTATGGGTTTTCAGGGAATACTGTGCATGTTTTCAATTTCTCCAGCCTGTGTATGCCCATTTATCCATTGGCCTGACATGGTGTCTGCCTTGAAGGCTGTCACGAACAGAGTTTTAGAAACCAATTAATCCTTGCTGTTCCCCTGGACCATTTTTCAAATGCAATATCTACTCTAACTACAAGCCAATTCCTAAAAGCAAATCTCTAAATATCATTTTCTAGCTATCAACTACCTATCTGGCTCTTGAAAGGTACAGAAAAATGATGATAGAAACAAATAGTAAGGCTGCACTCAACATTCCCAAGCCTGTTCCAAATTAACAATTTTAATATGATTATAGAAGCTTTAAAATGTTTTATTTTAATAAAAACTTTTTGAGGATAATTTCATTCAACACTCATTAAACTGAAGGGCTGGGGAAACAAGGAGTGGAATTCTGTTATCTTTGTGTAATGGAGAATTTTGGCACTTATACCTAAGTTGTAGTTCCAGTTCTCCTGAAGCACAGACATGTAAGCATCTGCATATAAACTGAGCATGCACAGTATGGTGTGCATGGAAAGCTGATTATATTTCTACATAGCTGTAGCTACAAAAAATCAGGTGTAGTCAGTACTTTCTTACAGTTCAATCAATAAACAGAGTTCATATTGACTTTGGTGAGAACTACTTGTGCAGAAGGAATGCAAACCTAAGCCCAGTTACTGATTCATT
Organism: Crocodylus porosus; assembly: GCF_001723895.1. NCBI lineage: Eukaryota > Metazoa > Chordata > Crocodylia > Crocodylidae > Crocodylus > Crocodylus porosus. The sequence goes on along the minus strand of NW_017728943.1, from coordinate 116,743,513 downwards.
AATAATGTTTGTTTAAATAATATAAGTGTAGCAGGGCACTAAGGTGCCTGCTACTGACAAGTAGTAACATGGGCTCAGCTGCCCGTCACCAGGGCAGCACAGGTGTGGGTTGCCAAGACAACCAGTCTGGTCAGATGACTGGAAGGGGGCAGGGCCTGGCCTTTATAAACAAGCCAGGTTCAGGCCAGAGGTCAGTTCCCCTCTGGCAATAGAAGAAGTGGGAGCTCTGCAAGAGCAGAGCAGAGCAGAGCAGAGCAGAGCAGAGCAGAGCAGAGCAGAGCAGAGCACAGCACAGCACAGCACAGCACAGCACAGCACAGCACAGCACAGCACAGCACAACAGAGAAGCCTGATGGTCTGAGCAGTGTCTGCCCAATGATACTGGGCGGAGGAAAACCCTGGTAGGGATATGAATGGAGCTATGGATAGCCAGTCGGCTTGGACTTTATGTTATAACACAGGAGTGTGAGATTTTGTTTTGTGGTTGTTGTATAAGACCAGAGGACCGGGCAAGGCTGTAGGGGTGGAGGAGGCCTCACAGGAGCTCCCCAGCAGTGGGGGGGTTCCTAGCGCTGGAGAGAGCGCTGCGTTTTGGGGTGTCCCAACCCCGGCCCCAGTATGGGCAATCTCAGGAAGAGCCTAGTCTGGGCGCATGCAAGAAGCCCCAGTGGGGCATAAGACCCGAGAAGGCAGGTCTGGGGCCAGGTAAGGCTGAGGCCGCCTGAGCCCCGTTGTGAGGAGCCCAGTGGGTGTAAGAACCCAGGAAGGGGGTCTGGGGGCCAGTTAAGGCCAAGGCCACCTGAGCCCCAATTTGCAGGAAGCGCAAGCAAGGCCCCAGTGCGGGCGGGGAGCGCAAGGCACAGGCCCTGGTGAGGGCTGCGAGGCCCACGGGGAGCGCAAGGCACAGGCTCTGGTGAGGGCTGTGGGGCCCAGTGCAGGGCGACAGTACAGAGGCAAGGCCCCAGGGAGGGCGAGAGCCGTGAGGCAAGACAGGAGGGCGCGGAGACGAGTCCAGGGACCCGTAAGGGCACGGGCGACTGTGGGACTCACGTACAGCCAAAAAGGTCAGAGTGCACCGGGCGGTTAGACCGAGCCAGGATACATCCAGGCCATGCCAAAGAGGGTAGAAAGGCAGCCTCCCTTGAACATATTAACACCAAAGACGTGGCGGGCGAGATAAAGAGGGTGCATTTAAACCAAATTTGGCACGGTAGGTAGGGGCGCTAGGGGAGGTCACGGCACCCCTAAGGTCATCCTGCCACAATAAGCTACATTTGCAGTTGGCTTCCCTAATTATATACTCACTATACTTGTGAATGCATCTGTTTTGTAAGCACAAATGAAGCAGTTAGTCACAAATAGTTGAATGTTGCACTACTAAGTGCAAAATTACCATGTAATTTCCAGGTGTTCATGATAAAGAGATGCACCAGCAAATATTATGTCCCATTATGGAAATCTGCATATTACACTATATTTTACTTCAGTGCTGTAACTCATGTCCATACCAAAAAACAGTCTAAACATCATTATAAGATATGTAACAGATCTGGTGGCTTCTGTTACTTTAAGGAGAAGAATGGCAGCTAGAGAGGCCAGGCACTGACAAAACCCTGCTGTTTAGGCAGAGGAAAGGCCCATAAGGGTAAATGGTTGCACCTGCCATTAGTCAGGGTTTATCTGCTTAGAGCAAGCTCCCTAAGAGGGAATAGGCAGCTCGAGACCTGAGGCCATGACTGTTTATTTCAGGCTTAGCAGCCCAAAGCCCACAGGGCAGCACCTAACTGGAGCAACAGGAGACAACTATAGCAGGAGTTCTAGGTCACAACAGCAATCAGTCATCAGGCCCTAAGGAGCAAACATCTGTGGGTGTTTAGTGAGACATCTGACCCAAAGATGGACAGGCTTGAAGCATATAAGCTCAAGGCCCTGAGCTGGTCAGCCAGGCTGGCCCTCCAAGTTGCTGGATAAAGAGCTCCAGGCCAGGGAGACTTCAGGGGAGTGTCAGGCAGACTTTAGGGCCATTCCCAGAACTACTAGGCAAATATTTGTGCCTTACAAAAGGACCACAAACCTGGGTAGGGGGAAACCAGGCTGCAAGACAGTGAGTTATTGCTGTTGTTGACTATACAAGAACAGCAGGTGGAGTAAGTAAAGTTGAAGCCAGTGGGCTAAAGTTTCAGTTTTCATTTTGATTGGTGGTTTGAGTGGAACTGGGGGGTGGTTTCTGGAGGTCCCATAAGTGTCCCAGAGGAACATGATCACTTTGATCCCTGCTGGGGAAGCAGGCTCAGAGAGAGTTGAGATAAGTGGGAGAGGCACTGGGGTTCTCAAGGGCAAGGGAACTCAGTGCCCAAGATGACTGGTCGTTCCTTAAGGAGACGATACTCAGGGCCCAAGGGGTGACTATCCCAACAAAAAGCAAGGGGGGCAGGAGTGCCCAAAAGCCCCCCTGGCTCACCAAGGCCATCCAGGAATGCCTGATTGCCAAAAAGGCGGCGTACACCTGGTGGAAGGGGGGTTCTATCTCCAAAGAGGAGTACGCCTCCTCTGCTCGGGCCTGTAGGGGGGCTGTCAGGAAAGCTAAGGCGGACATAGACCTAGGACTTGCATCCAAAATCAAAGATAACAAAAAGTCCTTTTTCAAATATATAGAGAGGATGAAGAAAGTACCGGGAAATGTGGGGCCCCTGCAAGATCCTCTGGGCAATCTGGTGGTTGCGCCAGAGAAGAAAGCAAACCTTTTTAACACAGTCTTCACCTCTGTTTTCTTGGGCAGGGACCAGGACTTCCCCACTGTGATGCAAGACAGACTCAAGGAGAACACCTCCAGACCTCAGGTTGGGGAGGACCGGGTTAGAGAGCTTCTGGAGGGGCTGGACGTGTTCAAATCAGTGGGTCCAGATGCTCTCCACCCCAGGGTGTTGAGGGAGCTAGCAGAGGTTATTGCAGGGCCCTTGGCATGGCTTTAAGAGCACTCATGGTGCTCAGGCCAGGTGCCAGATGATTGGAAGGTAGCCAACGTGGTCCCCATCTTTTAAAAGGAAGGAGGGGTGACCCAGGCAACTATAGGCTCATCAGTCTTACTCAGTCCTAGGGAAACTCTTTGAGAAGATCATCATGGAGCACTTCTGTGATGGGCTGGCCTCAGAGATGATGCTTAAGGGCAACCAGCATGGTTTCATTATGGGGAGGTCATGTCAGACCAACCTGATTGCCTTTTATGATCAGATCACAAAAGCCTTGGATGCAGGTGTTGCTGTGGATGTAGTCTTTCTGGACTTCAGCAAGGCCTTTGACACTCTCTCCCACCCCATCCTCATTAAAAAATAGGGTGACTGTGGTATTGATGCCTACACAG
>NW_017728943.1:116723524-116739361 GCF_001723895.1 Crocodylus porosus | reverse complement strand
GTGGCTAGGATCTGGAACCAACTTCCAAGGGAAGTGGTGCTGGCTCCTACCCTGGGGGTCTTTAAGAAGAGGCTTGATGCCTACCTGGCTGGACTCATTTGAGTGCAGTCTTTTTCTCCTGCCCTGGCAGGGGGTCAGACTTGAAGATCTATAAGGTCCCTTCCGACCCTACTTCTATGATTCTATGAAGATTGTAGGGCCCCAGAACCCAGAGAAGGGCAGAGTATGGGGCACCAGAGCCCAGAGCAGAGCTCAGTACCCAGAGCAGGGCAGAAAGAGGGCCAGGGGCCCAGATGGGGAGAGAGCCATGGGACGCTCAGCACCCAAAATGGTGCGGAGGCAGGACCAGAGAGTGCAAGACCACGGTGGTTAAAATAAGGACTGGTGCCTAGAAGTTAGGTCTAATACACTGGACCCAGGCTGAAAGGGTCAGCTAGAGAAAAGGGTTGGAGGCTGAGAAAGCTGAAGCCCCAACAGAGGGAATACTGGTACAGTGATACTGCAAGGCATGGATGTGGTGTAAAGGATGGATGGAGACACATAATTAGTCCTTAAGGCAACAAGCATGAACACTCATGTTCATTAGAGGAGCTCTGACTTGGAAAGCTCTGGGGCATCTTTCCTTTTTCTAAAAACCAACAACCTCAAGGCATAGCAGATGAATGAAGGGGAGAGTACCCAAGGCAGGCAGACTAGAGAAGGGCTGAGCAGCCACCGGGGGCATCGTGGCCACCACCTGGGATGAGCACCTTGTTACAGATATCAAAATGACAAGAAACTGAGAAGAAAGCATTTTTGTGGGTGATACACTTCATTGGACTAAATATTAGAGCTGTGCAAAATTTCACTGGCTGTTTTGTTTCAATGCTGTCTCAAGTCATTTTGAGCTCAAAACAGTGAACTTGAAATGAAACCAAGGGCTTCGAAACAGCCTTGAAATGAAGCAAGGGCAATTGAAACATTTCAAAAGTTTTGAAACGTTTTGATTTTTGAAACTGAAGCTGGGCTTGCCTTCAGGGAAACAGAAAGTAAGGAGAGAGAAGGGGAAGAGCAGGGAAGGACACAGTGAGGATGCACCTTAACACACGCTGAAAAAGAAGCTCCTGCAGGAGTGGAAAGTAAGGCTGTCTCATAGTTTGGCTGCCTGAGATGTTGCCAGTGCTACTGTGCTGCTGCTCACTAAGTTATTATTTTACCTGTTGTCATTTAAAGTGGTGGACCAGACTGAGGCTGTAGGGGAGGAGGAGCCTCACTGGGACACACTACCATTTTGTGTAGAGGCCTCAGCACCAGTGAGGGCACGCCTTAAACCATACACAAAGCCATACATGTCATGAGTTTTGCTTGTTAGCAACCTGAGGTGCAATTTCTCAGAAACCTCTGCACCTATCTAAACTTGGCAGGCTTCATGTCTGCTGTTGTCACCACAAATATGACAGAAAATTACAAAGTTATAGGCAGTTTTGTGCTTCCCCATTATACCCTATGGGCAAAATGTTGAAACAGCGTCAAAACAGCAAAACAATTTCAATGAAACAAAATGGACCAGTGCTTTCAAAACTAAACAAAACTTGAAACAAAACACTGTCTCATCAAAATAGCAAAATGGAAGTCAAAATGAAACTGCTTTGCACAGCCCTAAGGTACAATAAACTATTGCCCACAAAAACCCTTGCTTCTCTCATTTTTCTGGGACCATCATGATGACGTCACACAGCACAGAAAAAAATAAACGCAAAACCAAAGTAGTGATATTTTATTTTTTGTTAATGTGTACTTATTAATAAGATTCCAAGAAACAGAAAACTAGTGTTTACTGAATGTAGTTTCATGATTGGAAAAAACACATACATTAGCAAAAATTTCATCCCTGGTATTCTTATTTTTCAGACACTTGGGGGAAATAGGTTGGTAGACTGTTCCACACTTTTTGATACAAGGCAAACATTTCTCTTCAAAGTAGTATACAATTTTACTTCTAGCAAATCTTTTCTGCACTAGCTCAGAATTAATTCTATGGTGGGCCTCACAGCATTTCTGCATCCTTTCCCTAGTTCATAACATTTCACATATTATGGGATTGTGCTGCTTCTCTTAAAATTAAAAACTTGATGATGCATTGCAAACAGGTTGTTTTGTTGTTGTCATATAATTTTAAAGCATCCTTTGGCAAAGCATTTTATGAGAGCTGTAACTAGTGTGGTAAGGACATCTATCATTTGTAACAGGGTCTAGTGTCTGGGAGGCAACTTCTGCACTGTGCCATGTTGGCAGAATTACACTAATTTCAGTAGCTGCAAAGAACATGCTAAAAATGAGACCACACAATAAATTTCTTCCTTTGCCCCAAGCATGTTGAACCTATGAGCCATGCTCCATTTTTTCAGCCTTTTGAAAAGTTTACTTTTTGTCATCCACCTTTTTAAATTATTATTATTTTACATTGTTTCTTTTTTCTATTACTTTTTGAAAAAAAACCCTAGATATGTATTTTAAAAGTATTCTTTTCAAAGGAAAAAAACAACAGAGAAAGGGCCATGCTACATCACCCATACAGACATAATATTTCCTTGAAGAAAGTACATTCCATGCTTTCATGAATAAATTCTACCAGCTAATGCTTTGTTAGAAGTTGTTATTGATTGCCATAAAGCAAATCTTTGACCAAAAGGCAACACAGATCTTATTAAAAATGATTGGTATGGTTACATGAAAGGAAAAACTAAACCCCCTTTATACAATGATTTAACTGAAAACAAGAGCTACCATTCAAAGCCATGGGATTTGGAAGTAGAAGAGTCACTGGCTTATCAGGCTTGGCTGTTTCTAATCAAGGACACTGTTTTCAGCTGTTTGATTCCTCCCAGGTCCTGGTAAGAATGATATTATCTACATTCTTTGTAAATAAATATTATCATGCTGAAGAAATGCTTAAACCTCTTACATTTTTCCTTTTCATAGAAACCAGCATATAAAGTCTTTAATATTGGGCCTTACATACTTGAGTCAGAAAGGTAACAAAGTCTGGTAAGAGCATAAATTAATTTTAGGAACGTTTACCCATCTCCAACAGACCAGCCCTATTCAGGACAACACATAAGCACCAGACTAAAGCACATATACTAAAAATTAAGTCTCATCTGCTTCCCCACTCATAGCAGTACAAATACTGTAAAAAGTATTGCTAATTGCATTTGAATATGAGGCTTTTGAATAAAAGCCTGATATCTGCATTAATAGCATCTGTGCACCCTTTAATTTATTTTTCTGAACATTTGGGCGTAAGATTCAGTTTGCAAAAAGGAAATCTTGGAAATATTTTTGTTAAAATGTATTTCCTTGAAAGGTCATGCCAGAAGCCATTTACACAATCATCTCAAACTCTCTCATTTCCTGTAAGAGGATGACACGCAAAGGATCACGTGATACCTGCTAGTGGCTGCTTTCTCCTGCCTGGCTCCCACTCGAGGCTCCCAGGGTCTCACCCCATTTCCTTTTCTGTCACTCCTTGATGTTGTCACAGACTCTAACTCCAACTTCCCAGGTCCATCGTCTGACCGCAAGAGACAGGCAACACTAGCAAGGTCTTATCTCAAAGCTTTTTATTGAAGCATGCATACAACTACAAAGAGCAGCCCTTCTCTTCCAAGAACCAGCCCCCCCTTGATAACAAGTAAGTAAGTTTATATAGACAGTTTTGAGTCACAGATTCTACACTTAATTGACTCAACCCCCATGGTTAGTTAGAAACTTCTAGTGCACATGCCTAGCTATGCTGAGGAGTCCGTGACCCCTTGCAGAGGCGATTTATAGTTTACAGACAAGATATGCGCACAGGTGGGAATTTTCCACTGTGAAAGAAAACAAGACATCAGGTCAGTGTGAGAAACTCCCTAATTAGTTCAAACTGGTTTTTGGCTACATGCTTGTTTTGAAATGCTAACTAATAGGGAGGAGGGCTACATCCTTGATTGCTTCAGACTGCAAGGCAATTAGGATTTTGTCATCCCCCAGTCTTATCAGGCTGTGTCCTTGAAGTACTGAGTCTGCTTTGTAGTTAACTTCTCCACTATTACTTATGGTCTTGTTAGTTAATTTCTACAGCTACACAGTAAGAGGCTTTGAGCAGTTCTTACACATAAGCATCTTCCTTATCATCAAACATGCAACTTTCTTTTTAGCAGTGTTACTTATGCTAGTGGGTTCAAGGTGCGGTGACCCACTCTTGCTTATCAGCTCACATTCCTGTCGCTATGTTGTATCCAGAGAGCTTGTGATTATCTTTTTTTTTTTTAGCTTCTCAGCAGTATTTTTCTTTGTGGGCTTTTAGGCCTGCTCCCAAACATCCTATCTATTAATGTTAAAATATAATGAGGGGAAGCTACCCTCAGAGGCTGGTAAGCCTATGATATCCTCTTCCACTCTCTGTCTCTGTCTTTCTCTCTGTACTCATTTCACAGGCCCTACTTTCCTTAGGGGCTATATTCATGGTCTCTTTCTGCCCTTACAGCCAAGCCTATGCCTCATAAGTGTTATCTGGTTGCCAGTTACTCATTTGTATAGGCTTCAGCCTTCCTAGCCTTAGCCTACAGGTTACCCTCATTGTGGACTGAGCCTAGGCCCACTGGCTCTGGCCTGGCCTTTCATTCCCAGCCTCTCAACAGCCTCTGGCTACCTGATCTGCCTCATCTGGGAACTGGTTCCAGCCCTCTCAGCCTTAGCTTGCCTGTGTCTTGTGCCGCTGCCCTTGGCAGGGCTCTACATCTCTCATGCCCCTCAGGCACTGCTATGGCCACCTTTCTTCCCCTGTCAACCATGTCCAGTCCTCCAGAATAAACTAGAACAAAAGAGCAAGCAACCACTTTAAGCACAAAATCCCCACTTCTAAGATATAACAAATATAAAAAAAATATGTCAGCACAGCTAAAATATACACATACTGCCTTCACAAAGTTTTACCTCCCACAAACTATAACCCCCAGGGCCAGACCTGTTCTCACCCTTATGGGTAGTTTCATTTTTCCTGGACACTGGTCACATCTACATGTGCACCTGGCTGTGCAATTGTTATTAAAACAAGTACTAAATGACTGTGCAGTAACCACCAATCCTACTGTGCAGTAGCTTATTGCTACTGTGCAGTAGCATCAGTGTTACAGTTCGTGCCCGCCAACACTATGTTGCCGTAGCTACAAGTTATGTCACCATAGCTCATCGCTACACAGATGTAGCGTCACGTGGAAATGTGCTCACTGCTTCCCCCAGTAAGCTTTCCTGTGGGAGCTTCTCTCCCTGAACCTTCAATGCCTGATGGCCCCTTGGACTCAAGGACTGGCTGTGTATGTCCAGGAGTTGCACTGCTTTCAATCACATGCCTTCCTCCTAGCCACACAAAGGGTTTTTACTCTCTTAGATCATCCTGTACTCCTGCTACTCTGTCCTAGCGAAGTGACAGAAGACCCCTGGCTCCCTGATTCCCTCTGCCTGGACTAGAACAGCTCCATTGTGCTTCAGTTCCCAGTCTCAGCCCAAATGTCTCTCATAGTCCTTTTCTTTTCTTTGACTGCCATTTGCCCCATCTCCAAGTTGACTGCTTTGGCACATGCCCCAGGTGCACTGATTGGGCCTTCCTCCCTCTCTGTTGTGTTCAAGTAACTGGGTCTGCATGCTCTGTTATATTTACTTTCTACTATGTATAGATGTACTATCCACTTAGAAAGACCAAAAAAAAAAACACCTAAACATTTCTGGAGAGAAGTATTATTTGCAAAGGAAAAAAAAACCCTCAGATTCTAAATGAACTTAAATGCTTTGTTAGCGCCTTGTTAGACTTTATGCAGTAAGATGAACAAATGTTAATCAGCTTAATGTTGGTCAGCTTAATGGAGCATTAATATGATAAGGTGAGAAACCTGCTCTGACTGTCCACCTGCACAGCTGTGACTTGTCACTAGAGTCTGGGTGAGCAGATACAGGACTAGGAGTAGGACCCACCCACTGCTCTTGCCAGGCAGAGAGCAGGCCCACCACCATGCCAGTTTCAGCAAGACCAAAAAGACCAGGGGAAGGAGAGTCCCTGGTGCTCTCTGATCTTGCTGAAACTGACACAGTGGCTCTGCACTGAGAGCAGAGCTGTCAGGGTATCAGGCCTTAAGCCTGGTGGCCCCACTCTCAGTGTGGAGCCACCACTTCAATTTCAGTGAAAGCAGAGAACCCCAGGGCTGGAGCCCTGGAGCTTGCTCACTCTGAGGTCCAAGGGGGCTGATCCACTTTTTCTTCACGCAGCTTAGTGGGTGCCTGCCCCTAGTGTCAGTGCCGGAAGAAGCAGAGCCATTCTGGGCAGTGGTAGGAAGCTCTGGGGGAAAAAGGATAAAGTCCTCTGGAGCTCAGACAGGGCCCAGCTGGCCAGCAGCCTGAGGTTAAACTAAGGGAAAAAAGGACTGGGCCTCTTAGAGCTCAAGCAGCGAACTGGCTCACTCACCAATCTGAGTTCTAAGGGACGTGATTCTTTTCTGGAGTGCAGGCAGCCAGTGGCAGTGTGCAGAGAAAAAAAGAATCAGGCCCCTCAGAGCTCAGGTTAATGTCGGGGCCTGTACTGTTTTTTCCTTGCCAATACAATTGCATAATCTGGTTTTTTTAATCTTATTTTTTCCCTGCATTTTCAGTATATACTCTCAATAACAATTTCTCCGGCAGGAACCTGGGCTATCAGCTCCTTCTAGTCTTTTGCTTATCCCCAGGAAATGCCCTGAACTCAGTAATTATTGTTTAATTAAAGTAAAGGTAATGTTTTGAATCTTTGCAAAGGCTAGTAAATTGCCTTTACTCCACACATGTACCCGGTAATACTTTACTGTGGAGCTAATTCGTCAACTCTGCAGTAAAGTTCATGTGTAGATGCCCCCAAAGGCCACATCCACACAAGCAGGGGCGTGATTTTGCACCAACAAAAATTTGTGCTGCTACTTTGTGTTGTAGTGCACTCCCATACTCATGCATCTCCACATGCTGTGGAGCCCCCATGATGAGACACCCTGAGCTCCAGCCAGCCAGCCACTCCTAGCTAGATGCAGTTCAGTGTGCCTCAAGACAGAGAAGTAGGCATCCCTGGGCTGTCTGCTCCTGTCTCCATATGTCTTAATGCAGGGGCTTGGCTGAGGAGCCTCCATGTTGAGGCATGCAGAGCCCCCATGCTGAGGTACCCTGTGCCCCAGCCAGCCGCTCCCCAGCTGACTGGGGCACATGGAGCCTCAGTATGAGTGCTTCACAGCATGTTTTGTTTTGTTTTGGTACTGGGAAATGCCCTGGTGCTGCAAATTACCAGCGCCATGCACAGTTTAACATGCAGCATGTGTGGTTTGTTGTGCCACAAGGAGGTTTGCAGCACCCCATATTGCATGTGCCTGCACATCTGGATCTGGACAAAGAGTCCAAGCAATCAATTCATGTGGTACTCATGTTCTATACTGTCTCAGTATCCCTGACTACAGGCTGTGCCTTGAGAAATCAGATTCATCTTCAGACATCATGATGCTGATAGAATGTGTGGAATAATTCAGCTGTTACAGAACAGAACTGATCCATCAGATATGGAATAACATTTTAAGAGCAAAGTGAAAAATCATCTCTCAGCTTACATGTCCTGTATTTGATTCAAGACTAGGAGAAACTGAGATGCATAGTTATCAGAAACCAAGAGCATCTGACACCAGTTAGACCAGAAGTTAAGACGGCTAAAATGGTTGAGTAGTAGAGATAAATTTGTAAGCTGTTCCTCTGAAAGCTAGATGCTGAGCTAGAGAATTTTCTGGCATTGAACAATACAGAAGCTCATATGCATACTGAATCAATGGCAATTGCATTCTGCAAGAAGCATTTCATAATTATGTCTGTTCAGTACAATTCTTTGCTATTTAGAATTCTCCTCTGTGGACAATTTTAATTCCATATGTATTTCCAGTATGAATATCAATGAGACTGTATCTTAAAGCTATGTATCATATACATTAAAACTCATATACAGGTATAGGTACATCCCTGCAGTTCAACTGCAAATGTTATGAGGCTGCCTATTAAGCTTGCAGATTCTGTAAACTTCATTGAAAACAACTGGAGACTTTACAAACTCCACTGACTTTTTACAGATTTGGATCAGCTCAAATAATTCCAACGTGTTCTTCAAATAATCAAAAGCAACAACATTAAAACAAAATAAAACAGCAAAATAAAACAATATGGCATTTCTGGGACAAGCTGCTGTTAAGAAATTAGGTGACAAAAAAGCAAGGTTTTTCCAAATATAAAATCCTCTGATTTGGCAAATTGAATTATGATTAGCACTTCATTTGATCATCCCTAAATTCCCCATGCCCCCTGCCTTACTCCATTGTCTTTTGAATGTAAAAAGTGCCTCTCCACTTAGAAAACTACTTATTGTGACAGTACAAGATGTACTCTGGCAGTAGTCTGAAGCAAATTGGAGGCTCAGTGTTTTCATTTACATATCAAACTCAAAATATTCTTGTAGTTCACAACCCCTTTCATAATGGTTTTCATGTTTGAGTTCTGGGAATAAGACTGAAATGTTTGAATACAATTTGAGCTTCTAAATTATTTTCTGTGCATTCTTAAACCAAAATATGCAAGGAAATTCTTATTTTCTAGCCCCCCCCCCCGTGACTTTATTATGTTTAGTTTTCCAGCTGCTGAAAAATTTACAATAGATATACTCTTGAGCCAAAATTTTAAAATCAAACACTGGCTTCGCTTCATTAACAATAACTTCTTAAATCCCAGTTGGATGCATTAAGCATTGAGTGACACCAGATCAATGAGATAATCAATCACAGGTCAGCCAACATTAAGTTTGCTTATATTCAGTGAATGATAAGAACTATTAAAAAAACCCCACAATATCCTCTAAGAGGGGTGCTGAACTCTTGGACTCTTGTAAATGTTTTTTGGAGTTTTTTACAATTTAAGTGATAGTGGTATATCTCTGAATACTATTGAATTCTGGCTTAAATTGAACTTCCTATCAGCAGCAATGGTGTGTGAAAAGAGAAAAAAAGATATTATTGTATTATGTATACCAATTTTTTTTTCCTGACAAGAAAAATCTAAATACAACAATGAACCTTATGTAGTTCTACACTGTATATGTAAGTGACAAAAGATTCCTGACAAATTTGTAAGAGTAAAATGAGACATGGGTAACAGCTATTTTTAACTACTGGAAGATAAGTTTAGCAGCCCTAGTTGACTAAAAAATAAAAACATTCTAACAAATACAGCTAGAAGGTGCTATGAGAGAGAAGACAGCCAATTCTGGCCTGGTCCTTCAAAGGGTGTGGTGATGCAAAAGTGTTACCATAAACTAAGCTAGCATATGAATTTATGCAAAAGGCAAAAATTTCTTATAGTGATATCTGTAATTAGAGCAATGAAATAGATGGGAGAGTTAGACAAGTTTTCTAATGCAAGACATTCTTCTTACTATATTTATTATGTGAATTCATGACACACCAGCTTCTCCATGACAACTGTCCCTGGACATGCTTTTTCTCCTGTTGACCCCAGAGGTGTTCTAGGGACCAATGAAGTCTCGGGGAATCTGTCCTGTCAAAATCAAGTACTCAAAGGTGCCTATACATATGCAGTGAGGCTGCTCCAATGCACTGTATTTTCAGTGTGTCAAAGCAGACTCAATTAATGAAGCCTGCTGGAGCATGGTAATTAGCAGACTCCAGCAGACGCTAGTGTCACTTGCATCAGCACCCCCATGCTGAAAAACAGTGGCAAGGTGCTTTAGCTAAAGTTTATGCGACAAACTTGAGTTAAAGTGTCCCAACTAGCATTTTTCAGTGCAGGGACACCGATACACATGACACTCTGGGTGCTTTAATTACAGCAGCTCTAAGACCTGCTCTAATTAAAGTGCCCCCCTCCCCCTTTCCTGGAGCTGTGTATAAATGCCCAAGAGATTAAGTTCTCTTTTGCACAAGTACATCCCATCAAAGTTAACATGAACTCTGTTTATTGATTGAACTGTAAGAAAGTACTGACTACAGTTAGAGCTGTGATCCTGGGTGCACAAGCAAACAGAAATAAGCTCCAGACTGAATTGCTCCAGAGTTTATTGCTCCTCGGTACATGTTCAAATGGTGCACCCAGGAGCAATAAACTCCAGAGCAATAACCAGAGCAATTGTTTCACATTAATTTCTCATATAGGCACGCCTCCTGTCTTGTATTTTGTGTATACTGTTTCCTTGTACTGACAGAAAGACTGAGGGCACCTACACATAGTAACTGCAGCTCTTCTGCATCTTTCCCACTCACCATCTTCAGGCAGTGAAAACTAGAATCTATTTCAAAGAAAAAAGGTCATATTGTTACATTGTCATAAGGCAGAATTACAGGGATGATGTAAGAGGAATATGGAAATAGTTTGTCTAGCCGGGTCTTAAAAACCACCAAGGATGTAGATTCCACAACCTCTCTGGGAACCTGTTCAAAAGTTTTACTAAGCTCATAGTGAGAAAATTCTTCCTAATGTCTAACCTAAACTTCCCTTGCTGCAACTTGAGACCATTGCTCCTTGTTGTGTCATCTGCCACTACTGAGAACAGTCTAACAGTCTTTTGACACCTCCACCCCTTTCAGGTAGCTGATGGCTGCTATTAGATCCCCTCAGTCTTTGCTTCTCTACACTAAATAAGGCCAGTCCCCTCCCAGTCCCCTCAGTCTTTCCTCGTAAGCCATGTCTCCCAGCCCCCAAACCATTTTTGTCGCCCTCTGCTGTTCTCTCTCCAAGTTGTCCACACCCTTTCTGTAGTGGGGGCCCCAAAACTGAACACAGTACTCCAGGCTGTGTTCCGACCCTACTTCGGCTCACCAGTGCTGAATAGAGTGAAATAATCACTTCCCTTAACCTACTGGCAACACACTTACCAATGCAGCCCTGTATGCCATTAGCCTTTTTGACAACAAGGACACACTGCTGGCTTATATTCAACTTACTGTCCACTGTAACCCCCAGGTCTTTTTCTGCAGAGCTGCTGCTCATGTATATAAAAACACTTTCATTAATTTCACTGGAGCTACATAAGTTTTTTTTTTCTCCTGCCCAGGCAGGGGGTTGGACTTGAAGATCTACAAGGTCCCTTCCGACCCTACTTCTATGATTCTATGAAATTTACATCTGTTGAGCAGCTCTCTATTTTATAACATGAGTCTAATAATCCCACATGAAAAACAAATATAAATCAGAAATTCCAATAGCTCCTCATTCAGAGTTCATTATCCCCACAGTGGGATTCTTATCTGAGGAGGGAAGAATCTCCTGCAGCCCAGGTAGTCCTGTACCAAACATAGTGGACATATCTGAAAAGGTGCAGAGAAAGAGTGGAGAATAGCATGTTCCTGTTCAGCATAACCCCAGCATAAGGGTTTTTAGCATAAGGAAGAGGAAATTGTCTAGTGGATAAGGCACTTGACAGGCAATAGGAAACCTAGTTTGAATTCCCACCTCTGCTGCTGACCCTCTGGAAATGATTTTACCATTCTCTGCTTCTGTTTGCCCTCTGGGTATTTGTCCTGCTCATCTATTTAAAGCAGTGGTCACCAATCAGTCGATCTCAATCGACTGACTGACCATGGAGCCTCTGACCGCCTCTTTGGGCCACCCCACACTATGCCTGTGTGGCACCAGAGGACTCTCCTAGACACCCCTGACCAGAGTCTTGCCCAGCCCAAAGCAAGGTTTGTTCATGCCAGGCTGCTAACTGGCAGCTCTCCATGCCCACTGCACTAAGTATATGGGTTTGAATGAGATTTCTTTTGGACTGCAGGTGGTAGAGTCCCTAGATGGCAGCCATGGGCGAGACTCCGTTTCCCAGTGACTTGGCTAGAAGGGTGCTCCCCAGGTTGGTTTGTCACTGACTGTGACTGTGATCCATTTTGAGCTACAGTTAGAGGTTAATAGTTAAGGTTTTGCTCAAGGAGTACCACTGTTCCCCTTTTCCCTTGTAATAAACTTGTTTTAATTTAACATTTGCTAGTGAGTGAGGATGTTGCTTTAAATTTCAGCACCCAGTTTTAAGTTACTTTACCAAGTTTCTGGGTGGCAGCTGGAAGTAAATGTGAAAAGCTCTTGAAAAATCCCTAGGCACATGCTCCAAAGTGGGGAAAGGGCCTGCTTTAAACTGAATAGCTCTGAGAGCCATTCTAATTCAATCGCTCTCAGTGTCACATGTATTCAGTGTCCCATGCTTCAAAATGGTGGCAGGAGTGCTTTAACAAAGCTTGTTAGAAGAGTTTTAGTTAAAGTGCTGCCACCGCCATTTTAAAACATGGGGACAGTGAACTGAATACACAACGTAGAGGCTCCTGGAGTGCGCTAATTAGCATGCTTCAACAGACTGACACCAGACTCAGTTAATCAAGTCTGCTCTGACGTGCTAAATACTACGCATCAGAGCAGAGGTGTGTCACATGTACCTGTGCCCTATATTTGCACACAGACATTTGTCCTGCCATCCAGTGCCTGGTGGAACAGCAACACAAAGATCTTCAAGGGTGGGTTTCAACTGGCAGGCTTACACTCAAAAAGTGAGTATTGCGTTAAGCAAGGACATGCCCAGATTTCTTCAGAAGGCTCCCCTGGTAGTGGAAACATGTTTTGGGATGTTTCTCTGAGGGTTTTGCCCCATTATCCCAGCAGAAGGGCAGCTCCTTACTGGAAGCAATGTAAATAGCACATGGGGATGAGGAGTAAATTGGTGCCTGGCATGGGCAAAGCACTCTTTGGACCAGGCAAGACCCTGGGGACAGGGGTGTCTGTGATAGTCCTCTGATGCTGTAGAGGCATGGCACTGGGTGGCCCAAGAAGGATTTCTAGGTATAACCCCAGGCTAAAATCCAGTTCCTTATTTGGGGCCTTATACTTACCAGAATGGCTGAGGTGCTGTCAGATGGCAGCCTGACAGAGCCAAACCATGGTTTAGGACAGGCAAGACTCTGGTCATAGATGTTTAGGAGAGTCCCCCAGTGGCACAGAGATATGGTGTGGGGTAGCCCAAAAAGGATTTCCAAACATAATCTCATCCCAAAAAACAGTTCCTAATTCAAACCCATATACTTAATAAAGCGGTTGGTGGCAGTGGTGTGTCAGTTGGCACCCTGGCACAGCCAAGTTGTGCTTTGGGCCAGGAAAGTCTCTGGTCTGAGATGTGCAGGAGAGTTCCCCAGTGAAAGAGAGGTTTGCCGTGGGGTGGACCAAGAAGGATTTCTAGCTATTGTGACAGGTTTGCCTTTTTTGCTTGGCAAGCCAGGCTTGGAGAAGGATACTTTGGATTGGTGGAACATTGCCATGAATCAGGTAACAGCTGGAAGGGGCTTACCCCACCCCTGCTCGGAGGGGAAGCAGCAAGGAGCCCCTGGACCTCATTGAAGACTGCACTTTGCAGGTCCATCAGACTTCAGGGCAGGGCCTGTGGTATAAATAAAAACCCCGTGTGCTCAGCATGCTGGGCAGACATGGCAAGGGACAGGGAGGAGAAAGGAGCTCTGAAGGAGACCATCATCAGGACCCCACCTGAGCCTTGATGGTGCGCGGATCGGTGCATGGTGCTCAGGCTCTGGGAGCTGCTCAAGGCAGCTTGAGCCTGCAAACCCGGCAAGTGGCTGGGTGGGATGGTGTGTGGCTCATCACATGGAAAGCTGGTCCTGCGAGAAGCTCGAGGCTGCTCAGGCCCCACACAGTGTGCATTTTGGTGCATGTAGAGTTGACCTT
Organism: Crocodylus porosus; assembly: GCF_001723895.1. Taxonomy (NCBI): domain Eukaryota; kingdom Metazoa; phylum Chordata; order Crocodylia; family Crocodylidae; genus Crocodylus; species Crocodylus porosus. The sequence goes on along the minus strand of NW_017728943.1, from coordinate 116,725,567 downwards.
GAGAGCAGATCAAGGCTGCTCGAGTTAGCCCCAGCTCTAGGTCGGGTAACCAGAGCTCCACAGTGGGGCTCAGCATTAAAGTAAAAGAGCCCCAGTGCCCAGAGCAGGGCCTGGGAAGGGGAAAGACCCAAGGAGTGAAGCCGGGGAACCAGAGCCAGTAAATGCTCAGCTCCCATAGGAGCTCCCTGGGTGCTCAGTGCAGGGCATGGAGCCATTGGGGAAGCCCCATCAGGAGGCTGAGTGGGCCCAAAGTGGGACACCAGGCCATTGAGAAGAGCCAGAAGCACCACTAGAGAGAGGCCCTTGAGGGACTGGCCACCAGGGAACAAGGCTTGTCTGCTACAGAGCAGGAGCGGGAGTTGCTGGAGAAGCCGGTCCCACAGGCAGCCTCCACCCTCCTCTATTGTGGGGTGGGCGTGTCCACATCCCAGGGCCCTAAAGGGGAGAGGCTCCAGGGAACACCAGATGGGGTGCTGAGTGCACCTCATATTTTGTGATTGTTGTTTGCTTCATACTGTTGATGTTAATATAGTTATGGGTACTCCTTAAGGGGGTTTATGTTGGTTTATCTATTTTTATTACCTATATATGTTTGTTGCCTATTATCAGAACTTAATTGTTGCCTGTGTATGTCTATGGCATTGCTACCTCAACTTACCTGGGTTTATCTGAGTTGATGCTTATATGTTTCTACTGTGCTGATGCCTTGACTACCTGTCCCAAGGTGTTAATGTTCAACTGTGCAGGGGAGTTAATTATTGCCTGTGCTATGGATCACCTGTAATGAGTTCCCAGTTACCTGTTCTATGTTTTGCAGTCTCTCCAAGTGGTATAATGTGTTGATTGCAGGTTATTGTATATGGCGTCACATACCAATTCTACTGTAAATATTTAATGTCTCTTATCCATATTTATTTTTGTAAAGCATTAAATTTGTATATAGTTAAGTGCTTTGTCCTGGCCTGACTCTTTAGAGAAAAGAGGGAATTGCTCCCCAGAGGCAGGCCCCTCTCAAAGCACTCTTGCCTGACCACCCCATCCCTTCCACTTGCAAACAGGGCACACTCCTGTTTGTGTCTGGGCTACACTATAATCCCAGCCCAAAATCCAGTTCCTTATTCAGGGTCATATACTTAAGACAGTGGCTAGGGTGCTGTCAGTTGGCACCCTGGCACAGCCAAACCATGCTTTGGGCTGGGCAAGTCTCTGGCCAAAGATGTCCAGGAGAGTCTCCAGGTTGTAAAGAGACATGGGGTGGGGTGGCCCAAAAAAGATTTCCAACCATAAATCCAGCCACAACTGGTTCCTATTTGAGCCCATATACTTAGTACAGTGGGCAGGGGGGGACTCTCAGTTGGCAGCCTGGCATGCACAAACTACACTTTGGGCTCAGCAAGATCCTGGCCAGAGATATCCAGGAGAGTCCCCCAGTGGCACAGAGACATGGTATGAGGTGGCCTAAAAATAATTTCCAATCATAAACTTAGCCCAAAAACCAGTTTGTAATTCAAGCCATTATACTTTGTACAGTAGGCATGGGGGGCTGCCAGTCAGCAGCCTGGCACGAACAAACAGCACTTTGGGATGTCAAGACCCTGGCCAGAGATGTCCAGGAGAGTCCCCCAGTGCCATAGAGGTATGATTAATAGGTTAATAGATGCTAGGGTCGGAAAGAACGCCAACAGATAGTCTCATAGTTTCATAGTTAGTAGGGTCAGAAGGGACCTGAGCAGATCATCAAGTCCGACCCCCTGCCATAGCAGGAAACAGTACTGGGGTCAAACGACCCCAGCACAGTGATTGTCAAGCTTATCTTAAAGATCCCCAGGGTAGGAGCCAGCACCACTTCACTTGGAAGTTGGTTCCAGATCCTAGCCGCACTGACAGTGAAGTAGCACCTCCTGATGTCTAATCTGAATTTACCCTCTGCCAGCTTGTGACCATTATTTCTAGTCACTCCTGGTAGTGCTTGGGGGAACAGGGACTCCCCCAGTGCCTTCCGGTCCCCTCTGACAAGTTTGTAACAGACCGCTAGATCCCCCC
>NW_017728943.1:116710340-116723424 GCF_001723895.1 Crocodylus porosus | reverse complement strand
GCAGTACTCCAGCTGCGGCCTGACCAGTGCCACATAGAGGGAGAGGATCACCTCCTTGGACTGCTTGAGATGCATCTGTGGATGCATGACAAGGTGAGGTTGGCCTTCCTGACTACATCCCCACACTGCCAGCCCATGTTCATCTTGGCATCAGTGATGACTCCAAGATCCTTTTCTGCCTCTGCACTGATGAGAAGGAAGTTCCCCAACCTGTATGTATGGAGCTAGTTCTTCCTTCCCAGGTGCATCACCTTGCACTTGTCAGTGTTGAATCCTATGCTATTCTCATCTGCCCACCCCTGTAACCTGTCTAGGTCCAGTTGTAGCCTACTCGTTCCTTTTAACATGCCCACATCCACCACATCTTAGTGTCATCAGCAAATTTGAACAGGGTACTTTTTACTCCCTCGTCCAAGTCACTGATGAAGATGTTGAACAGTACGGGCCAAGGACCCCACTGCCCACATCCCTCCAGGTCAAAAATGACCCATCCACTACCACTCTCTGGGTGCGGCCCTCCAGCCAGTTGACAACCCATTTGACTGTGTAGGTGTTGACACCATAGTCCCCCAGTTTTTTAATGAGGACGGGGTGAGAGACAGTGTCTAAGGCTATCCAAAGTTCCAGAAAGACTATGTCCACTGCTACCCCTGCATCTAAGTATTTGGTGACCTGGTCGTAGAAGGCCACTAGACTGGTCTGACAGGACTTGCCTCTAATGAACCCATGTTGGTTGCCCCTAAGCATAATCTCCCCTGCTGGCCCCTTGTGGACAGAATACTTCTCTCAAAATCTTACCCAGGCTCGAGGTAAGACTAAGTGGCCTATAGTTCCCCAGGTCTTCCTTCCTCCCTTCTTTGAAGATGGGAACCACATTGGCCCTCTTCCAGTCCTCTGGCACCACACCAGAGCACCACGAGTGCTCATAAAGCCGTGCCAGGGGTCCCGCAATGACCTTAGCTAATTCCCTCAGCACTCTGGGGTGGAGATCGTCCAGACCAGCTGATTTAAATACATCCACTCCCTCCAGAAGTTCCCTGGCTAGATCTTCACTGACCCTTGGCCTAGGTGCGCCTCCCCTGGGGCCTGAGAGAGGCCCAGTGGTGGGGGCTGATCTAGTCCCTGCTCAGGAAAATGGAGGCAAGGAAGTCGTTAAATAGGTTAGCTCTGTCATCTGGTGTGATGACCAAATTTCTAGCATGTCTTGCAGGGGCCCCACGTTACCCAGTACCTTCTTTTTGCCCCTCATGTATTTAAAAAGGGACTTCTTGTTGTTCTTGATCCAGAAAGCTAGTCCCAGTTCCATCTCCGCCTTCGCCTTCCTGACTGCTCCCCTGCATCCCTGAGCAACCGCAGAATAATCCTCCGTGGTGATGGCCCCTCCCTTCCATTGGGTGTACACCTCCCTTTTAGCTAGAAGACATTCCCAGATGCTTTTGGTGAGCCATGGGGGCTTTTGCGCCTTCCTGCTCCCTTTGATCTTTGTTAGGATTACCTTCCTTGGGTTTGGAGGATCATCTCCTTAAGGAGCAACCACTCTTCTTGAACACCTGGCTCCCCTCGCCTCCCCTTCGAGACCTCAGTGCTTCCCTGACTCTTCTGCTTAGCTCATTGAAGTCCGCCCTCCTGAAATCTAGGGCTGCTGCCTTGCTGCAGGCCTTTGCCACCTTGCACTGGATGGTGAATTCCAGCAGGCAATGATCACTGTCGCCCAGGTGGCCGAGCACCCGCAGTCCCCTCACCAGGTCGTCACCCGTGGCCAGCACCAGGTCCAACAAGGCATCTCCCCTGGTGGGGCTGTGCACCTCCTGGGTTACACGGAGGTCCTGCATTTTGGCTAGGAACCTACGTGAGTGGTCAGACCTGGCTGACTGCTCTTCCCAGCAGATATCTGGAAAGTTCTCGTCACCCATAATGACCATGTCCTTTGACCTGTCTACCTCCCTGAGCTGACTTAAGAATTCCTGGTCTAGCTGATTTAGAAAATAAGCTCTACAGGGCAAGGGTTGTTCCTCGCTGTATGTTTGTCCAATACTTAGCACAATGGAACTTTGATCTCAGGCTACAACAATAACAGTAGTAATATAGCAGCAATATAAGAAATAATAATGCCACAATTCCTGTGGTATCCCAACCACAAATTCAATGATCCTTCTCCATCCCCAGGAGGCCTTGGTGAGAGAGAAATTCTCCTGCTGGTTCATTAAATTACAATTGTTCCCTGAAACTGCGGTGGTAAATAGTATATCCCTGCCTCTCTCATTCTATCTCCAGAAAGATCAGACTTTGAAAGTTAAGAAGCAGAATCCCCTGTTGATGTTAAATTATGTGTGTTATATATTTGCTTGAGCATTTGCTTAGATTTTATTTTGGGCTTGTGCCATGCCCATGAATTCTATTTGATGGTACAGGCCCCTGGTGAATGCTTGTATTAAGGGAGGTCTCTCAAATAAAGTAACTGACTAACTGAACAAGCTATCGATAATAGTGAATCATATGATACTTTTTTCACGATCTCTCTCTGAAACTAACTTCTACCAGTATGTAAAAAAAAATGCCTTTCATCAGAAGAGTACACCCCTGCCTGAAGCTTTCCTATGGCACAAATATTCCATTCTACCACCAATAAAACTTCAAGCTTTCCCAGTTTCTATTCTCCAGTGATCAGTCACACCACAGAAGCAATTTATACTGTAGAGCAAGAGAATCAGTCATCCAGCCGAGTGGGCCAGATAAGGTACACAGGGCCAGTCAATGAGCCAGATGAATATAAGAACTGCCATTTACTGGATCAAACAATAGGTCCCTCTTGCCCAGTCACCTGTGTCCCCCAGGGGGTGCCACCACTTTCCCCAGCTGCTGCTGGACCTGGGCAGAGAGCCATTCTGAGCTCTCTCCCCTGCTATGGAGTTGCTGCTGCCCCCTCAGGGTTCCTGATGGCTCCCTGAAGGGTCAGCCCCTGCCTGCTTCACCTGGGCTGGCCCTGGACCACTGCTGCTGGTGCTGTTGCCACTTCTACTGCCTGGCAGGGTGGGAGGATCCCCCCTCCACACACCTGTTCCTGATCCCAGGTCCTGCTTTCTGCCCCTGATGATGAGCTGCTGGCTAATGAACAGCCCATGGGGACCCCACAGCACCAGTGGGGGCCCTCCAATGCCACAACCAATACCAGCTACTCCACAGCTCTAGCTGCCTGGACAGGCCCCCTGTCTCTCTCCCTCTCATGTTGAGTTGTATACCACTACCCCTCCCCTATTTTTTATGTTCAGCCTCAGCAAGCCATCTATGTACTTCCCCCACCCTCATGTGTGTCTCCCATCCCCCAGCTCCTACCCCAGCCCACCAAGCCCCTTGCAGAGCCTCAGCTCCAGCCACCCTCCCCCACACATGGCCCCTCCCCAAACGTCCCTGCCTCTGCTACCCCAACACAGGCCAGCCCCAGCCCCATTGCTACACCCCACACACACACAACCCCATAGTGCAACCAGGAAAAGACACTTGCCCCAGACCAGACCCCTGAAGCCCCTGCACCTCCCCTTCCCACCCTGCCCCATGCCTACCCCCACTTTACCTATGGCAGGGCAGGTGTCCCTTAAGGGGGCTGCCACCCCAACAGCCCCCAACACAGGGGCTGACAAGGAACCAGCAGAGAGCCAGCAAGGCCAGGGTAGTCCCCCCACCATCCAAGCTCCCCCTGCCCCTCACCCTAAAGGACCCAGGGAAAAGGCAAAGGAAAGGACTCCCTAGGAACCTCCTCCACACTGGGGGGTGAGAAAGGCAAAGGGTCTGACCCAAAGCCCAAAAGATCAGCATCTGAGGCAACCAGGTGCACTGCAACAAGCAGCACTCCACCCACTCAGCTCATCCCTAACCCTACCAAGGCGGCAACCTCGCAGGAGAGTCACAGCTACATCCAGGCAGCTGTGGGGAGGCCCACAGCCTTGAAGCCTGTGCCCTCCACTGCCGCTGCCCCTTCCAGTTCAGGCAGTGGAATCCCCTTCCCAGCCCTCATCCACAAGCACGGCTACCTGAGCAAGAGAGCCCACACTTCGAGAACCATATGTAGGCCCTGGGTCAGGCAGTGGGGGCCCCCAAGATAAGGGCAGCCTCCCAGTTCCACGGCAAGTGGGTCTTCTTCCTGGCCACAGAAGCCACTACACAGAAGGCAGTGGAGGGAAAGCATGTCCCCCTTGAACTCCTGGGAGAGTTGGGTGGTCCTGAGCTCTATCCCCCACTACGACCCCAACTGAGCCCTGCTGCACCAGCTCCAGACCCTGGAGAGAGTCATCTCCCCAGTCACTCCCCTCCCTCTGGGGTACCAGAACCCCAGCATCCACCATGTGCACTCCTTCTACTGCCAAGTCATGATCCAGCTGGTGGTGGGGCTAAGGGCAGAGGCCATGGGGATGCTTGGGATCCCCTTCCAGGGTTCCCTCATGTATATTTTCTATATGGTGGGGGACCTAAGGTGCTTCCAGTGCTGTGTGCCAGGGCACCTGCACCAGGAGTGCCCCCTAAGCCAACCAAAGGGAGCATCAAAGGCCCCCACCAGAGTGAGGGGTGTCCCTACCACCAGAAACCCTGGCACCCCAGCCACAGCACCCAGCCCCCCATGAGTTCAAAGGGCCCCATACCTCATCCCCCAGTGGGGTACCAGGGCAGGGAGGGACAGGCAGAAGAGGGGAGGGAGCAGGGCATCCCTAACCACACTGCAACCAGCCCACCCCGCTGTACCCCCACCCCCTGGTGCTGACCCACCCAAGGACCACCTCATGGCTCAGTGGGTGCTGGTCCCCTTCAGGCAGCACAAGCTGCTAAAGCCAAGAGGAAGGCCTAGGTGAAGCTTGGGGCCCCCAAAGTGGAGAAAGCCCCTCTCGAGACCACCAAGGGCAGGGCAGAGCTAAAGGAGATTCCCCTGACCTCCCAGGCTGTGCCAGATAACCCACCCCTGAGGAAGATTAAGGGGGTTGGCCCCATGGAGAAAGCTTTGGAACAGGCAGGTGGTCCCACAGAGGAGCCCATGAGGGAGACCCTCCCCTCCGCACTTTGCTGACCACAATTTGTCCCCTGACAGAGCAAGTGCCAAGACAAGGGCCTTGAACATCCTGGGGGTGGGTCTAGCAGAAGAGTCCTCCCCCTCTGACCACCTGGAAGAGGTGGGAGCCCTGAACCTCACCCTGGTGAGCCCCAACAGGGAAAAGCCCCTTCTCCAAGGCTCCAGGAAGAGCACTGATGCCACCCTGGTGCCCAATGGGTCTCTTCCAGTCCCTCTGAAAACACCCAAGACATCACCCCAGGCCCCCTTATGGTCCCAACATAGAGGGGTCCCCCAGTGAGCAGAACAACCCTGTGGGGGACCCTGCACAGACCTGCCCCAGAGCTCTGCCCTGCCACCCTGTAAGCTGACTCTGCCCCCACTACAAGGGGCTGTACTACTCCCTCTGCCAGGGTCGGGGGAATTAGTGGACTGGGTAGTTCAGATGGTGCTCCACCAGGCCTCCGCCCCCAGCAGGGTGGAGGTGGGGGGAAACTCCCCTCCCCACAAACAGTCAGGCAGAGCCCACTAAATCACAGGGCCAAGAAGAAGACAAATGAGAAGCTATGGGCCCTGCAGTGCCTGCAGACCTCTTGGCCTGGTGGCCCCCATGGAAAAGCTGCTCCAGTACCAGAAGAGGGATAGTGTGTGGCCCTCCCTGAACAAGGTGTAGTTCAACCTGGACTGCTGGGGAGATTTCCACTGTGTCCTCGATAGCATGATGGTGCTAGTGCGGGGAATGCAAGTGCCCAAGCAGTGCAATGCCTGGACCTACTCATGTGCCCGCATCTTCCACAGTGCCCTCTACATCTATGAGAGGGTGGCAGGGCCACTGCTAGACCCTGGGCCAGGCACTGCTGCATACAAGGCCCCTGCTGAGTTGGCTGACATCACCCAGCAATGAGGTCACTCGAGATCACGGCCCTCCACAACAACTATAATGGGCAGTATTGCGCAATCCCAACAACATAGGAAATAAACTTAATTTCTGCACAGAGAAAGCAGTTGTGTAAATTGAGCAGGATTTCTTCCCTGGTGGTGTCAGATGGCAGGCAGGGAGGTGTAGAAATCTTTCTTGTTCAGCAATGAAGTTTATAATCCAAAACTGGCTAAAATTCAGCATCTTCCATGTTTTGGGGACGTTAGCGGTAGCTGTGTTGATCTGAGATGAAAATAAATGCAAAAATCTAGAACTCTTGGTCCCAAAATAATACCTTTTATTAGACCAACTGAGAAATTGCAAAAAAAAAGAATGACCCAATTTATTTTCAACAAAAAACAAGCAACAAAATTTGGTTATGGAAATGTAGCTTGAAATTAAGGTCTAGGAAGTTCTGATTCAGAGGGTATATCCCCAACACCAATCCTCCAAGAATTTGTCCAATCCCCTTTTTAATCTGCCCAAACTGTCAGTTTCCACAACATGTGGTGGCAATGGGTTCTACACTTTAATGACATGCTGTATGGAAAAGGACTTCCTTTTGATAGTTTTAAACTTACTACCTATTAGTTTCATTTTGTGACCCCTAGTTCTTGTACTGTGAGTTACAATAAAGAATAAACCCCTTTTTACTTTCTTGTTGCCATTTAGTATTTTGTAAACACTTCTGATGTTCCTCTTCAAGCATTTCCTTTCTAAACTGAATAGGCCTACACTCTTTAGTCTCTCCACATATGGAAGCCCCTCTATACCACTTATCATCCTTGATGCCCTTCTCTGTACCTTCTCTAGTTCTTCTACAATGGGCCTATGGACTGGTTCCAGATGCTGGATCCAGTGCACAGGGCCAGCCCAGTGTGGGCACTGCATGCAGTGTGCATTCCAGATTGGCTCCATATGATGCATGAAGCACAGAGGGCTGGTGCATGCTGCTCGTAGCACAATGGGCTGGTCTGAAACCCACAGAAAGAACCATAAGCCAGGTGACAGGGCCCTTAGGCTGGATTCAACTCCTGGAATATATCTCTATTTCTTAGAGAGAGAACTTGAGATTTTCTAATTACCCTGTCTGCTCTTCCTGACCTGGGAAGTACAAGGAACAAATAGGTGGATGGTCTCTCAAGCTAAGCAAAATTTGCACAGCTGTCAGAGTCAGGGTAACTGTCTTTTAGTCTTGGTTTCCTTTGTATTAGCTTTGGTGTTGGCCTTTTAAATCTTTGCAAGTTTCAAGACTGAGAATTCTAAAACTCAGCCTAAGGAATATATGAATAAATTATCTGAATAATGAATATCTATTTGTCACTCCACCTCAAACTTTGATGATTTTTAATGAGGAAACCAAAAAAAAAAAGCCACTTCAGCTTGCTTTTGATTAGCATCACTGCCAAACTTCAAGTGGTCTTCTAAGCAAAGTGAATGTGTTTTTTAAAGAGTAACTTGATTAAATGATATGTATGTATGAAACATACATATAATATGTCATATTAATTCTATGCATGTTCACATCATTTACCATTAGAAGATCAAAAGAGCACTTTATAAATATCAGATAAAGTTTCTGAAGACTTTGGGAGAGAGATAAAAGGTATCTAAGTCTCCAGTACAATTCAGGCATCTCTAAGGTGGCCAAAATATTCAACAGCATGTGACAGTATTACACTACAGTTTTAGACCATAAGGTATAATATATCCAATTTAAAGCATAAGTGAGAACTGTAATTCACTCATTTTGAATTTAGTAACAGTATGCTCCACAGACAAAAAGGGCATTGGGATAAACAACTTTGTGTTTGCAACTGGCATAATGGAGTCATTAATACCACAAGTAGTCACATCATGAGTTTTACATTTTAGTAGAAAGGCTGTTCAACCAGTAGCACAATGCCAGCTGAGATCATACTAGGGTATTGGTTCTGTACCTGCTCTGATAGAAAAGTACAAGCTCTTTAATCATCCACTCCACTTCCTGCAACCTCTGCTATCACTGGTTCTTGGAGGCATCTCACCTTAATAGGGCAACCTTTGGTCTAACAGGATAACAGCACAAGTCAGTATAGCTATAGACAGTATTGGGTGTCCAGAGTGCTTCTCATTCTCATTTTTATTTCTTGCATATATGGCAGAAGCACCTAGCAGCTGTAGTTAAGGACCACAGCTCTTTCTACTTGATACTGGCAACAAATATAATGGGCGGTATTGCGCAATCCCAACAACATAGGAAATAAACTTCATTTCTGCACAGAGGAAGCAGAAGATGGAAAACTCTCATGGTTCCTCTAGGTCCATGAGAGTCCCTTTGTGAGCTTGCTCTTTGTTGTGTAGACTGAGCAGGATTTCTTCCCTGGTGGTATCAGATGGCAGGCAGGGAGGTGTAGAAATCTTTCTTGTTCAGCAATGAAGTTTATAATCCAAAATTGGCTAAAATTCAGCATCTTTCATGTCTCAGGGATGTTTGCAGTAGCTGTGTTGATCTGAGATGAAAATAAATGCAAAAATCTAGAACTCTTGGTTCCAAAACAATACCTTTTATTAGACCAACTGAAAAATTGCAAAAAAAATGAATGACCCAATTTATTTTCAACAAAAAACAAGCAACAAAATTTGGTTATGGAAATGTAGCTTGAAATTTTCAAGAGAGAAGGACTTTTTGTGATAGCTTTTATTGGACAGATGGTATAGTTGGAAGAATACTTAGACAAGCTTTGGGGCATGAAATGCCTGTAAAAAGCACTTCATGCCCCAAAGCTTGTCCAACAGCTCTCTCAACTATACCACTGTAACAAACATCAGGGTCAAAGGAGGCTGTGTAGATCATACTGTAAAGCAGAGGTGCTGAGTACGTGGGGACCCAAAGGCCGCGGCCCCCCTCAGGAAGAGGGCTGTCACCTGAAGTGTGTAAAACTTTCCACACGTTCATCATCTCAGCCCCTTCCACCAGCAAAAATAAAAGTTGGAACCTATGCTGCAAAGTCTAGACTACACAGGTGCATTCAGAGAAAAAGGCAGGACAGGGACAGGACAATCCAAGATGAAAACAGGTAGGCACAGTGACAGAAGCAGAGACAGGCAGATGCTGGACAAGGATCCAGGCAGGATTAATGTAAGGGTTCAGACTAGGCAGGGTGAAGGTAGGAAGTAGACAAAGTCAAGACACAGGTGAAAGTAGAAATTTAGACAAGGATGAAGGCAAGGGTTAAGCAAAGTTTAAGTGGGATCTAGGTAGGAGCAAGCAGATATGCCAGGTTTCAGGTCAGTCAAGTGACATGGCCAGGCAGTCTGTTACTCAGGCAGAGTTATGCTGTCTGGCCTGAGCTTATGAACCTATATGGGTGTGAGGGCCCCCTTCCTAAGGGCCCTAGGGATTACTCAGACAGTCCCGATTAACTTTCAGCTGAAGCCTGGAGCTGGATCCACTGAGCTAGGCCTAGACTTCTTACACAAGGACTAGAAAGAACACCTGCTGCACCGGAGAGACTATTTTTTCTGTACCTGCTCCTGACAAGTGCAGGGTCAGTACCTTTCATCTCCTACATCCCAAGGAGTTAGCTAGCAAGGGAGAGGAAAGCATCATTCCAGAATATGGATGTGCCCAAGGAAGAGATATACCCTGAGGCCGAGAACTAAAGTGAAAGGAATGAGAGACATTTTTGTCTTTGATGCATGGTAAGGCACAGAGATGCATTTCAAAATATTTGAAGAGAAGTTACTTTGCATTTTAAGTAAGAATAAATGAAAGAGACTAAAATAAAAGTTACATGGTTTTTGACATAATTATAAAGCTAAGTTCAGGGCAAGTGAGCAGATGTCTCTTTGCTAAAACTCTGTAGTCCCTAATGAATCCTGACTCTAGCATGGGAGAATATGTATTAAAACAAAGTTGTTTCTTACCAAAAAGTCTGTACAAATGTTAAATATGACTTTAGGCTAAATTCAGCAGCTGACTCCTGCAACTTTGCACAGCCAGTGAGGCAAAATATCCCAGCTTACACCGCCAGCTCATATGAGTTCACAGCTATATTGCATCACTGCAGTGGTACAGGACAGCAAAACAAGACAGTGAACTGGGCCATGTGCATTTAAAAGGCTTAACTTTTTTTCCAAATATGCTCACCATGATCCTATAAAATATAAAAGATACAATGTAAGAAAGAAAAGCAGAGAAAAGAGGGAAGGAAGTAGACTAAATTCACAAGGGGGATTTAGGCACTGTTACCCTCAGCATTGAAGAGCCATTTTTGACACCCTCCTCCCTAAGCAGAAGCTGCAGTCCTAAGCTAGATGTCTAGGCTCCCTATACAGGCATGGGGAGAATTGGGCACCTAAAACTGGGCTCCACAACAGCCAGTATGCTGAACAGGGAGCTGCCAAAATTAACCAATAGGAGGTCTATAGTGCCTGAATAAACTGTGGAGCTTATTGCTCCAGAATTAATTGCTCCTTGGTGTGCCATTTGAACATACATCCAGGAACAAGCAACTCTAAAACAATAAGCTCTACAGTTCTGACACAGAGGAGTGGGGGCTGGAGAAGCTCTGGCTGGCAGAGGGCCAGCCCAGATCAATCCAGGGCTACTCCCCCAAGCTCAGTGTGCTGGCTGGGGCATGAGGGAGCTTCAGTACAGGGCGAGTCAGCAGGCAGCACACATGCACTGCTGCAGAGTAAAATACTCCACAGCAGGATAGTGCTTGTGTTTACTATCCTGCTGTGAAGTAAATGAGTTTACTCTAGCCTGATAAGGGTACATGTGTAGACACTAAGGCATTTACTGGACATGTCTACACATCACTAATGCACCTATGCTACTGTGCATTAAGCTTCATGTTTAGTACCTCTAATATGAGGCACTAAAGATGCAGTAGCTATGCTAATGCACAGTAGCAATGGCAATTTTTTCTGTGATGCTTAATGTGTAGTGAGTCACCCACCTCACTGTGCCTGACTACTTTCCAGGCTCTGAGTGAAAGTTTCCTAGATTCTGGGTGAATATTCTAACAACTGACCTGCTCATTCCCTGCCCATGTGACCGGCACAAGGTAAATCAGGAGCCATGGAAAGCAAATGTTGTCTGAACTTAAAAGGTACTACAAGCTGGCGACAGGGCTCCCAGGTCTTGGCATGGTTCTTCGGAACCCACAACCTATAAAGGAGTCCCTTATCCCAGACCACCTGTTCCCTCTTCTCTGGGGCGAACTCTGGCTCTGGCTCCTGAGCCATCTGCCAGAGTCCTTCCAAGCTGGGGTCCTCTAGAACCTCCTGCTTGAATGCCTGCCTGCACTTTCACTGATGTATAGGATTTAAATTCATTTCATAGAATCTTAGAATCATAGAAAATTAGGGTTGGAAGAGACTCAGGAGGTCATATAGTCCAACACCTTGTTCAAAGCAGGACCACCCCCAACTATTTCATCCCAGCCGCAGTCATACCTCAGCCACCAGGCTGTTGAAGATTCCCTCCTCTTGAAGCTGTTCTAATTTGAATAGAATAAACATTCAGTAAGTGAGAAAGAGGAGATGTGGGGGCAGGGGCAGAAGCATGAGAAAGACTCCCTAGAATCATGGTTAAGACATTCACTTTGAAGAGGGGAGGCCTGGATAGAAGCTCCTACTCCAATTAAAGTGTAAGATAAATTATTTAAACTATAGGGTTAGATGGCAGTTGAATGATGATTTTAAGAAATAAATTTTGGATTTATGGGCCCAAAATTAAATTTAAGCACCTAAGTTGTTTTGTAGATTGCACCTCTTCTAACCAAATTCATGGTTCGACTTTTATTTCTTAAACTTAAAACGTACCGAACTGTGTCTTTACAATCTATCTGGCTGTACTTCAAAGCATACAGACCTAAAATAAACATTTAGCATCTGTCACTTTTTCATTTCTAGCATGTTGTGGCAGTTGGTTCAAATAGCGAGCTTGAGTTTCACTCTGAATTCTTGGCAAATACATGCCACACTTAAGGTAAGTGTAAATGGGTACCAGGTCATTCAGGCTTAGAGGTCAAAGGCAACCAGATGTAGTAAACCAGATATCACTCCCTTGTGGGCTATTGGCTACAAAAATAAATGACTTAATCACACTAGTCCCATAGGACATCTAGGCTTGAGTATATCTTTGACCTTTTAACTGTCCATGCTGCTTCTAGTTTGATCATATCTGGTGTATACTAGCAGAGCCTGAAATGAGAGTCTCTGCACTTGTGATTCTGGAAGGCATATTTCAACAGTTGTTCACTTTTGTTTTGCTTCATCCTTAGCACTGCTTCCATCTTCTGGTCTCCATCTGTGAAGTGCAAGGTAAATGAACATGTATTGAAACTTAGCCATCTTCCAGATCAGCCCTTCCAGACTGAAAGAAAAGGGAGACTTGCAGTAAAAGAGTGTCTCTAATGCATGCATGCAGGCACATGCACACTTGCACATACAAGCACATGCACACACCCCAAAAAATACTAAAAGAAAGCTTTCTGGGTGTGTAATGGAAAAAAAACAAGCAGGGGAAAAAAAGCACATTAAAAAAGCTGATCAAGCCAAAAAAGGCAATCTTTCTTGTACTAGTTGATCTTTATGGGCACATCCACACATGCAGGCATGTGCGCTCACAGCAACTCTAATAGGAGTGGCACAAATTTGTGCCAGAGATTTTTGCCTCTGCGCATGTGCCTGGACATACACTTTGGTCAAGTTGTGCCACTTGGGGCAAAAAGACCCTGCCCAGCTCCTCCCTGATCTGCAGCCAGGAGGAGCTAGATCTTGGGGCCAACACCTGTGCTGTCAGTAGTGTAGCAGCATTTTAAAAAATGGACCCACCTGAAAGAATGGAGAGGGCTGCCTGGCAGAGAGACAGAGTTTGTTCCAGCAGAGGCACTGTAGGGTCCGAGGGCAAGTGAAGCTGCTTTGGAGGCAGCCCTGTTGGAAGTGGGAGGGGTGATGTAACCCCAGTGAAGTTTTGAAAGAGAGCCGTTAGCAAAAGCCCAAGAAGGGCTCTGGGCTGGGATTGGCTGAGAGGCTTGGATAAAAGGGGGGAGCAGTTTTCCGGCGGGGGGGTAATGAGAGAGAGAGTGGGTCTGAGGGACAGGCTGGAGGCAGAGTTTCATCACAGTGGTTTCCCG
>NW_017728943.1:116694254-116710215 GCF_001723895.1 Crocodylus porosus | reverse complement strand
CACCTCCCTCTGTAGGAGACCTGCCTTCAGCTCGGAACCAAGCCAGCTTTCTGGGAACACCTCCTAGGACACAGGAGAAGGAAGGGCTTGGGCACACCCTCCAAAACCCACAGCCTGGAGTTTCTGTGGTGTAACGGTGATCACATTTGCCTAACACATGACAAGTCCCCAGATCAAAACCGGGCAGAAACAGAGTCTTGATCGGTTCTGCTTGCAGCCTCCTTCACTGCCCCTGTCGGGCCCTTTTGGCGCCAGATCTGAAAAACACCACCTCTTGAACCGAGCCCTCGTTCAAGGAGCAGCCTCTTTCCCTTCCAGCCCTTTAGCCACAAGTGGTAGAGGTGGAGTGTGACTCTTTTCAAGGTTTTGACCTTGAACCTTGCCTGTGGCAAGCGGTAGAGTTGGAGTCCGACTCTTTTTAAGCTTTTGGCCTTGAACTCTGCCTGTGGCAATGCTCTGCTTCTGATTTTCACTTTTCTGAACAAGACATTCTCCTACACTTCTTGAAGCCAAAACCCATTAAACCTCTAACCCTGACCCATTTGTGTGTGTGTGGGGGGGAGAGAGAGAGAGAGAGAGATGCTGAGGGACAGGCTGGAGACTGGAGGCAGAGTCTTAACACAGCGGTTCCTCCGAGAGCCCCTAGGAGTGCCCCAAGGAGCAGCAGAAAAGGCTGCCATGGGAGAGATGCAGTATTCAGTTCTTCTCTCCAGCCTGCGGAGGCAGGGTCAGAGAGGGGCTGATTGTGTGGAGACTCCAAGCCAGGAAAGACCTGCCTGCAGCCTGGTGAATGGCTGGGTGAACATAACAGAGCTGGGGGTGGTGAGAGACTGCCAGAGTCTGCCCTGTTTTCCCTGAGGGGTGCTCCAGGGGCAGGAAAAGCCCAGGGATGGGCTGTGTTTGCCAGGCTGTGAGGTGAAAGAGTTGCTACAGCCTGCAGCTCAGATACTGCTCCCTGCTGAGCCAGGGAAAGGGGTGAAAGACAGGGGAAGGCTGTCTTTGCAGGGACTGCAGAGGAGGAGCTGCTGCCTGATGCCCAGAGACGCTTGCTGCCCTGAGACCCCAAGAGTACGGGGACGGACACCAGCACCAGGGAGCATCCACAGACCACGTGCAGGGACACAGACAGTTCCGCTACCGGAGACACCCCCCAGGGCAGTGCACATGGGATCCCCTGGTACACCGTATGCAAGTGAGAGACTGTGTAAATAATTTCTTGAGGGTTTATTAGTTGGTATATCAGTGTGTTTATTTAATGGTTACTTGTTATGTTGTAAATAATTAAATCTTGTAAATAGTTTGAGAATTGTCTGCGAGGGTGCTTGGTTGTAAGGGGAGGCTCTCCACTCGGGGGCACTGCAGCAGTTTCCCAGGGGGGCTGGGCAGGGCTACTGGCTACGGGGTACCCCAGGATCCTACTATTCAGGTGAAGGCGCATGTTATGCTGTGCCCAGGGTTACAGTAGTATAAAAGGCTGCCCTGCAGAGCAGTCTGGGAGCTTCTGAAGCCCAGTCAGTCAGTATCAGGGAACAGTAGTCCCTTGTCCCAGCTGGACTGCTGAAGCAGCCCTAACCTAGAGTGGCCCCTGTACCCTCCACCCACTGCAGCAGTCTGGCAGTGGGGGCTGCTGCCTGGCTGTGACCTGCTGCCACCTGTGACAGCATCCACCCCCTGGGACTGGCAGCCCCATGCCTGCCAGACTGAGATGGGGTGCTCCCACTCTGCCATCTTAGCAGCTGTCACCCAGATGTGCTTCTTGTAGTGGTCTGGTTTGAACTGTCAAAGCATGTCCACTTGGCCCCAAATGGCCAAGAGGTCAACCACTCATCTGCCCTCCAGCTGTATCCCCAGTGCTGGCCCTGAACAGGCTCCTCTGCCCAGGTCTCACCACTTGTCTCACCAGCAGAGATCCAGGTGTTCCCTGTTTAAAAATCACAAATTCTCTGATAAGAAACCCATTTTTTCCATTAAAATACCCAAAATAGCGTTCTTCTACTTTTAAAATGAAATGTCACTATATAGAGAGGGATCAGTTTCATAGATTTCATAGACATTAGGGCTGGAAGGGACCTCGGGAGATCATCAAGTCCAGCCCCCTGCCCAAAGGGCAGGAAGTCAGCTGGGGTCATAGGATCCCAGCAAGATAAGCATCCAATTTACTCTTGAAATTTACTCTACTCAGTTGGGCAATGTTTTACTGATATATTTACAAGTTTAAAGCAATTTGGAAGCCTACCATCAGCATAATAAAATACATTCTAAATATCTATACACTTTGGCATTTACTTTTGGGGGTTTTTTGTCCTAGGAAAATCAGAGCTGCCCCTACTCCCTTCGCTCACAGACTGCAGGGAGCCCACAGCTTCCCCTCACAAGACCCACAGGTCACCCCCACAGCAGCAGTGGCTGTGGGGTGCTCAGGGTCTGCTATAACTGGAGCCCCCCACAGCGTGGCACGGCCCTGGCCACCTCAAACCCAGCACTGCCTATGCTGCTTTGTCGCAACTTCAGCACAGCGCAGCACGGGACCATGCCTCAGGCCATTTGGGCTGTCACCCAGGTGGCAGTACAGCTTGCAGGGACCATGTGTCGCACCAGGTCAGGTCCTACCTCAATGGAACAGCCAACCCCCATACAACCCCCCTCCCACAATGCCCCACACATCCAGAGCCCCCCCACAATTTCCCCTGCCCTCAGTCCCTACTTACCAGGGACAGCACCTGAGTCACAGCCTCACACCGCCCCTGTTTGCCCCACATGCGAACACAGCCTGCTGGAGCAGCAGGGGCCACCACAGAGACACTCTGCCCAGATGCCAGAACATCTCTGAAGGTCCAAGCCCCAGCTTGTCTCGGGGCACAGTGGGGAACTGTGCCCTGCACCACTTTTCCCCAGAGTATTTTTATCTGATACCTGCAAATCCAGGTATCAAATTTTGAGCCCGCGCTGCAAATACAGCACAGGAAACATTTTTTCATTCTCAGCATGCCTCTTGCAGTCTCTCAAACTGGTTTGAGATGCCGCAAGAGGCACGTGCATGCTCATCGGGAGGTGCCCTATGAGACACATATACATCTATTACTGTGAAGGAAAACTGAATTCACCTTCACAATTCTAGTCACTATATAAAACAATTTTAAAAAGCAGTTCATCCAATGCATCCATTTAACTGTGCCAACTTATCCTTATTATTGTTGCATGAGGCAGGCAGTATAATGAAGTTTCCACTTTCTCATCATATCTGAATCTCCAGATTTGTCTCCCATATACTAGCACTAGATTAAGGTCGTAACATGTTTCATCTGCCTGGGGAGAGAGTGAGCAGTGCCTTAAATTTATTTTTAGGATATCATTGCAATATTTTTTTCTAGGGAGTGAATGGAAAACTGTCAGTATTGTTCCTTCATCTCTATTTCAGATATTTTTGCCTGAGACCTAACTAAATATGGAAAAAACATATTTTCCTAAATAATTACTATAATAATTACTAGATGAAATCTTGCCAGCATTCACTATAAATATTATTGGCAAGTACCAGCTCTGGTGGTGACCCAGTATTTGGGCATCCATTAAACAAGATAAGAAAATGTAGAAGTTGTAACAGCATCCTTCTAGTATGTAGATGTTTATAGACAACCATCAACTTATTCTGCCTTTCACCTTTAAACTAGATTGAGAATAATAGGAGTTTTCGTATCATAAGGGCAAATCTCAGTATAGATGCCAAAATGGGATTCTCAATAAAGTTCTTTTAATTTATTTTTATTATAGGTTGTTAAAATTTTTCCTTCACTTTTACTAAATTTAAAGAAACACTTGTAAGTATTATTACAGGCAAAGTGATGGAGAATAATAGCTTCTATATGTATGTGTTCGGTTACTTGTTTTATTAACTGTTTGAGTTAATTAAGAGAGTGGGACATTTCTTCCAGGAAGAAACAGGTACAAAAAGCTGAAAAAAAATATATCTTCTCCTTGCTAAAGAATATGAAAGCATTGTTATTTTTTTAGGATTTCAAAAAGAAGTGATGCATAGCATATGATTTGCTAAAGCCAAACTCCTTATGTAACTTTAAGAAGAACATGTATAATTGAAAAGTGCTTGATAGAAAATAATTATTTATTCCTTAAATCCTTCAGAAAAACATAGGCTTTTTTCGAGATGTTTGCCTGAAAAAAAAGAGTGTACAAATGCGAGCTTCATATAGTAGCTGCATGATAGTGTTATATAAATAACTAGATATTCTTTGCATAAATAGCAAGGTTACTTACTATTAACAAGGTTACTACCACTGTTTACTAATAGAATAAGCCATATAAGCATACCATAGTATTATTTATTATAATAATAATCAGTTATCCGACAAATTCAGAAAGACAAAAGTCAGCTCTTCAAGGATTGTCCAAGGACAGACAATAATTCTTGGATGAACATTTAGGTTAAAAGGCGCTTTTTACAAATTATTCTATTTTAGAACTAATAATTAAGAACTAAGGATATGAAAAAGGACAGGGATGTGGATGCCACAGTTCTGAGTACTACAGTTGCCTAAGTTTTAGGCTCCTGGGACAGGAGTCAAAGTGCACATACTTAGAATTGACAATGTTTCCATATTAGAGTCCTTGCTCAGAAGGGCAAATTGGTCTGACTGGGGTCACACCTTGGATCCCCATACAATCAATGAAGAGATATCATAGTTGTAAAAGCATTTCAGGTATAAGTACTCTTCACAAAGATTGCTGAGGGAACTGGAGCTGGAGAAGAGGGGTGGCGGGAGGGAAGAGGTAGGCACATCCAAAGAGAAGTGTCTAGAGGTACCAAATAAGAACACTCAGTGATGGGGCACAAAGTACCTCATTTTACTTGCAACTCAGGGGCATGGAAGGTGTCTTGTGATCCGATGCCTCAGGTCCTTCTCTGGTCATTAGTTTAGGTCCAGAAGGAATGGTTTTCTTCTCCTGAATGCTATTACTTCTGGTTCTTTTTTTCCACTTTCCTCTGAGGCACTGGGATGTTGGTCACAGTTAAGGATGAGGGGTTTTTTGCTAGGATGCATAGATGCTTCTGTTACTCTTGGAAAGTAACCAAATTTGGGCCCAAAAAAATCCCCACAGTCCTTGCCATTCTTTGGAGCTTGGAGCATGTAGGATCATTTCCTAGGAACTAGTACTGTAATCAATTATTTTCCTGTGTTAGGACTGTGTCATAGGCAGTCAAGAGAAGTGTGAGGGTAGACAAGTACCTGAGCCAAAGATGTAAACAATGGACCAAGGCTACACAAGAGGGGCAGAACCAGAATCCAAATTAAAGTCCTAATCAAAAAGCAAGATCCATAGTCTAGACAGTGCTAGAAATCAGTAGTAGAATCCAGGATACCCTAACAGAGCAAGCAGGAGCTGAGAACCAGGCAAGAGCAAAACTGAAGTGGAAAGCTGCAACTTGTGACGTACTGGGCTCATCTACACATGCAAGTAATGTGAAACAAACTCTGGAGTTGATTGCTGTGGAGTCTATTACTGCCAGGCACAAATGACATGTTCCCTGGTGGCTGGGTGGGCATGGCTGCACTGGCGGTAGTAGGATGGTGGCAACTGTGGGAGCCCGGTGGCAGGAGCCCAGTGGTGGTAAGCTGGCAGCTTCTGCAGACACCACTGGCACTGTCAGCAGCAGGAGGGAAGAGGGGTGGCAAGCACTGACCAGGGATCAGCTACTAACAGCAGGCACCACCAGCAGCAGCAGCTGTGATCATAGACCACCTGCAACGCCATCAGGGTTGTCAGCGGTGGGGTGGTGAGTGGCAACCACCCGCAGGCACTGCTGACAGTGTCAGCAGCACATTTTTGCAGAGGGTGCACCGCTATGCTCAGGGAATGTACATGCACCTGTGTGCACCCCCTACGCATTGCCCCTGCTCCCAGGCATGCCATTTGACTGTGCACCCAGGACTGCAGCACACTGAGCTGGGTTGGACCAGCCCTGGCTGGCAGGAGTTCCCAGGGTTTCAGTCTGCCAAGCCAGGGCTGCTCCTGTCCAGCTCAATGTGCTGCAGAGGGGCTGGCTGGGGCACAAGGGAGCTTCAGTGCAAGCCTAGGCAGCAGGCAGAGTTCCTTCAGCAAGAACAAATGCAGTTAAATCCCTTTTCATAATCATTAACAATTTATGCAATCATGAGCTAAAAACCCTACAATGAACAATTTATGTAATTATGCGCTAAAAACCCTGCAATGACTGCCCATCCAAATGCTGAGTCAACTAAAGGCTAGAACCAGTTAATATTTAAAAACAGCCAATGAAATTATCAGAGAAGAATATGCATCCCTCTGCATTGAGTAAACAGCACACACTCTGCTCTGCTGTCTCAGCTTCAGTGGCACTTTTGCCTCAAGACCCATCTTTTATTTCCTTCAAGCAACGGGCAGCAGCAAGAAGACAAAAAAAGCCACCGTGAGGAGAAAAAAAGAAACAGCAAACTTCAGTAAGTACCATTTCAGCAGCATAATGGAATAACCAATATTTCAGCAATAACAATGAAAGAAATGTTGCCAAATTCTACCAAGGAATTGCAGTTCAATTATTCTTGTAATGATTTTTATTAGATAAGAAAATGCTACTGGAGTTTTAGACAGTTATATTTTCTTCTGGCAAGCACCAAAATGCATAGGCCAGGCCATCAGGGAAGAGCAAAATAGTGCATCCAGCCAGCAGCCAGGCTCCATTTCCCAGCAGCCCATAACTACCTGGCTGGGGCTGGTTTCCATGGAGACACCAGCATCAGGAAAGGTGCAACAGTGTGAGACAGGGGTCTCCATGAAGACTGGCCTCAGCAGCACTGGCAGGGCATGTGGCAGGACGCAGAGCTGCTCCAGAGCCCAGCTGGGATTTTGCAATGGTGACAGTGTGATCCAGGGCCAGGGCAGAGCCACAGTCTGCAGCAGCCTGCATGCTCTGGGTGGCAGCGGCAGATCACTGCTCTGCCCCAGATCCTTACAGCAGTGATAGCATGGTCCAGAGCCAGAACAGAGCCACAATCAACTGCCTGTATGCCCCTGTCTGGAGCATGCAGGCTTCAGACTGTGGCTCTGCCCTGGCTCTGGATTATGGTGTCACTACTGCAAGATCCCAACTGGGCTCTGGAGCAACTCCATGCCTTGCTGCATGCCCTGCAGCAGGGGTGGTGCTAGTGGGGCTTGGGGGAGTGGGGGGCCTATAGCCACCCTAAAATTCCCAATAGAACCTGTAGCCACCCCTCTCAGCGGCACCACCACTGCCTGCCCTGCACAGACAGCAGCACTGAGCCCACCCCGCTCCTTCCCTCAGCACAGCCCCATTCAGCACCCTCACCCAAAAGAGGCTGTTGCTTGCCAGCACTGTTGGGGCCGGTCTCCACAGAAACCCTGGCCCTGGACTATCACGGTGTGCCTGATGCTGAAGTTTCCATGGAAATCTGCCCCAAACATGCAGGCAGGGGCCGCTAGGAAATGGAGTCTTCTGCAGGCCAGATCCAGCACGCAGACCAGACTTTGCCCAGTCCTGGTATAGGCACTTCTCTTCTCCTGAAGAGAAGACATATGCCAGCCTTGATAAATAGAGGGAGAAACAGATTTAATTTGAATGTAAAATTCCTTATCAATTCTTTGCAGTGATGCTTTACTACACAGTCATTTAGACAACTGTCTGGTAAAGCATCTTGTGTAGACGCACCCACTGTGGAGCTAATTAGTCTATAATACAGATCTTGTGTAGACACACCCACTGTTTCTTGTTTTGGGACTAAAATTACCTGGCAAGACATATTAGTCATTCCAAAAATGCACTTTTTTAGCATCTGACATGACTGGAAAATGATATTGTACAGCTTAAACCAGACCAGTACATGCTCCTCCATCCCAGTCTTGTACAGAAAGAGTGTGCACTGCACTTAATGGAGTACACGATATTTATTCAAAAGAATTGAATTAAAATAATACCGAAGTCATTACTTGGATTCTTTTTTGCTATTTATGCCTTGGTAACAACTAACATGGTAGCTAATTAACATAGTGAAATGTGCCAAAGTAATAAATAGAATCAAAATTGTCCAGGTCATCTACCAACCCATATGGGTTTGTCAGAGTATAAATCATAACAAAATTCACCCATCACTTATTTTCTAAATTTAAGACAAAAAATGTGAATGAACACAAAAGCTCAAATCCTAAAAGGTATAAAGGACATAACTACTGCCTCTTCATGGTGTTCTTGGGATTGTTGCTATGAAACATGCCATGCTCAGCCATGCCCCATTCCATGCACCCCAACTCCTGAAAATGAAGCACCGTAACCACCCTTCGTTCTTAGGCTATTTGCCTCAGGTGCACTTATCAAAAAATGACCACTCTGAGTTAGCTTTCTTGTCTCATTTCTGGGATCTGGAACTCATGGGGTGCAGCTACACATGCACTTTAATGGGCAGTAGCCTATCTTACTGTGCATTAAAGCATCATGTAAAGAACCATGCTATTAAGCTAATGTACAGTAAAATCGGCTACTGCACATTAAGCATCACTGAAAAACCGTGCACATTCATTACTATGCATTAAGGCAGCCAATGCACATTTGTTTAGTGCCTCACACTGAAGGTACTAAACTTAATGCACATTAGGAAAAGTGTTTCAATGTATATATCAATACACCCATGGAGTGGGAATGAGTGGGTGTGGTGTCTTTCACAGAAGTTCTTCAAAGAACAGCACAGGGATGGTACAGGCATAGCCATAAGCAGTTTGTTTTCCATTAAAATAATTCAATACCTTTGAGGATCTGGGCCTAAGAGTCTGAAGACATCATAGAAAAATGTATTTTGTGTACATCCAATATAGATAATTTAATGGATAAAATATTGGTATCTGATTGAAAGATCTCAAATTCAAGAACATTGCTTCATTCGATTGAGTTTATATTAGTTTGGGCTTATAATTGAAAGGGATAGATACAATGGCAATATCAATAGATGCATCTTATGGATCCATCTTAAATGTTTTCTGATCTCTTCCAGTATGATCCATGACAAAAGTTTCAAAGGATAAAGCACCATTATAGTTATAGAAAATTAGGGTTGAAAGAGACCTCAGGTGGTCATCTAGTCCAACTGCCTGCTCAAAAAAAGACCATCTCCCACTATATCATCCCAGCCAAGACTTTGTTTACCCGGGTCTTAAAAACCTCTAAGGACAGAGATTCCTCAGCCTCTCTGGGTATCCTGTTCCAGTGTTTTACTACCCTCCTAGTGAGAAAGTTGTTCCTAATATCTAACCTAAACTTCCCTTTCTGCAACTTGAGAACATTGCTCCTTGTTCTGTTACTTGCCATCAATGAGAACAACCTAGCTCCATCCTCATTGTAACCACCCTTCAAGTAATTGAAAGGTGTTATTAAATTCCTCCTCTATCTTCTCTTTTCTAGATTAAATAAGACCAATTCCTTCAGTAATTTATTTGGACTCTCATTAAAATTAAAATATAATTACATTTTAAGATACAGAGCAAAAGTTTAGTTAGCAGAACTGTTCTGTTCAAGAAAGTTCTTAGATGGTTCTCATGTGAAAGATCCTGTTTCTCTGGTATTTCATATGTCCATGGTATGTTCTGGGCAGTAAGACATAAGGAAGACTCAGAATACCATTAAATGTTAATGTAAAGTGTATATAATGGATGCTGTGAAGAGGATATATGAAAATGTAGCAAAGCTGTAGATAAGCAAAAAATCCACTCCCTTAAAAAGGATCTCTGGGAGAACAACAGGCATAACAGAGCTGAGCTGAAAGAAGAATGTATCATTGTATGGTGATGGAGTTCATTCCAAAAAAAACACCTTAGGAAGTCCTACCTAACACTTAAATATTAATCCAGACTAACCCATTGAAATTGCTGAAATTAACTTTTCCTATATGAAGTTCCTATATCCAAGCACAAAACTTATTCCTAACAATATATCTTTTGTTTACAAATGTATATGCTTTTTTATTTTAAACTAGAAAATATGTTGGGGACAAAAGGCAGAAAAACATGTGTTTGGCCATTTGGGGGGAAATATATGTTAGAATTTATTTTTGTTCTCCCACAAGGATGAATGGCTGTTGTTCCAAACTGAAAACTCTACCCATGTGCAATATTTACCGACAAGTTGGAGAAATTTTATTTAGAAAAAATAATGCAATTCACTGTGATTCTTGAGGTCCTTGTTGTCTTTAATTCTCAAGAGTATTGCTGCAGTCTTTCAGATGACTACATCTGGAAGACTCTATGTACCTTGGTATCACTGCACATTTCTCTCCAAGCATCTACATTTGCTTAAATGCTTGATCTTTTCTATCATCAAATCAAACAACATGTTTGAATATAAGCCTTGAGCTTGGTAAATATAGTGTGAGATAGAAAGTACCTTATTCCTTATAACACCCTTCATTGTGTCCCTTGGAGGGCTGATGGAAAGTGTAGATGATAAGTAGGGCCTGATTTTAATTGTGATTTCAATTTTTTTGTGAAAAATCACAAAATCAAGTGCTTCTCATGAAAAATGGAATTTGCAATGAAATGCCATGATATGGCCACTTGCTGGGGAGTTGGCTCCTACCAAGTGCCAAGAACATCTGCCAAGGCAGCCCCCTGGCACCCCCAACCCACTGCACCCCAGTTTTCCCTCCCAGAAGAGCAAACTACCCCTCCATTATTCAGCACCAGGGCTTTCTGCCTAAGGCAGCCAACAGCTTCCAAGCCCAGAAAAAACGCTTCTTACCTTCAGTGGATACCAGCAGCAGCCCAACCACATGAAGAGACTGAGAGTGGGAAGCCAGCACAAATAGTTAGCATGGACTTTTCAGCAGCAATCAGAGGCCTTGGGTGCATTGCCTCTGCTGCTGCAATTAAACCTGGCCCTAGACCTCAGCCCCTCCCCCAGCCAATCAGGAGTCGGTGGCAGGAGGAGGCGTACCACAATCTGGTGTGAAGTTTAGGCCATGATCAGGCCACAATATTAGTGAGCTAGGCCTGAAATTGAAACCAGGCCCTCATGTTAAGGATAAATGTGCATATGGTGAACATGACAGAACAAGAGTTTAATTCAAGTCCATTATAACAAAACAGTCTAATCTGCAACTGGTAAGAGGGTTCTAACACTGTGGGAAACTGAGTAGTACTGGTCTGCTGCTCTTCCCCACAGTTCTGCTTAACAAGGGAAGAGATTAGCTTAGATTTTTTTAAACACTTGAGAGCTTGTCTACAAAGAGAAATTTACTGGTATAATTATGTCAGTAAAATTATACTACTATAGTTATACTAGAATAAGTTCCCATTATTTTGAAATAAGAGTGTCCACATGAAAAATTGTACTATTAAA
The DNA here is from genome assembly GCF_001723895.1 of Crocodylus porosus. Taxonomy (NCBI): domain Eukaryota; kingdom Metazoa; phylum Chordata; order Crocodylia; family Crocodylidae; genus Crocodylus; species Crocodylus porosus. The sequence continues at coordinate 116,698,841 of NW_017728943.1, read as the reverse complement.
GTTATACCAGTATAATTATTTAAGTATAGTTCTGCCAGTAAATTTCTCCATCAATACAAAACTTTAATTTGTTAACTGTTTCATGCACACAACACAAGAAATATAGGAGCCAGTTGAACCAGAATAGACAATGCAATGTATACAAGGAATGATAAGAAAAGTATTGAGAGGTAAGAGTAGGTATAGAGAATGTGTCACTAGGACTGGCATAATTGGCATTCCAGAAATATGAGGAAATATCTAAGAGCTGGGCTTTGTAGGAGAGGATAGGAAGCTTACAAAAACCAAAATCCATTTTTTATCTGGTTTTTAATTTGGGGATTTAAATATTGAGGTTTTGAAATTTAATAGATTTATGGTATCTCTTTAGTCAGTCAAAATACAGAGAAGGAAAATTTGCTAAACTGAAATATTTTTTCTTTTATCATTACTAAAATCTCTTTCATTTTCAGTTCCTGCTGCCAAAACCCAGACCCAAGCCTCAATTATCTTTTTTCATCTTTATTGCAGCCACCTGCTCTCTGACCTCTCACAATATTGTCACTATTTCATGTCTTTACCAATACTACCAACAACATCATCTTTGTTGCCTACCACTCCAGTTGTATCTGGCTCCTCTTCAGTGACTTTCACTAATGTCCTTTCACTTACTGAATCAAATTAATGTTCCATGTCCTGTAATGTAATAAGTTTTTTTCTTTAATTTGCTGGGGAGGTGAGTAAATATTGTATACACTGTATTTTGAATGCCATTAAAATAGTATTAAGCTGCAACTTAGATACCATATCTGTTGTACAATCACTTAGGATGGCTCTCAAGTCCTTGCGTTATTTCAAAAAGTTTAGTAACAAATACAAGACCCTAGTAGGTATTCATCAAAAAGACTTCTGAGAAAGTCATAACTGAATGTCTTATTTAGTTGTAACTCATTCCTATAGCAAAATCATTTGTACCATCTTTGACAACTTTTGTATCCAATCTTTGTGTTTCCCATACGCCATCTGAAATACCAATCTCTTTTTAAAGTCCAGTACCATTTTTCTGACGGACATATGGCTTGCCTTGTTGTCATATAAAAAACCTGATATTTTTATTGATATTATATGCAAGAACTAGGTGCATTAAGGTTGCACAGTCAAACACTTAAAAGCTAGAAAATACCAGAATTAATATTGTCTGTGTGACATTAATTTATCCCTGATACTATCTTTAATTATATAACGGATGCTATTTTTTCTATTGGACTCTTGATTTATTCAGTGTTTGGTTAGTTTTTCAATTGTTTTTTTTTTTCCTTCTCCTCATTCAATATGTAGTCTCAAATCTTTTTTAACACATACCAACCAAACCCTGCACTGAATACAAAATTATTAATTTCCTCCAAGGGTTCCACCATAGAATCAGAGTACTTCACAGACAATAATGAATTCATCTTCACAACACCCTTCTGAGATCAGGCAGCATTGTCCCTAGTTTACAGCTTCAAAACTGAGGCACAACTTTAGGCTCAAAATTGAAAAAATATCCACTAATTTTGAATGTCCAAATTGTAACATTTAATAAGGCCTGTTTTTTTCAAAATACTTTGCATTATTATGTTACTTAAGTTCAAAGCACAGCTCCAATCAATTTTATTTGCAGTAGTCAGACTTCAGCAAATCTGTCCCCAGATGTCTTCTGTTGGGCAACCAGAAAATACACATATGGTTGTAGACCACTGTGAAATGTTTTGCTTAATAGATCTGTCCAGCATTCTAGCATTGATTTGGCAGAGATTGAATACTGTTACTATTCTTTTTAGTCTTCCAACCCACTGCCACATTCACTATGACTGCAACAAATAAAGCAAGGGTCTTACAGACCACACTTTCCTTCATTTCACAGCTTTTCCGTATCCTCAGGGTAGGGTCTGCCTTTACTCTGAATGAAAGAGGGTACTGGAAAGGGAGGGGCAGAAAATATTATATAAGATGAAAGATGGAGAAAATATATATGTATAAGGGAAATTTTCCATTTCTTATGTTTTCAATGTTTAATTTTTTATCCAAAGCATAAAGTTTTGTAGGTAAATTAAAAAACAACAACAAAACAGTAGTAGCAACAGCAAGTATATTGTGTAGAATCATATTAGCAAGTCATCATTAGGATGATCCACAGCATGAAATTAATCTACATGAGTTGCTGACTGAGCAGTAGCCCATGACTACTACGCAGTAGTGTCATGTGGCTGGAAGCATGAAGTGACACTACTGCATGGTAGTAAAGAACTACTGTATGGTCAGTGCCACAAAAAGGTAATTCAGTGACACTACAACGCAGTAACTCTTGTTACAGCACAATCATTTAGTACTTGTTTATACAAATAAATAACTCCCTATTTGCAGGTCCTATATGCCTGTGCAGTAACAACTGTGTAGTGATTGTCTCGTGTGCACCAGCTACTGGTGGGGGATAAGATGCACACCTTGGCAAACAACAGAAAAATTCACAGTCTGGATTCCTGGTTCACCCCAAAGTTCTGTAGGATAGTGTTTGTAGGCCCTTCTGCCACTATCCCCCAACCTTGTCTCTTTCCCTTCCTGTTCCTTTCTATACATAAACCTCCTCTACCACTGACTACAATCCCTTTTCTCTTAGCACATCATCGCTTTTGTCTCCATCCCCATTTACTCTTATCCATCCCTGCCATGGTCTAGTTCCAGTTCCTTTCTTCACCTGTTCCCAGGCCTGAGGGTGCTTCAGTGCAGGAGCTGCTTTCCAGAAAGTCCCACACTGCTTGCTGACTAACTCCCTCATGCCCCAGCCAGCCCCTCCACAACATGCTGAGCTGGGGGAGCAGCCCCAGACTGGGAGGCTGACCCCATTGGGGCCCCATGCTAGCCATAGCTGCTCCGACCCAGCTCAACATGCTGAACATGAATAAACTCCTGAGTTTATTACTCCAGAGTTTATTGCTCCTAGGTGCATGTTCAAAAAGCAATAAGCTCCAAAGTTTATTCATGCACAGTAATAGCATGTGTAGATGTGCCCAGTGTATAATTAAAGTATTGAATTCATTTTCCCCCGATGTTGTGGAAGCTGACAGTTTAGACAGATTCAAAAAGGGGTTGGAAAAATTCTTGAAGGAAAGGGGCATCAGTAGCTATTGATCATGGAAGTTAGGGATACAGCCTTTGAATTAGAATGTTCTAGACCATAAATACTGGAAGCTGCAAGTGAGAGGGGAACACTGGGAAAAATAACCTTGGTCATACCCAGCTCACTTTCCCTTTCAGCGTCCACTCTCTTCCCTGTGTATCGCAGGAGACTGGAAAAACTAGACCTATAGGCTGATGCTGTAAATTGTAATTCTTACATTGATTACATTGGGAAGAGGTTAGGCTAGTTCTGAGTGCTCTGAAAAATCTCACCCTTAAATATAGAAAATAAGTGAAGACCTGTGGTTTTAGATTATGTGCATTTGTCATCAGCCCTATTGTTGAACCCTTGTGTACAATGTAAACTAAATAGTTCATCCAGGCCTCTGGATTATTTACAAGCCCTCTGCAACAGACTGGAAAACCTACCATACTTTGATTTAATGCTCATTGGAAAATGGAGGGTTTAATTAATTAAGTATGAGAGGAAAGATGCTGTCTTGGACAAGACACTAAACTTAAATGCAAGTGATCTAGTTTCAGTTCCTAAATTACTCACAGACTTGCTGTGTGACCTTAGGAAATGATTAGGGAATGTGTCTACGCTTCAGTTACATTGACAAGCCATAAGAGCTACCTCCTGCATGTTAAGCAGTGTAACAATGTGACAGTGTGGGCAAATCCAGGATCAAGACAATGGGGCGGCAGCCATTCCCCTTTCAGCAGTGTAATGCATACAGAGTGAAGAGAGCTCATTGCACATGAGAGCCAAAGCAGGTGCAGCCCCTTTCTGTGATCCTGAACGCCAGTGAGGTCTCTGCCTGGCCCTTGATGGAGCTCTAAATGTGATAGGAGCTCTTTGACTTTACTAGTACAGTAACAACTGTTTCAGGAAGGTCCAGAGCCTGCTTCTGCTTGCACTTCTACTCCCTCCTCCCCTCCCCACTCTCCCTGAATTCAGCAGCAGGGGAAAGGAGGAGACAAGTTGCAGTACATAGCCTCTGGTCTCTGTGAAGACAGGGGTTCTGCATTGCTGTTGCCATTGTTTGCCCCCTCCTTTCCCCTGCTGCTGAAAAGGAGGGAGAGGAAGAGCATCAGGCTTTGGAGCTGCTTGAAATCAGGGGCTCCAAGCAGATGCCACACTATCCATATAGCTCACATCATATATGGAGCTCCCAGGGGGAACTTTGTTGACATGCATGTGAGCTTCAAGAGGTCACTGTGCATTGCAATACACATCCAAAGTGGGGTGTGAGTGTGCTGCACACCCACTCTGGATCCACCGCTGTGAGACAAACTATGGCTTTGTTGCCGGCACAAGGTGCCCGAGGGAGGCAACAATTGGGTTCGTTGCCCAGTGTGCGTCGCGCCAATAAACACACTGGGGGGAGAAGTAGACAGAGTTTATTTGAACTCAAGTAAAAGGCGCAGGGAGACTGTATGGTCTCA
>NW_017728943.1:116689349-116694069 GCF_001723895.1 Crocodylus porosus | reverse complement strand
CTGGCTCGCCTGGTCCTAGAGCAGAGGGGCTTCATCGACACTCGTGGTCTTCCATCCCTCTGAGTTACCTAGGGTTATGCCCAGTGACACCAACAGCTTTATTGCAATATTTCTGGTTTAAATGGCTTCATACTATAAAAATTTACATGCTTCAGTTTCCCTGACAGCTTCTACACTGAGAAAGAAGGTGTTGATTATGTCTGAGCTGTGGAGATTGGCCTAAGTGCCCTATGGGCCATCAAGCAACAAGGTGGACTTCAGACAGGGATCTGAAGAGATTCCCTAATGTTTCGGTAGCCAAGGATGCTCATGAAAGAACAGCAGTATAACTGAGAGGGACCTGAAAAGGGAAATGCTTAGAGACAAGAAAGAAAAAAATGGCAGCTTGAGAGGAGCCTAGGAGGCTTGAGAGAGAACAGCTGTGGCTCTTTTTCCTAACAGACTGTTTGGGGTTTGTAGTCCAAGTACTCTGCTTCTGTACTGCTGTTGTCCAATGCATGTCATTTTTGCTTTAAGAGTTAACTGCTTTACTTCATATGGGTCTACTTTGTTCACTTAAGTGGTAGGTCATAGACAAAAGAGCTAAGTCTCGAAGACCATGCAGCCAGAGGTTTACCCTTTCTAGAAGCTACACCTGGGCTGCTTCAGGGAGACTGTGTGAGATTGGAGGTTCCAAGCAGGTGCTCCTTTTGGGGATCGAAGGCAAATCACCTTAGTGAGAGGTAGCACATTCAGAGGTGGTGTGTCATGTCTCAGTAGTGCTGCCCAGCACCATAGTTAAGTGGTATAGATATACCCTCTTTACTTCAGTTCTTCATTCCATGGACTACGTTATCCAGAAGATCAAGCTACAGGTTCTTAAGTTTTCCTTATGGCCTTACCATATAATCCATTAAAGTAATTAATAGAGATTTACATACAAGTTCTCTTAAAATTCATTCTTCCTCTATTTTCTGTACATTTGAGTTGAATACAATGCACTACTAGTACATAATAAGGACCTTTAGGACCTAATCTTACACTTCCTTGGACTTGATGTCCATTCTGATCTGGTAGTATTTGCAATCATTTTGTACAGATGTCAACTGCAATGCGCAAAGAAATGGAGAATCAGACACATAGAGTGAAATTGTGATCCCACTAAAAGTTTATCTGTACTGATGCCACTATTCTGAGTGCTGCTCATGTAGACACTCCCAAATATGCCTTAATAGAGCTAGATCAGAAACAGTGATAGCAGTGTAGTGGTGGCAGCTTGTTGTTGAGCACAGAATAGATGCCCAAATATTTACATGGCTTCTTAGGCAGGTTTGTAGCCCTTGCAGAGTTTTCTGATGCTATGGCTGCACTGTTATCAATTCCCAAACTAGATAATATAAAGCTAACATATCCACAGACACTGTGGTCCCAGGTGTGGCTTCTGTGTAGATATACCCTGAATCAATGGCTTTGATTTGGCTTTAGTTGGACCAACAGTTCACGAAAATCCCTATTCTAAGTGGAAGTCGCTGACTATAAATAAAGATGTTGCCTCAATTACCCCTCTATGAGGTTGTGAATGACATCCTCCATGATGCTATAGGTAGGTGCAATCTCAAAGTCATGCCCCTACCCCTTAAGTATGCTATCTATCATTTCTCACCTGAAGAGGCTATGACTCAGCAGCTTTGCAAGTACATACTCAGCACAGTCTTGCTTATCTGTACCACAATTACCCTAAATGCCTTGTTATCCATTACAAGAGGCCTATGTGCATTAATTTTATGAAAACATCCTTTGGTTATCTGATATTTTGATGCTTATTAAGTATGCCCTTGAAGTCTGTACTGCATTTTAAAAATGCCATGTTTATCCAGATTTCTTTCACATAGTTTCAAAATGCTGCTTAATGAGCCCTGTCCTTAATAGGCCTAGGTTCTGAGCATTCTTGCCAGTGCTTATTGCAGCTAAGGTTTTCATTTGCACCTGTCTAGAGGTCAGTTTAATTTGACATGTTAATTTCCATGCCTCCTATAACAAAGATATACTACCAAAGCTATTTAGGCATCTATAGCTCATTTTTAAGATGCCAAGGTTCTTTTAACGAGATACGATGAATCATTCAGTTTCAGTATAATCCAAAAACAGGCTGTCACTGATAATTAAGAGATAAGAATGAAAATGCACTGAATCTCTTAGCATCATTAGCTTCTGCCCTGCACTGTCCACCGTTCAGAAGGCAGCACTGAGCATAGGAACATCAGAGGGACTAATTACTAAATGGCACCACTGCTAAAGCAAGCCATCAGATGTCTTGGTGAGGTTAAGGGGGGCAAAAGAGAGATGCTGCATCACATATGTTCCAGGACCTATGGCAATAGGAGTGTCCTGATCTTAAAGCCTTTTCACCTCCCTTGAATGAAGTACCCTTCAAGGGGAGAGTGAAACAAGAACTCTTAGAGAACTATTGATGTATTATATTTTGTATCTACTACTGTAGATTGTGCCACCAAAGGGAGATAATGTGGCTTTTAATATAAAGAACTGTTTTGAAAATATGGTTTCAAATGGTTATGCCCTATCAACAAAGGCCATATGTTTTTGAAAACAGAATTCTCTGGGTATAGCAAATTGCATGCTGATAAGCACAGTTTTACACATAGAACAGGTTCTTTGATCTTCCGTCTCCATTCCCAGTACATCTCCAGTAATCTCTAATGACAATAAGGGAAACACATTCCCCAGTGTCCAGATAATTATTTTCACCCATAAAATCTTGTGGCATCTTTTCCCTTATTTTCCCCACCGTACTGCTAGTGAACCGAGATACTTCAGCAGGATTTGCTATTTCACTTTCCTGTGGTTTATGGCTTTAACCACTGCTAACACTGACAGTGTTGCAACTGTGTAAGATTAATTACTCCTGGCATGGCAGCAGAATAACTCTCAAATCCCTGAGTGGCTAGTATTGAGCTTTTTTTTAATCTCCTAGATGTAAACTAACTAGAACTTGGAGACTCATGCACATCTATGCACTTCTAACATACCTATTGGGCCTTTCTACACGCCACAAAAAATGGCCTTTAAAGCAGCTTAAATGCCCTTTTGCACCACTTTAATGGTTGCTGTTTACACTGTTGGTGGCATATTGCACTTCAAATGACTTTGGGATGTAACACCTCCAAGTGTTTCAATTTGCTACCTAACAACGTGCAACAGCTGCTGAGGAAAGCACCAGGCCCTGTGCAACTCAGGGGCTGTGCAAGCAACCCATGCAGGCAGGCTCCACTGAAGGGGAAAAAAAAGCAGAAAGCCTGATTTTTTTTTTCCTCCCTCGAGCCTGCCTCAGCAGTGTGGGGGCCCAGTGCTTCCCTCAGTGGCTGTGGTGGGGCTGGTGCTTCCTTCTGTGGCTGCAGTGCCCCTACAGGACTGCCAGGGCTGGATGCCTGTAGGTGGGTGGTGCCTGGGGGATGCCGCTGTGGAGGGAAGCACTACCCCCCCCCCCAAAACAGCTCAGGGACCACTCAGCCCATGGGCAACTCTCCTCCACTCAGCTCCCTCCTGCTGCTGCCTCTCTACCTGCCAGCAGAGAGGCAGGTAAGGATTGGGCCAGGGGGTTTACTTCAGTTTCATTCTCCCTAAATTGAAGCAGTGTTTTTAAAAACCCACCATTTCAATTTAGGAAGAATTAAACCAAAGTAAACCCCCGTGGTGTGTACAAGCAGCCAGTCTATCCTGTTCTTCAGGCAATAGCCAGCAGAAGATGCACTGGGACTGAAGTAGGCCTGGGCAATGCAGTGAAGCATCTGGAGTAGTTCATGCCACACTCTGTATTCTGTTACCTCATAAGCAGGATTTTTTCTCCCCCAACCCTCTGCTCTCCTCCCCCCCCAAGTGAGTTAAGCAGTGCAACAGCAGAAGAATTTGGTCCAAGAAGTTACCAGCCAGGATGCTGTTCTGGGAGATGCTCAGGAGTGTCCCTATGCACATTTAGAATGATTTGCCCTTTGAAAAGTGCCAGCCCTTCTTTATGAGAAAAATGCTAATAAAATGCATGCCAACAGCATGAAATGGTTCTCCCTTTGCAGTGTACCAAAACCTGTAAGACAGCAGCCAAGTCTGGGTGGAAAGATTACACAAACCAAACAAGAGGTTTCTTATCTCCTCCAGATTCTTAGGCTCTGGGGAAGGCAAAGCCTTTTCAGAATACTAGCCCATGGCAATCCTTTCACAACCTAGGGACACACACTTCACCACAATGTATCACTAGCAGCAACAGTCACTGCAGCACAAGAAGCAGAGGGCAACATTTCCTCAAGATCCCCTGGCTCATTGCGGTAATCAGCTGTGTTTTAAGCCGCCCCTCTAACCTCAGCCTGTTGAATCATTCCTTTCAACTGCTCCCTCCAGCCCTGCTGCAGCATGGTCCTGCTGGGAGACCTGGCACTGGTACAAACCAGCTTTCTGGAGCAGGAAGGATTTTAACTGACTTCCTTCTGAATGCCCTGGCTGCCAGTCGTTGGATCCCAGTCCCTAATTTCGGTGGTGGAGTCCGCAACCTTCCTCCCCTCCCCTGGGTGATACCCCTTTGCCCTCAGTGATAAGGCGGAGGGGGAGGGGAGAGCAGGACAGAGCTGGAGGTAATGACCGGGGCCCGAAGCAGTTGCCAGAGGTCTCCCCCCCCCGCCCCCCCCGTGGTTGCACCTGTGGGAAGGAAGGACAGGTATGGGGCTGAGCTCGC
>NW_017728943.1:116655781-116688837 GCF_001723895.1 Crocodylus porosus | reverse complement strand
GGGCGGGGAGGAGAAGGAGTCATGCCGGGACGGGGCTGGGATGCTAAACCCCAAGGATCAGGCACCGTCCTGGAGGCTGAGCGCGAAGGGAGCAACTCAGTCCGGCTAGAAAGCGAGATTTCCTTGGCCCTGGGAGGGGGATAGCTGCTTTCCTTGGCTCGGCCCCCGCAAGGAAGCTGAAGGGCTCTCATTGAAAGGCGGCTTCTTTTTGGATCATATGTGAAGCGGCTCCGGTTGAAGCCCCAGGTCCCTTGGGACCCTTCCCCCCCCCCACACACACACACACACACCCGGAGCTATGCCTGCTGCCCACCTGGATCGGGCTTGGATTTGGGGTTTCAGGGCGGGCACAGCACAGTGTTGGCCAGGGGAAGGGAGGCTCCTTAAACCGATGCCTCTTGCTGCTTTGCGACCGAGCGCAGATGCCAGCGTGTTGCTGAACTGCCCCGTGGAGACAGAGGACTGGGAAAGAGCTGGAGAGGCGGGAAGGGGGGAGGGCGAAATTGTCACCTTGGGCTGGTGTGGGAAGGAATGGCTTACCAAGATCAGAGCGGGGGAGGCGAGAACAGGAGGCAGCGCTCAGGGGCAGACAGCGTTAGATAAGAGACGCTTCCACCAGGGCAGAGACAAGGGGGCACCGCTGCTAATCCCTGGCTGGAGCGATTTCCCACCTGTTCAGAAGCTAAGCGGGCTCCCAAAGAAATGCTGCAGACTAGCTGGAGAGGAGCGCACCCAGACAGAGCCTTGCCCGGCTGTGCTGTCCTTTGGGGAGACGTTGTGCCTAGTTTAGGAGACAGAAGGATTCCAACAGGGACTGAACACACACACACGCGCACACACACACACACACACACACACACCCTTCCCCCGCGCCCCCAGAGCCCTGCCTCCTACCCACACACACTCCTTCCTCAATCCCAGGCACCTCCCTTCTCCCCACCCAGCGCACACATATCTTTCTCCCCTCCGTCCTGGATGCCACACAACCTCCCCTCCAGAAACACATCTAAAAGCATGTACCTTTCTTCCCTCCTCCGCTGGCACACATTCAAACCCGTCTTTCCCTCACTTCTTCCCGAGGATGCACAACTTCCTCCCATCCCGTCTACACACTTCTTCTCCTTCCCTCCCAGACACACGCCACCATTTTTCTCCCATCCTATCTACACACACACACTTACTTCTTCTCCTTCCCTCCCATACACCCCCCCACACCTTTCTCCAATCCTATCTACAATATACACACGCGCACCCAGTTCTCCTTCCCTCCCACGCACCCTCACTTTTCTACCATCCTCCCTATACACACACACACACACACGCAAGTTGCTTCTCCTTCCCTTTCAGACACTGACCCATCCCTCCCTCTCATTCACGCACCTCCCCCGAGAAATTAGGCACACGCATACCCACAGAATACTAGGTGATCATGATAACAGCCAATTCGGCCCTTCCTTTCTTGGACCCATGAGATCCTATACTCTGCCAGAGACATCTATCGAAGAGGGGATCAGGCCCATTACAACTAGTTACTGCCTTGGAGATGTGTGGCAGTATTTCCAAGCTTCCTGGCAGATAAATCCAACTCCGGATAAAAGTATTTAATAGTGGGGGAGTAATTATACAAAACTGCCTTTTAATTTTCATAGGAGGGGATTTTTTAATGAATTGTAATTGTTTCTTGCCTGGGTGAGCCTTTAATATCTGTAAATCTGATTTCCCTAAAGAGAGGCAGGTAAGAACAGAATTAAATCGAATCCTTCCATTTGTATAACATCTGTGAGACAGAGATCAGAGTAGTGTAAATTTCTATTAGAAAACAGCACCACCTACTGAAAGTAGGGAACACAACAGGTGGAAATGCTGTGAGGTATGGGAAATTCGTTTCCAATGTACATTTTACTGAGAGAGAGCAATATTATTTCTTGCATTACTTTTTTCCATTTAATTTTTACAAATGTTTAGGATAGGAGGGAAGGATGAGAGAAAACGCTATTTGGAATTTAAAAGCAAGGTTATATTGGTATCCCAGTGGTCATACTTAACTTTATAAAATGTTACTGATTTAAGTTAATAAATGATAATATGATCTCTTGGCCAAGAAAAACAAATCAGCAATGTTTCTATAAAACAATCTGCATTTACATGAATTTAAATTACTTTTTTAAAGCATCTCCATACTTTTCAGAGAACAGAGGTAGCAAGTAACTTTTTAATGTATGATTCAGCTTGGCCTATTTGTACAAATAGGGGATAATTAACAGGAATAGCATGACAATTGGCATCTGGTGATTACAGTCTTAAGGTAACTGAGAAGGAAGTGTTAAAGTTATTGCAGCAGTGAAGGGAACTGCACAGCAGATATATTTTTCCAATAGTGAAAATGTCAGCTACACAAATTGAGCAGTTAAGAAACTTCTCAGAGAAGAAATTTGTGTCACTGGCAGCATCTGTGTAAGAGCAGTTAATATATTGCATCTTAGTAATAAAAAACTTGGCAGATAGAGTTAAGGGAAATGCAGGTTGTAGTTTAGGCTGAAGTAGTCCTAATCAGAAAACTATGGTTTCTAATTACACTTTAGGGGCTCAATTTCAAATGGAAATTGCTGGAAAGATTATATAGTGTTCTGTGGTTTGGTTCAGCCTGCCAGGCATGCCATTTCCTGGCAGCATCCTACTTGTGTAAGTGCTTCTGAATGGCAGGGTGGCCACAATTGTTTGGTCCATGTATCAAATGCATTCCGTTGGGAAAAATCAAATGTATAATATAATTCAGTAAGGATGCTTATAAGCAAATAAGTATACCACAAGCAGTCTTTGGCACTGTTTATATCAAGTAGAACCTGACCAATATATCCAGTATACCACAGTGTCATTCAAACCGTCTGTACATTTAATATTTGTATTCCAGTAGCACAGTAAGTCTAATTTTGCCAGAACCATACAGATGAAGTTTAAGAGGCAGCTTTTGCCTTAGTGAGTTCACATCAACAGATGGAGTAGGAGAAAGGGAGTAGTATTATGTCTGAACACAGACCTGAAGCCAGATCTCCTGTGCCTTAACCACAGATGATCCTTCCCCCAAATATTGCACAACTTATTAAAATAATATGTTACAGCAATGGCAGTTTTAACAACTTGAGTCGAAAATAAATGTCTAGATTGTATATAAACTAAGGGGATAGAGCACAAAAACAAATATCCATTTGGTTTTAAAACTTTCATATCAAAGTGAAATTCAAAACACTCATGCCCTACCTCCACCAAACAAGAAATAGATCATTCTGAACTGATGTATACCTCCTCGCCTCCCTTCTTATCCCTTGGTACAGAAATGTTACCATCCTTCTGCCTCTCCCCCTAAATTTTTAAAAACAAGATAAATCAAGGAATATTAATGTTATGGTTTTAGAGCCTTAGTCCTACAAGTCCTTTAGTCTTCCACAGTGCAAGTCCAGACAACTTAGACTGATACCCCCTTACTCTTGGGAGCAAAGGCAAAAAAAGGACACATCAGAAAATAAGACTTAAACTTGCTTCTCAACATGCTAAATGGATGCTTAACTGCTTGCTCTTTTTCTTACCCAATTGCTTGCCATTTGGGAGTGGTAACTTGGTGGCCTCACCACCAGTCTCTACCTAATGTGGTATCTGGATTCCCACTGTTCCCTGTTCTGTCCATCACTTTTTAACTTGAGTTCATATATATGTACAATATTTTGAACCTGAAGTGTGTGAGACAAAGCCTGGGTAACCAAAACTACTATTTCCGTCAGTAATTATCAAGCAGGACCTCTTCTGTCTAAGGTAGGGGAGTCTAAGGTCACAGGTTGCTTCCGGCCCATGAAGCTGCCTTAGTCAACTAACCAGATTCAAGGAGGGGCTGGGAATTCAGGGGTGGGATAAGTGGGGGCAGGGCCCATGCCAAATTCCAGGGAACAGAGCTCCACTAGGAATGAATTTCAGCAGCAGTGAGGCAAGTGATAGCTACATTAACCTCTGTGACTTCCAGATGCCTCTTACCTCACCACTGACATAGCCCATCCCACAGCCAGAGGTGGGTCTGGAATGGGCATTAAACTTGGTGGGCCAATGGTCTACCGTAAGGGATACTAACAAAAGTCAGGTTTTATCCCTTTTCATTGATTTCTTGCCCGTTTAAGTGTTGTATTAGCTATCAGGGGGCAGCAGGGCAGGCCCTATGAGAAGAGGCTATGGGACGTGAACCTGTTCAGCCTCCACAAGAGAAGGCTGAGGGGGGATCTAGTGGCCATTTACAAACTAGTCAGAGGGGACCAGCAGGCATTGGGGAAGTCCCTGTTCCCCCAAGCGCTATCAGGAGTGACCAGGAATAATGGTCAAAAGCTGACAGAGGATAGATTTAGGCTAGATATCAGGAGGTGCTACTTCATGGTCGGGGCGGCTAGGATCTGGAACCAACTTCCAGGAGAAGTGGTGCTGGCTCCTACCCTGGGGGTCTTTAAGAGGAGGCTAGATGTACACCTTGCTGGGGTCGTTTGACCCCGTTACTCTTTCCTGCCATGGCAGGGGGTTGGACTCGATGATCTGCTCAGGTCCCTTCTGACCCTAGAAACTATGAAACTATTTCCTTCATGAACTCCATATAGGTATTAATTACAAATATGAATAAAGCACTGTAATTCTTTCAATAAACATGAAGGAGGTTTATATGCTTCTTCTTTATTGACCTTTTAGTAGACAAACATTATTAGGCCAACAGCAAATTTGACTTCTAGCCACCACTGCATATATAGATACAGTGTACAATTAGTCAGATACAATATGGATTAAGATACACAGTAGTCATGGCCATATTCTGCTCCTATAAGTCAATGACAGCTTTGGTGTACTCTCAAATGGGAGGAGAATTGTATTCTGATGATTCAAGGAATTTAGACTGTGCAGTGTTAGAAAGATATACTTTCAACCAACCGTCATTTATATTCCAGTGAAATCTGGAAAGATGGATCCTGGATATGGCATCCCTTAGTTTACATACACTAACAAATTCAAATCATAGTATATACAAGAACAAAAACTAAATGGATAATAAACTGAGAGTGAAGTTAAATGGAAAGCAGCTGTGCAGGTTAGAGACATGGAAGGAAATAAGCAAGAAAACAACCAGCAGAAGACATCACCCTATGGTGAAGACAAAAATGAGAAAGCTGGATGCCAACACAGAACCAAGCAGCAGCACATAAGATTAATGGGGAAGTTGCATAGCATTACAATTAGGAAGCAGTTTCTTGGTAAGCCTCTCCCTTGCAACTTCTTTCCAGGGTTAACTCTGCCCCATCCACTGCCTGCCTGAAGCAACTCTACCATGTAGGCTAGCTGCTGTCTGAAAACTACAGAAATGCAGAAGAGGAAGCAGCACTTTCCCTTCTCCTTTCTAACCAGTCCTGAACCTCTCAGTTATACAAGATGATCTAGCCTGGGAATGGTGGCAGTATCTCAACCCACTTTTTAGGTTGTATTTGAGAATCATTTCTTGTCATGATCAAGTGACATGATGTCAGCAATGACCAACCTGCAGTCACTGATATGTAGAGATCCTGGTTTTCCATTTCCCATGGAAAAACAGAGAAAACACAGATTTTACCTTTTAGAAGAGAAACCCATGGATTTCCCCCCTTTGAAAAGAGTTCTGGAGGCTGGCTGAGTTCCAGCCTACAAAAGCTTGTTGCAAAAGGGGCAGGGAAGCCCTCAACCCTGCCCTGAGGGGAAAGGAAGGGGGAAGGGTAGAGCCCAACACTCACACTTACCTCCAGCAAGGAGAGTGAGCCTGAAGCAACCTCCAGTAAGTGGGGCTTGGGGGTTGTGGAGCAGGTGGGCAAGCTGGCTAGGGGCTGAGAGAACAGGGAGGTTTGCAGCCAGCCAGGCACTCTGTCCAGGAGGGGGTTTGCAGCCTCCCTACTCCTGGCTGGAGTGCTCGGCTGGCTGGAAACTGCTGCCGCTCCTCCCCACTCACTCAGCCCCCAGCCAGCTTGGGCACTCCCTAGCCGGGCACTCTGGCCGGGAGCGGGGGTTTGCAGCTGACCAGGACTGGCAGGGGTTTGCAGGCAGCTGAGCACTCTGGCTGGGAGCAGGCAGGTTGCAAACCCCCCACGGCTGGACTGCCCAGCCAGCTGCAAACTCTGGGTTGCAAACGCTGTGCTCCCCAACCTGCTGCCCTCCCCCAGACTCTCCAGAGCACAGTGTGTGCGACTGGCACAGCAGGGCCATACACAAAAGCTGCTTGCCGCTGCAAGATCTGTGCTGCCGTGGCCACACTTCCTCTGCATGCATGGGGGCAGTGCACATCCACCCTGCCCCCACCCCTCACACAGATCTGGCAGCTGGGCCCCCCTATAGTAGGGCTGGGGGGGCAAAGGCTGTGGGTGAGGGAACAAGGGGCACAAGCAGGGCTGGGGGGTTGTGGGGAGGGGGGAGTGAGGGACACTAGCAGGGCTGTGGGGGGCATTTAATTTTAACCATGGTCTTTGGGATTTTTATCAGAGAATTTGCAATTTTTTACCAGAGACTCTGTGATTTTTTTAATCACAGAAAACCAAGATCCCTGCTGATGTGTCATGTGTCAGTTACAATCAAAATGGAGGAAAAATTGAAAAAGTGTTCTTATGGACAAATGACCTCTTTTAAACAAAAAGTATCACTCCCATTTTTCTCCAAAATGTTGCTTTATATATGGTTTTCCTTTTAAAAAGCTCTGCTTAATTCAAACAGTTATCAGAGTTTTACATTTGAAAGCTGGGAATAATCATTTAATAGTGGGCTGACACTGAAGTCATGCAGTCAGTCCTGACCCCCTACTAGATCATCCTTTGTTAGCAGAAATGCAGTTCAAGAGGAACCCTCAGTATTTGAAAGGGGAAGAAAATCCAGAAAGAATCAGAAACAGAAGTGAGAAAAATATGAGGATTTGAATAAAGGGCATTAAAGGAAGCATAAGGAAAAGGGATTCAAGGATCATGTCAGGCAGTGGAGGAACAGAATGGTCTTTAGGGTTCATGGTAGTCGACTGTGAGAAGAAAAAACATTTTGGTCTAATGATAGGTAAGTCAGTCCAATATGTGAGGCATACCAAATTATTCTCTTTCACCTCTCCATGCAGTTCCACCCTGCTGATGTGGCCACCATTGTTACCTTCCTCCTGATAAGTTGACACAGCAATAGAGGGGTACCTACATTCTTACTTTGGGTGCTGAAGAGTATATGAGTGGGTGAGATGTCTGGGTGCTCCTGCTAAACAAAGACCTTAGTTTTTGGTGTTGGGAGGTCCCCCAAAACCGTGGGTCTTGAAGTTAATGCCCTTGAGAGATGTGTTATAAACTTACCTCCTCTTAGAGCATTGTTTCAGTTACTCTGAAATCCCAGGCAGAATTCTCTTCATCAGTTAACTTGGGGCAAATATGCACACTTTTCTTCACAATCTGGGGGGTGGGGGGAGGTTAGAAATTCAAAGACTAGCTTCCCATATAATCGCATGACATCAAGACATGGGGCATGACCCTATAATGCCTATGCCTACAAAGCAGCTCAGTTTGATGTTAGCCTTCTACCCAACAAGGGCACATTGTTGGTTCATTTTCAGTGTACTGTCCACTATAACCATCAAACCCTTTTTCTGAAGAGCTCTGCTTAGCCAGTTGGTCCCAAGCCTGTATTGGTGCATGGGATTGTTGTGTGGCCTTTATCCACATCTGCTTACATTTTAAGGCAGGTACAGAAGGAATGAAAAATACTGACACTCATATCAAAAGTATTTTGTCTGACAGTCTTTTAAAGAACTAGAATCAGAATCTGTTTTTCATTTCTTGTGCATGGATTTCTTGGGGGAGGGTCATTGCTTGTTTGCATACACTATGTGGTGTCTATTAATGCTGATTTCCACACAGGGAACATATTTTATATGCTTTTGGCTTACAGTATGTAGGATTTGAGGGTTTTGTTTTTATTTTGGGAGAGGGGTTTGCTAAGTTGTACTTCTAGGGTTGCTGAATTTGTTTTATTTGTTTATTCTTGAAAGATTTAAAGCCCTAGTGAGGAGTGCTTTAAATTAGGCTTTCTGGGATATGCAGACCAAAGCCCTAAGGTAAGTGGGGAAGCAGGTAACTTGGAGGAAGTAGAAGCAGGAGTGGGCAACAGGGGAAGTGTTCTCATTCTTTCTGAGAAAGTAGGGCAATCAGCTAATTCCCTCAGGTGTCTGTACATGAATGCATGGAGCCTGGGAAACAAGCAGGAGGAATTGGAAGTTCTTCCACAGTCACAGAACTATGACAGGATTGGAATACCAGAGACCTGGTGGGATAGTTCACATGATTCATAGTCATAGATTGCAAGGCTCAGAAGATCATCGGGTCCAGCCCCCTGCACCAAGCAGGAAAGACAACTGGGATTAGGTGACCCCAGCAAGGTGACCATCCAGTCTCCTCTTCAAGATCTCCAGCATAAGTGATTGCACCACCTTTGGAGGGAGCTTTTTCCAGCTTATGACTGGAGCACTGTCATGGATGGGTACAAACTGTTCAGGAAGGACAGGCAGGGAGGAGAAGAGAAGTTGCACTTTCTGTAAAAGAGCTGTATGATTGCCTAGAGCTCCAGTATAAAACTAGAGACTGCTGAAAGCCTCTGAGTTAGGGCCAGGGGAAGAGCAACAAGGATGATGCTATAGACTACCAAACTAGGAGGATTAGATGAATGAGGTTGTCTTCAAACAGCTAGCAGAAGTTTTTCAGTCTTGGCCCTGGTTGTCATGGGGAGTGTCAATCAGCCTAACATCTGCTGGGAAGGCAATACAACAGTACACAAGCAATCCAGGAAGTTTTTGGAGAGTGTTGGGGACAGCTTATTGGTGCAAGTGCTGGAGAAACCAAATAAAGGCCACCCTCTCCTTGATCTGCTGCTGACAAATGGGGAAGAATTTGTGGGGAATGTAGAAGTGGCTAGTAACTTGGACAGCAGCAACCAGGAGATAATTGAGTTCAGGATCCTGAGAAAAGGACAGATGAAGATCATCAGAGTAAGGACCTTGATTTCCAGAAAAATGAAAACTTTGGCTCAGGAAACTAATGGGCAGGATCCCCTGGGAGGCCAATCTGAGGGGAAGAGAGTCCAGGAGAGCTGGTTGTACTTTAAAGAAACTTTACTAAAGACACAGGAAAAAACCATCCCATGCACAATAAGACTAGCAAGTATGGCAGAAGACCAGTTTGGCTTAGCAGGGAAGTCTTGAGTGAACTAACACACAAAAAAGAATGGAAAAGGGAAAATATAGTGCCCATCTTTAAGAAATGGAAGAAGAAGGATCCAGGAAACTACAGACCCATCAGCCTCACCTCAGTCCCTGAAGAGATCATGAAGCAGGTCTTCAAGGAATCAATTTCTAAGCACTTTTAGGAGAAGAAGATAATTAGGATGAGTCAGCATACATTCACCAAAGGCAAGTCCTGCCTAACCAACCTGATTGTCTTCTATGACAAGATGACTGGCTCTGTGGAAGTGGGGAGAGCAGTGGACATGATATACCTTGACCTTAGCAATGCTTTTGATATGGTCTCTCACAACATTCTCACCAGCAAGCTAAGGGAGTAGAGGCTCTAAGGTGGACAGAAAACTGGCTAGCTCAGAGGGTAATAATCAATGGTTTGATGTCTAGCTGGCAGCAGGTATCAGGTGGAATACCCCATGGGTCAGTCCTGTGGCCAGTTTTGTTCATTATCTTCATCAATGACCTTGAAGATGGGATGGAATGTACCTTCAGCAAGTTTATAGATAAAACTGGAGGGAGTAATAGATATGCTGGAAGATAGGGCTAGGATTCAGAGAGACCTAGACAGCTTAGAGGACTGAATCAAAAGCAATTTCTTGAGGTTCAATAAGGAGAGGTGCAAAGTCCTGCACTTAGGACACAACGATCCCATACACCAATACAGGCTTGGGACCAACTGGCTAAG
This sequence comes from Crocodylus porosus, assembly GCF_001723895.1. Taxonomy (NCBI): domain Eukaryota; kingdom Metazoa; phylum Chordata; order Crocodylia; family Crocodylidae; genus Crocodylus; species Crocodylus porosus. Next base: position 116,678,857 of record NW_017728943.1, on the reverse strand, counting down.
CAGAGCTCTTCAGAAAAAAGGATTTGATGGTTATAGTGGACAGTACACTGAAAATGTACCAACAATGTACCCTTGTTGGGTAGAAGGCTAACATCAAACTGAGCTGCTTTGTAGGAGTGTTGCCAGTCTATTGAGGGAAATGGTTATTCTCGTCTGTTCAGCACTGCTGAGGCCAAATCTGGAGTACTGTGTCCAGTTTTGAGCCTCCTCCTACAGAAAGGATATAGATAATTTGGAAAGAGTCCAGCAGAGGGAAACAAACATGGTTAGGGGACTGGAACCCATGACTCATATGGAGAGGCTCTGGGACCTGGGCTTATTTAGTCTGCAGAAGAGAAAACTGAGGAGAGATTTAATAGCAGCCTTCAACTCCCTGAAGGGTGGTTCCAAAGAGGATAGAGTTAGACTATTCTCAGTGGTGACAGATGACAGAAAGTTATAGCAAAGGAAGTTAAGGTTAGATATTAGGAAAAAATCTCACTAGGAGAGTGATAAAACACTGAAACAGGTACCCTGAGAGGCTGTGGAGTCCTTAGAGGTTCTAAGACCTGGCGAAACAAAGCCTTGGCTGGGATGGTGCAGTTGGAGATGGTCCTGCTCTAAGCAGGGGGTTGAACTAAATGACCTCCTGAGGTCCCTTCCAGCCCTAATTTTCTATGATTCTATTACTTCTTTTTTTAAGCGGTGAGTCTGTGTTTTTGTATCTTTGTAAGAGAGTCTTTTTAAATGTTCTAGGATTGTTTTGCCATTTTATGTGCCTAAATGAGAGTGGTTTACATTACAAGTTCACTTCTCATTAGGAACTGACATTAATATCTGAGACATCCATTTCTGAATTATTGAAACTAATAGAGATTTAAAGATGGGCTTATTAAGCTAGTTAAAAATATGTATACAAACAAGATACAATAAGATTAGTTGTTGCTCTTGTTGTTGTTCAGTTTTTGTCTTATTTTGGTTTGATTTGAAGTCTACATATTTGTTGAAGAATAAGGGGTGGTCATAATATATATAACTATATATCCTTTCTTATCCCACTCATCCAGTTCCCTATCTTTTATTTGCCATTACTTCCTTTTGTATCTCTTCTTTATTTAGGTCCAGAGTGTGTCGTGCTTGTTCACAGTAGGGGCATCTACATGTGCACTTTATTGCAGACTTGACTAATTAGCTCCACAGTAAACATCATCATCTATACATACGGAGCTATTAGGCTGGGGTAAGCTAACTAAGTCCACCATAGGATAGTACTGCCAGGTACAAGTACTATCCTATAGTGAAGTTATTTACTCCTGCCAGCTAGCCCCTCACTGTAGCACCCTCATGTCCCAGGCAATCCCTTCACAGCACATTAAGCCGGAGCACAGCAGCTTCAGGCTGGCAGCCTGACCCTCTGGGCCCCCATCAGCTCAGGCTGGGACCCCCTGGCTCAACATGCTGCAGTCCTAGACTGTACCAGAGTTTATTGTGTCACATTAGTTGCACATGTAGAAGTGCCCAGTGTCCTCCAGATATTAAAAATAAAACAGAGTAGTAGAATCTTAAATCATTAATCTATATGTTCTTCCAGGCAGAAATCATGGTATTTGTGTGTTCTTAGAGAAAGTGACCACATGTTTAGAAACATGATTGATGTGCAATAAAAGCAATTAGGAGCGCATTATATGTATTTAGTGCATGATAATTTTCTCACATTTTCACCTTGTACTTCTTTAAAAAGCAATGAGTTGGGAAGAAAATATTGCATTTTTTTCCAGCTCATACTGTCAGAAGTGTGGTTTACTGGTTAGCTCAGTGGCAATTTGATGTCTATGCCTCATATGTAGTATCAACATCTATGTGGTAAAGTTATTAAATAGTGGGTGCATCTACATATGCAGTGGACTACACAGTTTCTACTTTGCAGTCATTTAGTACTTGCAGCCCTGACACCACAAGGGTGATTTCCAATACTACTATGCAATAGGGCTGTGCAAAGCTTCCGGTGCTGATTTGATTCAGAGGAGATTCAACCCAATTTAGCTGCCGAATCTCCAAATCTGAAGCAAATCAGGAGACTCATTAATCTCTCTGAATCCAACTGGAAGCCTACAAATCGATTCAGAGAGATTCAACAATTCAGCCGTAGACATAGCTTTATATATTTTTTCTATATAGCTCACGGTTCCAGGTGCAGCTTGTGAATGCTGATATGTTGGGGCAGATGGAGCATCCCACAGGAGTGGGGGCGGGGGGCAGTTCCTGCACACTCGGCAGCAGACCTGGAACTGGACCAAAAATACTTCCGGTCCACTTCCGGATCTGCCACCGAGCACATGCCCCACCCCCCCACTCATGTGGGACACTGCATCCACCCCACCATCTCAGCACTCACAAGCCACACCTGATACCTTGAGGTATGTAGAAAAAGCATACACAGCTGTATGGCCGAATCACTGATTCTCCAAATCAGAATTGAATCTTCAGATTCAGATGCAGCTGAATTGAATGAGGACAGTGATCTGAATCAGCAGATCGAATCATTGTCCCCTGAATTGGGCCAAATCTGCATCAAATATTGCCCGCTTCACACGCCCTTATTGTGCAGTATTATCAGCATCATGGTTCATGCCCACCAAGACTACGTTGCTGTAACAATGAGCTACAGGTGACATAGTTCGGTGCTACGGTGACACAGTGTCTCATGTAGACACACCCAGTTATGAGAAAATACCACCTGGTACTTCATATTAAATAACTTTTAACACCACTGCAGATATCAATATACCAATTCATGTCTTGTACAATTACATAAAGACAGGTGTCTCTGTTTGCACACCATTTGTGATAGAAGCTTACCCTGTGTAATCTCTGCTGCTTGGTAAATGTTTGACTATTAAGTCATTTCCCTCCCCCTCCTACCTTGTATCGGGGAGTTGATACAGGAGCAGAAAAGAAGCATTTATACTGTTGTATTTATTTTGTATTCAGTTTAAACTGGTATGACTAAGGACAGAATTTGGCCAAGCAGACAATTAAGTGATTAGTTGGTATTTGTAGAATAATTCTATTTTTGTGAACTGTGATAACGGAAAAATTGTCCTGTGAGTTCAGACCAGTGTGCTGATTGTGAATAATGCCAGATGCTGCAGAATAGAGTTAGTCAGAAATATGCTGTTGTAACAATTTTCTACTGCAAAAAAAAACCTGTTTTGACAAAACAGATTTTTTCATTAAATCATACCAATTTTCATAAAACCCCCAAAACAAACATTACAACATTACTTTGGGGAAAATTTAATTTAAATATTTATGTTCCTATTAGATTTTTTTTCATGACGTCAGTAGTAGCATTGCATACTAATATACATGCAAATTATAATATATAAAAACTCTACTAGTAGCATAATATACCTGCTGTTAGGGACATATCATCATATGATATAATAGCTGATATGTGCTAACCTATTGTATTTTTAATTTATGAAAGCTTTTAAAAAATAATTAAGGTAGTTGCTACTGAGAAGTTATTGAAAAATGTACTAGTTTGGCATTTTGGAAGATTGTCATGAAATGAAATATAACAAAGTAAAAACATATAGAAATGTAAAACACATAATATAATTCCTAAAAAAATAAATTCCAAAACAAGGTTACATAATTCTTAAGCATTTTATTCCAAAACTTTTATTTCTTAAATGAAATATCAAAATTCTAAAACAACTTCAAACTTCATAAACTAAACTTTTTAAAGGAATTTTTCCAAAATCTATATATTTTAATTCCATTGAATGGAAAGGGTAAAAGTGTTCATTTTAATTCTATTTCAGAACTGAAACAAATTTTGAAATTTACAATGAAATTAGTACCATGAGTGTTGACCAGCTCTGCTTCAGATAAAGATACAAGTAACTATGCAGGGAATCCTTTTTGGAATAAACAGATCACGAAGGAAGTTTCTTGTGATCAGTTTCTGTCTAACTTATGGTATATCCAGAAGCTCAAGGGTATATATCTTTTATCCAACATAACTTATTGTTTATCCTTATAAATATTTAATCCTTTTTTGAAAGCAGGTTTCAATGATACCTTGTGGTACATTGGTTAATTATACGTTGTATTAAAATACGGGTTCTCTTATATTAAAGTTATTTATTTTTAAGTTTCATCAGCTGGCCTCCTGTCTTTGAGCTCTGAGATATAGTAATGAAGACTACCTAATAGGCCAGGCAAGTGAATGTGGAAAGTCTGAAACGGCACTAAGTTATCTTCATATAGAAAAGCTTTGAAATACCATGGATAAGATCCTTAGCACCTCCATTGTGATGTTGACAGAATGGAAGAAGACAGAGAAATGGGCCTTCTTTCTGCAGATACGGCTGTGAAATCTATCCTGCTTCCCTCTTGTCCAGCAATAACAGCCATATCTGCAGAACAGTTATGTGTCACATAACTCCTTATGTATAGGGGGTATTTTGCAGACGTAGTCAGAAAAGCCAATTCATCTTTATCAAATAAAATAAAAATCCCAATCTTCCCCTCCCTACCCCACCCCACCCCTGAGATTAAAATCCAGTCCCTTTTTTGGAACCTAGATGCTGTCAATTATTTCCCCATATTTTTTCGCATTCTCAGGGCACCTCTTTACTCAACTGCTTCTTTACATGACTGTCATGTTAAAACATGCCATGATCCATTTTTATACTTCAAGCTCCCACATCAGTACTCACTCTCCTCTTTATTTCTCTTTCCCTTCTCCCCATCTTCCACCACTAATTATTTCCCTTCTAGCTCTCAGGCCATCTTCTCACATCTCCTGATCTTCTAGTTTCAAAAGCACATCCTTATCTACCTCACTTCTCCAACTTTAAGAGTACATGCTGATCTAACTCTCTTTACCCACTTACTATACCCTTTATTTCTGTATATTCCCTGTCATCTCCCATGAACACGGTGTTTAATTCTTTCTTGAAGGCAAACTTTGATGATATCTTGTGGTAGTGAGATACATCATTTAATTATACTTTGTATAAAAATATAGGTTTTCTTATATTAAAGATGACACCTCTGTTGCTCTCTTACATTACACTGTGACTCCTTCAGGGGAAGGACTTACTGGGCATGGTCCTTCACAGGATTCCTGCACTTCACACAACAGCAACAGCAGCAAGGCCCTCATGGAGCTGTATGACCCAAAGAGCTCCCCATGCAGGTCTGCAAGAACAAAGAACATCTGAGAAGTCTCCTGCAGCAACCAATCTAAGAGCACAAAAGAGAGAAGAGAAAAAGGACCCCCCTACATAGGCCATAAAACTAGACTGTGTACTCGTTGTCTTAGAAATCATTAACTTCTGACTGTGTGCAAGCAGATCCTGCAGAGGATTCATTGAAATGTTACATGGGTTGTCATAGATGCAATCAATGATTTTCTTTTCCCTCAAATAAATTTCAGTGAAGGTATCAGGGGGAAAGATGAGCAGTAAGAGATGCTGACAATTTTCTTTTCAATGGCTTCTGTCAAAACAAAAATTATAATAACATACAAAGCCCCCACTACTGGTTAATGACCATATACTGTAGTCAGCTTATATTAGTGATATTGATCTTTCCTCAGCAGTGTGTTACACAACACTTACAGAAACAACAGCTACTGCTGGAGGCCTGCATGTGTCACAATAACTAGGCATAACTGGACAGAGTCAAAGGTGGTTTGACAAGCTAAATTCAGAAGGCTAAATTCAGCCCTAGTGAAGATTGGACTAACTTAATTTACTATAGAAGAGATGTACCATTTGCACGAGAGCTGAATTCAGTCTTAAGGTGGTTGTGGTTTATAGTGGGAGTTGGCAGTCTTCAATAAGCAGTGGACAGAAATAAGGCCACTGAATTGTAAAGCATGCTGGCACTTGAGATCTGGCTGGCCCCACTAGCTGGCCCCACTACCACCCCGAGTTGGCTGCTGCTGCTCCAGCCTTCCATGCTCTGTGCCAGAGGATGCTCTCTGAGTCTTATGCCACACAGCTTCACCCAGGACTGCCACCCTTCCTGACCCTTCAGTAATATAACTGGCAGGGGGGAGGGGAGGGGGGAAGGATAGGAGATAGAGGCAACCCCCCAGTCACTGACTAAGGGGGGATGAAAAAAAGTCTCTGCTGCTAGCAGTCACACATTTGTGCTCATGATCAAATTCAGCAGCGAGAGAAGCAATGGCTGCAGAGGGCATGAGAGAAACAGCAAGCACTGCTGCAGAAAACTGGAACAGAACACCAGAGCAGAGGGGTCCTGGGGGCTCCTCCTCTAGGTCATCACTTGCACCCCCATCACCCACACGTACTTACATACCTGTGCCCCCATCACCCACACCTACTCACATACCTGTACATACTTGTGCCTCCATTACCCACACTCACTTACCTACCTGTGCTGTGGGCTAAATGGATGCAATTGCTCAGTGGGCAAGATCTGGCCCATGGGCCATAGGTTGCCAAACCCTGGTTCATAAATTTATGTTTAAGACTGCTCACATTATTATAATTTCCTTTTTGTATGAAGCTGTTCTTCACAGCAGGTCTGGACGAAAAGGAGAATAAATATTATAAAATTATTTTTCATTGACATATTTGAAGCATTTATATATGTTAAATTACACACACACACACACTTAGATATTTCCTAGCTGACTATTTTCCTTCAAAGATGTATTGTAACAGGAAATAATGCATCAAGTTTACTTTTATTTGGTGCCAATTCCTCCCAGGGCTTTTCCATATACAGGGAATAAAAAGAGGAAATAAAATTATAAGAGAGAAAGACAAGATAAAATAATTAGATGATATAAACTCTACAGCATTTCCATATTTTATCAAGAATAAATACCTTTGCTAATCTTTGCAGTCAAAATAAAAATGTTAGCTCTAACAGCAGGACTAGACTTTCTTTTTGAATAAGCAAAATGACATTCTTAAAGAAGAAAGACATTATGTTCTTCTATATGGGAGGGGACTAGCACTACTAACTAACTCATCATAAATAATGGAAACAGTAAAATATAAAATGCCTCTCTTTATACAGAGAAATAAATAAATAAATAAAGGAAAAGGTACACTAATGAATAAGCAAACCTAAAGCCCAGCATGTTAAAATAACTAAGTAAAAATAGAATGGGTCATACATCCTGAGCAACATGTGTGTGGTTGTGCCACATTGTGACACAAAAGAAGAGACAAAAGAATAAAACTACAAAATTAACTCTGCCTGACAGGTACTAAAGCTTTAGTTCTCACCTTCCCAGAAAATTTCCCTTGCCGAAATTGCTAATTGGCCCTGACTGCAGAAGAAAACACAAAACCAATACATCTCCAAGGGAGTTTTTAGTCTTTTGATGCTGGTTCCTTTACCTGCCCTGCAGGTCTTCTTTGAGAAAGAAGCCAGTTGGAGAGGGGATGGATACATCTCCTCCTTTACTGCAATCACTGGTAAAGAAAGAGAGCAAAGAACTCAGGGGTGAGAGAGGTCATAGGGAGGGAGAGAAAGAATTGATGGAAAAGACAGAAATCCATAGGGAGGGGAATTGGGAAAGCAAAGGACAAGAGACAAAGGAGGGAGGAGATGAGTGGACAAAGACTAACCAAAACAACTGGCCTACATCTATGCAATTAGTAAGATTCAATTGCTTGGATGTAGGTCAGTTGATGTAGGCCAGCAGATGGAGGGAAGTGATTGTTCCCCTCTATTCAGCATTGGTGAGGCCATGTCTGGAGTACTGTGCCTAGTTATGGGCCCCCCACTATAGGAAGAATGTAGACAAATTGGAGAGAGTCTAGCACAGGGCAACAAAAATGGTTAGGGGACTGGGAGAAGAGAGGCTGAGGGAACTGGGCTTATTTAATTTGACGAACAGAAGACTGAGGGGAGATTTAAAAGCAGCCTTCAGCTACCTAAAGGGTGGATCCAAAGAGGATGTAGCTAAACTGTTCTCAGTAGTGGCAGATGACAGAAAAAAAGAAGCAATATTCTCAAGTTGCAGCAAGGGAAGTTTAGGTTACATATTAGGAATGTCTTTCTCACTAGGAGGGTAGTAAAACACTGAAACAAGTTATCCAGAGAGGTTATGAAATTTCCATCCTTGGAGATTTGTAAGATCCAGCTAGACAAAGCCTTGGCTGGGATGATGTAGTTGGGGATGGTCCTGTTTGCTAGATGACCTCCTTCCAACCCTAATTTTCTATGATTCTATGAATAGCCATGTTCTGGTCTACAACATTCTACAATGAGATCCATTAAATACTGTGAATTCTCCAGCAGTTATACGAGGAAGATGAGGCATACTTTGGGCATTAGTGCATTCTATGCTGAGAATATCAAGTAACTGTTCTTTGTGGTCTCCCTTCCAAACCTTCCCCGCCAGTTTTTTGCACGATGTGTTTTGGCACTTCTCTTCTTTCTGAGACGAGCTTTAATGTTCTCGATCACTTTCTGACCCAAGGCTGAATAAGGCAGAAGCATCTGCTGGCAAGAAAATAAGATCCATAAATCCCAGATGACTTTCCAGTTGCATTGTATGTACTGTCCAGTTATCTAGAATTATGAAGATTTCCTAACTTACTTGCAACAGTGATCATCAATCCAACAGAAGTGCTTTCTGGAAATTGAAACTGTCATCCATGCATTCAAATGTACTTCTGAGACTACAGCTGACAAATTCAAAATCAATAAGACAAAAAACTGATGTCCTGTCATCTTGGCTTGGATCATAAAACTTGCCAGGCCCATTTTATTAGAATAGGATTTGATCCAGCAATGTGCTTGAAATGCAGTTTTCTGAGTTGCTGCAGTCCAGCTCTGTGCCTCCTTGCATCTAAGAAGTAGCTGCACATTTACCATTTTGTACAAGATGCACATTTTTAAATCTCTCTCTTTTTATTTCTGCCCTGCTTTCATCATATGTTCTTTGGATTCCTCTAGCTAAACAATCACAGTCCACACAAAACAAGAGGTTCACTGCCTGTCTCTCTCTTTTTCTCTCTCACACACACACAGGCATGCACACACTAATATCTGAATCAAAGACCATTTTTTAATATGTACATACATCATCTTCCATCTTAACCTACCTGGGCTTCAGCGACTCACCAAGCCATACTTCCATGTTTAGTTTTGTCCAAATATTTTTTAACTGCTTTTTTTTTTTAACCACTTCCATCCTTGGCTTGCCAACTATGCTCTGCATACAAACCAAGTAAGTTAAGGAGCTAGGTTGGGCCTCAGAAGGTTTGGCCTGGATTTAAAAGGGATATGGTGAACCAGAATGAGTGAAAGGCACAGGTAAAAACAACAAGGGTTGAGTGAGGTTTCAAGAAGAGATTTATCTCTTCACAACAGTATTAGTTGTGCAGCAACTCAGAAAAAGGAAGGGGCTCCCTGATGATTCTACTTTACTTCTTCAGAACCCAAAGGCAACTAAGTCTAGGAAGTCCTAATGCAAAGGTGCGGGACTTCTCCTGTGCTGCTGAATCAGCATACCTGTTCACAAGAGTGGCAGGGACATGGACAGTCCTCCAAAGGCCTCTCTCTGAGCACAGAGATTCTATATTCCCTCATATGTGTGAGCCCTCCCAGGGCCAAAACCAACTTTCTTACTACTTCTTCCTGACACATTCCTCAGGGACCTCTCATCTCCCACCTAACCCAGTCATTCTTAGCTCTTTCAAAATCCTTCTCACACTCTTCTAGGCACATTAATAGCTGTACTACCAATGATCTCCCCTCCCTCTCCTGCCTCCTTCTCCCCACTAGTGGTCATTCCTAACAGAAGCCCCACCTGCCTCTCAAGTAGATAGATAGATAGATAGATAGATAGATCCCCTTGTTCCACTCCCCACAATTTATTGGCTCACAGAATCCCCCAATGATGCCTTACAGGTTTCTTCCATCTGCCCCAAGGAACCCTGCTCTCCCAGGCAGTTGCTTATTTACTCAGCCTCTTTACTCAATAGGAATGTCACCATCCACATCTGACTCCCAAGCAGGCCTCCCTTTCACTTTCAGTTATTTAACGTAGATATTTAACATAGATAGAAATCATAGACAATTAAGATTGAAAGAGGTCTCCTCCAGAGGGCATCTCGATCAGTTGATGTGAACCTTTAGTGCACATCTTACATGCCGTTAATGTGACTGAATATACTCTAGCTCAATCTGAACTCAATTTGAGCTGGAGTAAACTGTTCTTGACATCACCATCCACATGTGCATTTATGCACAGTAATTTACTACACTGCCAGATACTACTTTTATCAGACAGGACTATCCAGCAGTGAAACAAATTAGTTTATTGTGTCCTAATTGCTGTAAACTGAGGTTAGGAGCCAGGGGTCAGAGAATTAGTGCTGAGTTCCATAGGAAATCTGAGATTAGGGTCAAAGAGGACAAGCCAAGTCAGGATGCCAGGGAAACTAGAGAGAGCAGAGCCAGTGCCAAGATCAGGGTCAGGAAAACCCAAAGACACATCAGAAATCAGGAAAATGAAGGACAGCAGTGAATATGAGGCTTGCTGGGACAGACTGAGGCTGTCAAGGTATACCGGCTGCCTGAGGCAGCAGGTGCTTTTAAAAGAGGTGAGTGGCACTTCCAGCAGCCAATCTGGTTGCGTAGGACTGGGTCAGTCACATTAGCTAGGGATCAGGGGCATGTATGATAACTCACGTGCACTGTAACAGAAAGCACTGGGGCTGCAGTGCCATTGTGCTGCAAGATCTGCTGTACGCATCAAGCAGCCATATTTCAAAACAAATAGGTAAAGCATATTTGTTCTAGGTCTCATCTGTTATCATAGAATGGAAGTGATTTCTTGATATTCCTTTCAGTAAGAAAGAAAGAGTTGCACCACTTGTCCCTAAAGCATCATGAATGAGTGATGAAGTAGACCACAAGAGAAAACAAGTCCTTGCTACTCACTTATTTTTAACAGGGAGGGGGGTCATTAATCTGAGCACCTACACAAGATTAATCAGAGCATTAATTTATTCGTGGGAATAAATCCTAATTTAAATTTGTTCATTTTAGTGCATTTCATATGTTTTAATGTCTGAAAGCCCACGCAGGGAGACCTCAACTATATAAAATAATTTAATCCATATACTCAATGAACATTATAGACATCTTTACACATGCTCTGGGAATAGGGGGGGGGGACTTTCATTAAAGCGGCTCCAAAAGCCGCTCTAATGAAATTACCCACGGTGTCTCGTGTATTCAGAACCCCATGCTTCAAAATAGTGGCAGTGTCAATGACCTTTAGTTAAAGTGCCCCCACCACCGTTTTGAAACAGGGGGATGCTAAATGCATAATACGTAGAAGTTGCTGGAGCTCACCAATTAGCACACTCCAACAGACTCGAGTAATCTGTTCCAATGCAAGTGCACTACTGGAGCAGTGTCCCTGCACATCTACAGGCACCAAATAATTCTTCATTTATTTTAATAAGTAATTTTTTCATGTGGGGTGTTAGTTCGGGAAACTAATTTAATCTCTTTGAATGCAGCAGAGAGCAATTTGTAGGGCATATGTCAGAATTATTTGCATACAAGACTTTTCTGTACATATTTAAATTGCTGGCTTGTCTGGTCTGTTTTTTCAGTGAGTACTGCAGCAGTCTAACTATACTCATAATGTGGTTTTTACCACTTTGCCTGCAGGAAAAAAAACTTCTGTAATTATTGCAATGCCATTTGTTTTGTTTATCTTGCATGGAAATTAAATGCATCATTATGTATTAGATGAAACAGCATTTGAGGTTCCAAATTAGCAGATTAGGACAAAGATTAGCATGCTTTTATGTAACCACAAGTGGGTAATATCATTCTATCATAGACTAGCCTACCTGTCCCTTGAAGCAGCAGAAGCTTCTTGACAAAATGGGTGACTGCAACAGCCTGGTTCTCCTCTGCCCTGCAAATAGTAGAAATCTACCCATGCAATTTTCAGACAGATTTAGTAATGTATTACATTCACTGGGATTTTGATCCTCTTTCTTGCATCAGTCTATGGATATATATGGAGAGGTTGACGTAACCTCTCTTCTGATCTTGAAATCATTACTCAGCGGCAGATTAATGCATGAGCCCATGTAGCCTGGGCCCAAAGGCCTCTACCAATCAGGGGCCCTCTCAGGTGCCGGGGCAGCATAGCCCAGGGGAGCATCCTGGACACAGGCATCTAGGGTGGGCAGTGTGCACCTCTTCCCCTCCAACTGGGCCAGGGCCAGAGGCTAGGGACAGGAGTGGGGTGCCCTGCAGGTGGTGGTGGCTTCTTGAGGCCATCTGTTGCTAGGAGGTCCCCATGGGAGGCCCCTCTCCAGCTCCCCCCTACCTGCAGGCAGCAGCCCAGGTAGGCAGCCAGGGGTGCCACAGAGACTGTGCCCACCCCCTTAAGATCTCCCCCCAGAGCAGCTCATCCTGCACCTCTGGGGGACTGCAGGCCTGGTTGTACAATGCCCACCAGGCAGAGGGGTCAGGCCGGACTGGAGCCACCTTCACTTCAGCAGTGCTCATGCACCCTTGCTCACTTCAGATGTGCCAAGGAGGCCAGGCGGACCCAGCCATAGCCCCCTGGCAAGCTCAGAGGGAATTTGCCCTTGCCTGTTTCTGCCCCCAATTTTCTGTTTGCCCAGGGCCCCGATAAATCATAATCCGCCACTGCCATTGCCAACAAAAATAAATCCTGCCATTCTCAGGTGCATCAGAAAACATCAATTAGGAAGAGCAGGCAACTCAGGACTAGCCCCAGGCACCTCTGAGCATCCTTAAGTATAAGTCCCAGGGCTGTGTTCAGGCCCTTGTTCTGTCTGGCTTGGGAGAACCTAAGAACATGAAGGGGCAAGGAAACAGATGCTCAGGTCTGCATCAAGCCAATGATGGCTCTTTCTAGGGAATCTGTTGTGCTTAATTTCCTGTTTCTAGTGAAACTACCATATTTATCCAAGATGACTTTGAATTGAATATGACCCCCCCAATAATTCGATTCTATACACAGAAAATTATAAAATTCATTGTGGTGGGGAAAGCAGCAGTATAGGCTGATGGGTCAAACCCCTACCCCTTACTTCCCTGCCCCTTGTCCCCTCGTGCCTGCCCCACCAGCTACCTGCCCATCTGTGCTTATACCTCCCCCACTGCCTGCCCCTTTCCCCCTGTGCCTGTGCCTGCCCCCTCATCCCTCTGTTACCCCCTGTAGACTGTCCCCACCTCTTGCACCCCTTCCCCATGCCTGTACCTACCCCTTCCTCCACCCCCACCACTTTTCTCCTCCACCCTTACCTTCTGCTGAAACTCTGCTCCTCCTGGGCAGTCAGTAGCAGCATGGGCTGGGCCCAGCCTCAGCTCAGCCCCAGCCCAGTCAGGGAGACATGGCAGTGGCTTCTAGATGGGCAGTGTCAGGGCTGGAGGGACTGGAGCCAGAGCAAAAGGTAAATGGGAAGGGAGAAGCTCATGAGAAAGGGCCATAGGCTTAGGGGGAAAGCACAGGCATGGAAGAACAAGGGTAAAAGTGTAGGCTGCAGGTTCCCACCTCAGTTCCCATATGCTCCCTCCCTCTCCAAACAAGCTATTAGAGCCCAGATCAGCCAGCAGCTTAGTTCTACCACCTGCCTTGAACTGATCAAATCCAAGATGAGGCTTTTTTTTTTTTTTTTGCTTGTCTTGGTTTCAAGTAAATACAGTAAAAACCAAAAGGTGGGCAGGCATTATTTTATTTATCAGTGTTGATTCCAGCATCAAGAGGGAGGCCATGTAGACATGGCCAAACAGGCCATGAAACTGCTCTGACAAGGCATGTCCATAAGCAATTGATTCTTCTGGCTTGGAGATGTAATACCTTCTACTGTATCCACTGATATGATGGGCACATCCAGGGAGGGTTTGGAACAAAGTTAGTATTCAGCCTTCACAACTTATGACTTGGCCAAAAAAATCATGAGGCTGCCTTAAAAAATCATGTAATCATAAATTTGGGACTCCATTTTATGTATCCCTCCCTTAAAAATTTGAGCCATTGGCATTTACAAAGCAAACATTTTAAATTTCATGCAATCCTGAAGACTAAAAATTGAATTATCCTTTCAGTGAATGCTAACACTTTTCCCTTTTGTCTCCAACACTGCTAAGATAGCTGGGTGACTGAGATAGCTGGGTGACTGCAAATCTGGCCCATTTTGCACAGATACTATCATACCAGGTGCAAGGAAGTAATGAATCCAAGCCATTTTAGAATCATAGAAAAGTAGGGCTGGAAGGAACTTCCAGAGGTCATCCAGTCCACCCCCTCCTTAAGGCAGGATTGCCTCCATCCAAACCATCCCAGGCAAGTTTTTGTCTAAACCAGGGGCTGGCAACATTTTTGGACAGAGTGCCAAAAACACCCACAACCTCAACGTGTAAGATGGTATGCCAGGGGCAGATGGTGGGAGACCTGCAAGGGGCCTGATCCTTGTTGTGGCAGCACAACCCCGGCCCCTTCCCTAAGGTGCAAGTACCAGACAAAATGCCTTTGCATGTCATGCTCTGGCATGCATGCCATGGATTGTCTACCCCTACTTTAACCTTTTCATAAAATTACATAATCAATCCTGTTGCAGAACTAGAAGACATATTGCCAAAGACACTGAAAGTATCCTAACCTGACACAGATAAAGAAGGCAAATGAGAGCTGTCAGCATCCGCTGCTGTAAGGGTTGTTAAAACGTATTTGAGAGATCCAAGGAAGAGGGCCATGCCCCCCACTACAAAGGAAGGCAAAATTGCATATAGAAAACCACAACACCTACAGCCAGTCTTTTGCAACTGAACTAGAATGCATTTCACCTGCAGACATTTAAATGCATTTGCAATGGATACCATGAAGGATGGCATTTTTCTCCATTTTTCATTAAAAATGATAATACTGATTTTATATATATATATATATATATCAGCAGTAAATATAGTGCTGGCTATGCAGGAGAAAGATAGTTTAAACAATGACCACTTACATAGAGTTAAGGGCTCAAACTGAATTTAATAAAATAATGCTGGCTAAAATAATAGCCATTCAGGTAAAAGTCTGTATGTAATTATTACCCAAAGGAAAAGTCTTTTAAACAAATTATTTAACTAATTTATTTGTTTGTACAAAGATATGAATCCTGGATACACTGATAATCTACTTGCTTAAGCGTATGCTTGTGTTGAATAATTTTTATCTTTTAGAAATAAGCCATGTATATCATCTTTTAAAATGCAAATATTGCACTTTTAGCACTTCATCCAAAACCCCTGGAAAAAATTAAACTCATCAAATTAATTTCAATCATCTTTGGATCAAGCCATTGTTATGAGTCAAATATTGTGCATAAGTGTGAAGGTTCCTTTATATTTTAGACAGATATGTTTGAAATCTGAAGGTTATATAGCTCAGCAAGCAAAATACTCAATTACTAGTTTAAATTGTCCATGAAATAAAATAATTCACAGCCAAAAAATTTTAGGGTTGGCAATGAACAAAGTAGCAGCAGCAAAAATGAAACTGCCTGACACTTACATGGGCTCAGGTTTATGGCAGTCTCACTGTATAGTATGCATTTGTTTTTGTTTATTTATTTTGATTTTTAGAGTTTCAGCCTTCCCATTCTCTGCTAATATAGTGAATGAAACCTTCTGGATAATATTTTTTTTAGAATATGATATGTATTCTCTCCTCTGCCTTACCAAGCATTTGTATATTTGAAAAAAAATCATTATAATTTATATAGGTTTTTTTTAAGATGTTGATGCATCTTGCTTTGCAGTATGGAGGTATGCAAGAAGCTAGCTTGTATAATAATAGCAGCTGAAATCTAGTAGCATGGAGGCCAGCACAAGTTAGCCACCCAAATAAGTACCCAGTGGAAATGTCTACTTGTGCTAGCACACAGCAATAAACTCTGGGGCAATATCATGACAAAGTTTATTGCTCCCAGGCTCCACATTTACACATGCACCCAGAATCACAGCATACTGAGCTGGGTTAGAGCAGCTCTGGCTGGCAGGGTCCTCCAAAGTTCAGCTTGCCAGCCTAGGGCTGCTCCAGCACATATCAACGTGCTGTAAAAGGCCTGCCTGGGGCACGAGGGTGCTCCAGTATGAGGCTAGCCAGCAAGCAGACCATGCACCAAAGCACCCTCATGCCCCAGTAAGCCGTATCGGCATCTACATGTGCAGAGTAAAACACTCCACAGCAACATATTACAAGTACTACCCTGCTGCAGAGTTAATTAGTTTCAGGCCCACACATGTAAACGTGAGATGTTTACTGTGGAGCTAATTAGTCTATTCTGCAGTAAACATCTTGTGTAGACATGCTAGTGTCTTTGCTGGCATTGAACAGTCCTACTACTTCGTCACTGCTATTGTAACCCAAACTAGTTAGATGAAAGTAAGCATTTCTGAACCTATCTGTTCTCAGTCACACCTTCTAGCTGCACTGCAGACATATCCTTAGAGGAAATCCAGGACTGGACTCCACATCTACAGAGGATCAATTTATTTCTCCTATATTTTTGTGATTTTATTCAGGATTCAAGAATTTCATTGTGGATATTCTTAAAGTCTTATTAAAAGTGTATTTCCTCTTTTATTTTATTTATCAGCAAATTTCTCTGACAAACTTCCCAAAATGTTCTCTTCCCCATAATCCATTGTTTGGACAACTGCATCTTCTTATGAATCTCTCACACTGTATAAAGTTCCCAAAAACTGCAATAGCCCTCTTCTCAGTAATTTTCATTGGGAAGAACTCTGTGTCCTTGTGGAATCTACATCTGTTTCTGAAAGCATTTATATTTTTTGAGTAAAAGAAGTGTTCACCTCCCTATTCAGGCAGAATGGAAGCTGCCACTAAAAGAAGGATCCTGAGTCCTTTTTGTCTCAGAATGTATTCTTGCTTAGATTTATAATTTAGTGCCACAATTCTGAACTACAATTTCCCAAAAGAGCAATAGCTTAGATCTATCAGAAAACTATTTTAAAATATTAAATTAAAGTTAAAGGTGATTATAGCTACATCTACAGTGTTATAAAATGAAGAGATTACAACTGCTTCAGATGTCTATAGCAAATCTATTTACATATTCTCAATAAGGAAGCTAAGTTTCTTCGACCATATCTATATTCCTAAAATATGCTTTCACTAAATAATTCTACTCTCTATTCTTTACAACCCAGCTGCTGTGGTGAACAGATCAAGGCCAGAGATCACCAATATTTCAGCCTAGGAAGCTATTTTCTTTTACAACCTTTCTTTCTTTCTTTCTTAATTTCTGAAGAACTTTTTAAATTATTTGTTCAGTTTACAAAGCAATCCTTATTTCTAAGGACATTGTTATTTGGTCAGATATTTTACTACTTTGCAGAAGCACAAGGGAGTTTAATCAAAAAAGCAAATCATCTGACCCACCAAGAGGTAGGTGAGACCTGTCCCTAGCAACTTAAGTAGGAATCAGGACCCCAGAACAGAAAAGTGAGAAACTTATTACTTTGTTTGAAAGATTCATTTTATTCCTGCAAACAGGCTGAATGCCCCTGTAAACTTATGGATCTCAACAGTACTACTAAACTGAAAAAGGATGTTCACTAAGGTTGATGAAACTAAGGGAAAATCACCGAACCACTCAGAGTGGCAATAACTTAAATTAAGACGCAAGCAGTACTACCTGATCAGCTGTAACTGAGAGAAAATTGGCATTTTTAAAAGTTAGTCCAGATATTATGAATATCATCTGTCCATCTTCTAGGTCAATTTAAAGGATATTTGCTCAAGATACATGTCACCCAATTCAGCATACCAGTTTAGAATATGAGATCTGCAGTTGTAACATCTATTATTTTATGACAAATTGCTTATATTTTAAATATAATTTTTCTACAATTATTATGCTTGAAACAAATATTGATTTGTAAACATTTTGGATTGAGAATAAATAATATCTTTTTAAGCGTTTATTCTCAGGAAACTACATTGTTGCAACTCTATAACACATGAATTAGGTTTTTGTTTTATCTACCACAAATCCATACTTGTCATCCCAAAACTAGGTATGACTGATTGCTTCATGGAATACAGTTTTTTTAATAGTCCTATAGGAGCCATAATGATGCTTATGCATGTTTTTTCCTCTTTTTTTAGAAATATCTTTAGATAGGCATGTCTACATGTGCAATTAATGTGCAGGAATAAACTCCAGAGCTTACTGGCCAGAGTTTTTTGCCCCCAAGTGTGCCATTTGAACATGAACCCAGCAAAAAACTCTGGAGAAATTTGCTCTGGAGTTTATGCATGAGTAGCATGTGAAGTTCGGTCAGAGTAGCCGTGGCTGGCAGGAGACCCAGGGGGTCAACCTGTCCAGAGCTACTGCAGTTGAGCTCCATGTGCTCTGGAGGGGCTTGCTGAGGCACAAGGGTGCTTCAGCATGGGAGCTGCCTGCCTGTGTCCCAGCCAGTGAGGACAGCATCTACACCTGTGCTGATACACATGCTAAAACTGCAGCAGGGTAGTACTTGTTTTTACAGGTTCTACCCTGCTGCAGAGTTTATTAGTTTTGTGAGCCCTAATAGAAGCACACATATAGACACCAAGACATTTACTATGCAGCTAATTACTAAACAGCGCAATAAACATCCCATGTAGACATGCCCAAGGGGACCAAGACAATGGCTAGCACATATATAAAAATATATATATGTATCTTCTCCCATGTGAACATGACTTGCATTAATTTACCCAAAAAAGTTCCCCAATGATCTCGCTGCTAAAACCAAAGACTGTATAACTTTCATGAGTTATATCAGTGCTTTATTTTATCTGAAGATCCTTTAATTAATGTTTCATAGAGTTGTGTAAAAGGTATTACAGTACAAGTCTGTGTATTTGTCAGCAGTTAGACTTTTTTAAAAAAAGAAGAAGAAAACATAAAAATTGGCTATACTAAGATTGGAAACAAAACTCATGAAAGAGGTGATAACTTTTATTAGACAAACAAGACATTTGCAAACAAATAATTTTATGTTTTTGCAAGCTTTCAGGAACACTCACCCTTCATCAGGCATAGGAGAGAGCAGGGATTATAAAAGTTCTCATAGGTGGAAATGAGAATTTCCATTTCTACCTAGAAGAATTTTTACAATCTCTGCTTTCTCCTATACCTAGTGAAGGGGATGTGCACCTGAAAGCTTGCAAATAAGTGAAGTAATTTATTTGCAGCTATCTTATTGGTCTAATAAAAGACTTCACCTCTTCCATGAATTTTGATTCCTTTTGCCTCTAGGCTAATATGGCTACAACCTGGATACCAATACTAAGATTGTTGTTTTATGGAAGCTTCTTATATGTAAGTCACTGATGTGATTTTATTTAATATTGTGGTCACTCACCCACTTTACTGATTTTTCTAGATACACCAAAATGAAGACTGCCACCAATATCTATATTTTCAACCTTGCCCTGGCAGATGCCCTAGCAACAAGCACTCTGCCATTCCAGAGTGTGAATTATTTGATGGGAACATGGCCTTTTGGTACAATTCTTTGTAAGATTGTTATATCTATAGACTACTACAATATGTTCACAAGTATATTTACACTCTGTACCATGAGTGTGGATCGCTACATCGCTGTTTGCCACCCAGTCAAGGCTCTTGATTTTCGCACTCCCAGAAATGCCAAAATTGTCAATGTGTGCAACTGGATTCTTTCTTCTGCCATAGGCTTACCAGTTATGTTCATGGCTACTACTAAATACAGGCAAGGTGAGTCTGGCTTTCATTATTTAAATTGATGGCATAAATATTCGCTCTCTTCTCTTCAAAACATTGTTGCACCTTACTTAGGTTTGCTTCTAACCTCACACTTCTTTTAGGAGGAATCATTGAAACTAATGTAAAAGAAAAGGATGGCCCTTCAATGAATTTCAAATAATCCCCTTCACAAGTTCCAAAATGTTAAATAAGAACTTTCTATTTGAAGGACAGGTAGGAGCTAAAACCCATAAGATATGTCATAATATCAGAGAAGGAAAAAAGGGAGATTTGTGCTTTGTTTGATATATTCAGGCAGGCGTGCTTATCATATTCTTAGAAGCTGTTCAACAAATTAGGCATGGGAATTGTGAGGAGAGATTTTGTTTTCTAATATTTTAAATTTCAAAACTGAAGTGCTGATCAGTTTCATAGTTGGCCTGAAAACAGTGGGGGGGGAAATGTCACAAGTATTTTCTCTATTTTTTTCTATGTATTTTTGAATCTCATGTTTCTGAATTTTTGTCAATTCAAAAAAAACAGTTTTAGTACTTTCTGTAACACAGAAACACTTATGGACTCCATCAAGGAAAGCTTTTTGGAGCCAACTGGATCTCATGAAGACAATACTGATTCTGCATTTTCCTCTTGCCTCTCAAAACTCTGCATATTTATAATATACAAGTACTGCAGAATTTTTTTAAGTAAATTAAGTCCATAGACAATACATTACACTACTGAAATGTAACTTTTTTCAAAGGTTTTTATGCCTTCAGTTTCATCTGGATTAAGAAGAATTATTACCATTGATCTATTGAGGGCATTATGAAATCAAAGAAAAGACTCCTATTCAAATAGGACTTGATATTGCATCAACTGAAGCCAGTGACAAAGCTCTAACTGATTGCAGTGGTTCTGGGTAGAGGTTTAACAGGTGTTGTGACCCCAAAGTGTGCTAGGCACCAAAAATATAAATGAAAGATGTGGTCACCACTCCAAAGCACTTACATTGAACTCCTGCAATTAAATCTGCTGACACTGACTTCATGGGAATCCTCATAAACTCAAAAGCGCAAAATGGCCATAGCAATTCAAGAAAGGTTCTAAACCAGGGATGTCAAACATACGGTCTCTGGACTGGATCCAGCCCATGAAACCCTGCTGTCTGAGCAAATGAGCACAGGGTACAATGCCATTCTCCTTCCCTTTCTTCCCTTTCTCCCCCCCAACATATCTGATCTAGCAGCTGCTTCTGCCAGCATGGGACCCGGGGTGCATGCACCATAATCCCAGAGCCGCCAGGGCAGGTGCCATGTGCAGCTCAGTCTGGCCAGGGCACCATGTGAGGTGTAGCCGCTGCTCTGATCCAACTGAACCACATGTGGCAGCCAATGTCAGCCACTCCAGGATCCCTGCCATATGCAGCACAGGTCCCAGACTGGCTGAAGTGGCTGCTGAACCAGGTATGCTAGACAAGGGGAAAGGGGAAGGAAATCATGGGCATGATCCAGACCATGAACCAGCTCCTAGGCACTCATATGGCCCATGACACACCTGTTCTAAGTAAAAACACAACTTTACAAGGGAAGTAAAAAACAGAGGTAAAAGATAAGGAGAATGGAAAATAAGACTGGCAAAGGCAAGCCAGTTTATTAGTACTTCACACAATTTGATTACACAATGTTAGATTAAATTATCCAATGCTTGCTGTGTGCCCAACTTGCTGTGCACTACACACACATGGCAAGTAATCGAAATGTGTGTTGTTTTGTATTTTTTATTTGAGATATGTGACTGATTTCTAAACAACTTTGTTCTGTATAGGTGAATACAAATGTATTCATGCAAAGAATTGTCAAATTATTATGCTTTGATAAGTTTTATTTATATTCGCTCTGTTGACACTTAAGCAATACAACCCAGTTTTGCCTACTTTTTCTTTGTGAAAATATTCTATTTTTATGACAGTTTATTTCCCCAATCACTGCACATGCATCCACTGATTTACAGTCACTGTATAAGCATTATATATCACTTCTATGCCGAAGTCTGAGAACTCATTAGCACTTCAGAATTTCTTTCTTATGGGTACACTAGCAAGAAACATTATACACCACTGCACAAGAGCTATGGAGAATACCTATCTGCATTGTAATCTTTGTGATCTTAGAAATAGCTCCAAGACTAAAGTAGCCAAAATCCAGAGACCTGATGCTTGTGCCGATGTAGAATTATCTTCTCTGGCTTCATTATCTTCATTTATATCTCTTTGTGACCTGAAAATAAAGATTAAACAAACTAACATATATATATGTATGTATGTATGTGTGTGTGTGTATATATATA
Source organism: Crocodylus porosus (assembly GCF_001723895.1). Lineage (NCBI taxonomy): Eukaryota > Metazoa > Chordata > Crocodylia > Crocodylidae > Crocodylus > Crocodylus porosus. The sequence goes on along the minus strand of NW_017728943.1, from coordinate 116,656,730 downwards.
TATAATCTTAAGAACTGTTTACAACACAAGTCTAAAAGGTGAATATATATGTTCCCAGAGAATACATGCATCATCAATTTGAGTTGACATAATTAAGATAATTTAAATATGCAATAATTTAAACGCATGTTAACCATGCAGATAAAGACAGGGAAAACAACAAACAAAAAACTATAACTACTGATAGAGGACAATATGGAAAATTGTATATTACCACTACTGAACTTATATTGATAAGCAGAATACTTTAATTTGAAGACTAACCTGTCCATTATATGTCATGTGTTTTAAATTCACTAAGACTTAAAGAAAATATTTCTAAAAATTGAATTAAATGACTTCCACTGCTTTAGAGCACATGCACATACCAGTCCTCCTTCATTCCCAACATTCAAAGAAATACGTTTCAGAGGTAATCTAATTGACAGCATCCCTTTAAATCATTTCAATCAATGGGATTTTAGACATGTGTATTATTAATTATCCCTTTTTCAATCAGACCACTGTAGCCATCTTATCTGCAGCTTCCCTAATACTTATCTTCAAATAAATGATCAGCATCTAAATTAATCTTCCTTTGCCGTTTTCTAATATGTCATTTCATAGATTTCATAGACATCAGGGCTGGAAGGGAACTTGGAAGATCATCAAGTCCAGCCACCCGCCCAAATGGCAGAAAGTCAGCTGGGGTCATAGGATCCCAGCAAGATAAGCATCCAATTTACTCTTGAAGGTGTTCAATGTAGGTGCTTGAACTACCTCTCATGGCAGGCTGTTCCAGACCTTGCAGACTTGGACAGTAAAGAAATTCTTCCTTATGTCCAGCCTGAAACGGTCTTGCAGTAGTTTATAACCGTTCAACCTCATCATCCCTTGGGGCGCTCTGGTGAACAGACGTTCCCCCAGATCCTGGTGGTCACCCCTGATAAACTTATAGGTGGCCATCAGA
>NW_017728943.1:116639446-116655770 GCF_001723895.1 Crocodylus porosus | reverse complement strand
GAAGCTAGTTGGAGTTCAGTTGCAGCCTTGACTTTCCTGGTTTGCTTCCTGCAGGACCAGACCAGTCCAGAATAATCCTCCTTGGAGGTGAATCCCATTCTCCATCCTTTGTAGGCTTTTCTTTTTAGTCTCAGGATGTCTGCTAGATCCCTGGAGAGCCAGGGGGGCTGCTGTGCCCTTCTGCTGCTGTTCCTCTGAGATGGACTAGAATTAGTTTGTGCATTGAGGATTGCTCCCTTGAGAAGCAACTACTCTTCTTGAACTCCCATCTCCCTGGGGTCATGGTCCCATAGGGCCTCACTGACAAGCCTCCTGAGCTTGTCAAAGTCAGCTTTCCTGAAGTCAAGGACTTCCGTGTTGCTGATTGACTTGCCAGCTTTACGGTGGATGGTGAAGTGATCAGCTCATGGTCGCTGTCACCCAGCTTCCTATCAATTACTAGGTTGCCAATTAGGTCATCCCCAGTAGCCAGTACCAGGTAGAGCAGTGCTTTGCCTCTCGTTGGCCCATAGACTTCTTGAGTCTGATAGAGGTCATCCACACATGAGACAAAGCTTTGCAACCGCTTGGATTTTGCTGAGCTATCCTCCCACGAGATGTCCGGGTAATTGAAGTCACCCATGACAACTATGGTCCTGTAGCATGTGGCCTCAGCCAGTTCCCAGGTGAACTCCTGGTCAAGCTCAGGACTTTGGGTGGGAGGTCATGCACCTCTCTTCAAGGGCTCAGTCCTTCAAGTTCTACTTCAGGAGACCACACAGGAACAAACTTAAGTGCTGTCCTAAATAGAGATGCACTTGAACATATGGCTGGTCAAATTGATTCCAATGTACTTAAAAGTAAGCACATGGGAAAGCATGCACCTTGCAGGAGTGGGCAACTAACCTTTGACATCTTTTCACATAAAATTTAAACTTTGCCTGACTATGAAAGCACTCTTCCTACTATTCATCCCCTAGTATTCCTTGTCTCCTTTACTTATTTTTATCTTTGTATACCTGGAAAATCATCTATTGACAAACAGGCTGGTTGGACTCTCATTAGTAGAAATTTCCTCATTCATCATTGGGTCCCAGTTGACTGGTCACTTATACTCTAAGATTATTTCAGTCAAAGTTGACTACAGCACTATTTCTTTCCAAGGTCTTTCTCGAACATTTACCAGGCACAGACCATTGGAAATCATTCCCAGAGAACAGCATTATTCATCCAGATTCTCCATTAAATTGAGCAGAATCCTTTCTCAAAATTCCACCCAGGTTTGCAGTTTAGCTTTTCATCCTAAGCATAGCAAGTAACACAAAAAACATTGCATAGGATTCTAAAACAAATCCTCCATTTCTTAAATAGCACAAGAAATACACAGGTACAAATGTATAAATTCTATATGCATTTCCCTACCTCCATCTCTGAGCTAAGGTCAGAATCTTCTAAAGAAACTTCTTCAGTGCTCATGTATTTTCCTTCAAATGATGGAAACTTTAGCTAATCACACCACTGAAGAAGACACTTTCTGCTATGAAAATGAGCCTCTCTCTTCCTGTCCATCTTTGAGCATTGCTGACTCACCCACCCTTTTTGCTGACTCACCCACCCTTTTTGGTTTTGAAAGCAAAGCATCAAATACTTTGGTTTCTTAGAAACTAGTTCTCTTTATTTCATCCGCTTTTGTCATAGGATGCTTCCACCTAAAGAGACAACCTTTAAGGTTTTGCCCTTGTCTGGATAATTATGCTTTCACTGCACGTAGTAGAGTCTACATTCACTGTGGCCTCCTATCACAAACACAAATTTAGAAGTGTCACAGAGACAGATTCCCTAACTTATCATATAGTCTCTTTTTTTCATTTTCCCTTAACTCCCAAACTTTCAAAATAGTGGTTAAACTTCCTCATTTCTTGGGTTTTATACTAAAACTAAAAATTGATCCACCTTCAGTTTATTACCTTTTGTCAAACATGAGCTAAACTCCAAGTAATAAAATGCAAACTAGTACAGAGTTTGTTTTATTTTGGTTTGTAAATTTTAAGGCTAAACAAAATTCTTGAAATAGCATTACATGCCTCTGATATGTGTGTTTGTGATAAAATACATTTTGCTTCATTTTAGTTACTCATTTTATAGAATTGCATCAAATTGCTGTACAGTTTTGGCGAAAATAAAGACAAAAGGAAAAGCAATTTAAAAACTGAACTGCTCACTCTTCTCTGTCATTTTGTTTTTACTTTAGGCTCCATTGACTGCACACTTACGTTCTCTCATCCATCTTGGTACTGGGAGAATCTGCTGAAAATCTGTGTTTTCATCTTTGCCTTCATCATGCCAGTCCTGATCATTACAGTGTGCTACGGCCTGATGATTTTACGCCTGAAAAGTGTCCGTATGCTATCTGGCTCCAAAGAAAAGGACAGGAACCTGAGGAGAATCACAAGAATGGTCCTTGTAGTGGTGGCGGTGTTCATAGTCTGCTGGACTCCAATCCATATTTATGTCATCATTAAAGCCTTGATCAATATTCCAGAAACTACTTTTCAAACTGTCTCCTGGCACTTTTGTATTGCTTTAGGGTATACAAATAGCTGCCTTAATCCAGTCCTTTATGCATTTCTAGATGAGAACTTCAAAAGATGTTTCAGAGAGTTCTGCATTCCCACTTCCTCAACCATTGAGCAGCAAAACTCCACCAGAATCCGACAAAATACTCGTGAACATGCCTCCACTGCCAATACTGTGGATAGGACTAACCACCAGGTATGACTAGCAGTGGAGATGTCATCTCTGGATTCAGGCCTTCCTCTTGGAGATGACATGTATTCTGAAGTTACAGTCTCTACTGCTATATAGGTGTCAGAAGGTTAACATGCCTTCCAAATGATCTTTAGAGCTGGTGTACACATACACAAAGAGCCTAATCCTGTGAGATGCCAAGTGCTCTCAATTCTCTTTGAAGTCTCTAAACAAATGGGTTCTCAGAAGTACTTTGTGGGATCAGGCCCAATGTGTGTGCATACAGACAGCATGCCAGAGAAAGAGAGACAAAGTATGGTTCTTACTGATGCAATGTTTGCAATTGCTGAACTTTCTAGAACTGACTGATGAACTGACTGATATAGACTGTTATGTACTCCATTAGTACACAGCGGGAGACAAGGGTGGGCCCAGAAATATACCCCATCTTCCTCCCATTTTGAAAGTGACAGGCAGCTGGGTTGGGGGGGAAGAAGGGAGGGATTGAGTTTGCACTCTTTTCTGCTTCTTTACGTTATACAAAGAAGGCTTGAAGGGCATGTTTGTCCTAAAAGATCCTGTCAAAAACCAGGCCTTGTTCACATGCACTTTTTGCTATTTTGGCAATTTTTTACCAATATACTTATGTAAGAACTCCTATCATATGCCTATAAATGAACCATAAATTGGCTTTGGTTCCTTTCTTAATCCATACCAGTATAAAGTCTGTCATGACAGCATGATTGTATCCATATTAGGGAGGGTTTTAAATTGCAAATATATTTAGAAAACAGCTTTTCTTTGCAGTCAATGCCCTAAAAAGTCCAAAGATTTATGACATTGTGGGCACCCAAAGGAAGAGACTTTTATTCAAGGTGTTTATTATCAGGTGCTTTATAAACGAAAGTTCACTAAGCCTCACCAACTCTTTCAAGGGTTCTCTTCACAGAAAGCACCATGAGTTAGACCAACCCTCCCAACCTAACAAACATTCACTGTTGGATGGAGGATTGAGCTTCATTCTGGAGCTGATCCAGCAAAAGAGGTTGCATGTCTGCGGACTGTTCCCATAGCCCTGCCTTGCCCTCTCCCAGCTGTGGTGCTGTCTCAGGATGGGACGGGGAGAAGGTAGGGAAGAGAGGTCCATTTTGGTGTTTGTCCAGCCTGTGGTAGAGTGGGGGGGCAGGTGGATTGGAGCCCCCTCACATCAGGATTGGAGGCCCAGCCTTGATGTCGGGGGGTCCAGTCCACCTGCCCCCACCCTTCAGCACAGGCTGGGCAAACCCCAGACAGAACTCCTTCTCCTTCTTCCCCCACTTCCATCCCAAAGTCAGTACTAGGGATGAGACTGAGCTGCAACAGCCCAGCCCTGCTCCCTGGCGTACACTAACATTAATGAAGGCACTCTGCTTTGGAGCATCTTCATATGAAACGTCATGTAATAAGGGTTCATTTGCCATGAGATTAGGTACTTATGAAAGCACTCTGCTGCTGTACAGTTCTGTCAGTGCATGGCTGTAGAGTACTTTCAGTGGGTGATCACATGAAAAACCATCACTTCTGTCAGCACCCCAAGTGAGCCTTGTATAAATCTCTCTAAGATGCCATTTCAACCACAAAATTAGTTATCCTGTGGAGGTACTGAATTGAATTAGCTGGCTGAAAGAAGCAGCTCCACTTACATTCAATGGGTGTATGCCATTAATCCAAAGCAATATACTCTGGTGCATATCACACTAAAGTTTATTGCTCTCAGGCACTGTGCATTTACACATGCTCCCAGGACTGCAGCACTGAAGCAGCCTCAACTGGCAGGGTGCCCAGGCATCAGTTTGTCAAGCATAAAAAATGGTAGTGGTATCAGAAGAGAGGAAAAGAAAGAAGGAACAGTGCTAGAGAAGTTGAGGAAGGGGTTTATTGTATATCTATCCTCAGCGTTTTCCTTCACCAGACACTGACACCTACCTACTAAATTCTGGCCTGTGAAATGGAACAGAATGTGAGCAATTCTGATGTACACTTCTTCAATAGAACTGCCAAAAGCATCCTGTCTTTAGCTATGTATTTACTTTGTGTAGTTAATGTGTATTGGACAGGTTCTGCCTTGACTTATGTGTTTGTAACTCTCAGTGAAGTCAGTAGTAGTTCTCTGAATATATCTGAGGGTATGATTGTCCTTCAGTACTGGCATCCAGTGCAATGCCAGCTCTTACAGTGCAGGATGTATTACCAACTTCTCTTCTTGGAGATGCTCAAACTTATTTTTAACCAAAAAAAATCTTTCTAAATGCCTGTGTCATGCCCATCTTTAGACACCATTTTTACTATTAGGTATACTTATTACAACAGGACCTATAGCCAAGAAAGAATGGAGGTTCATTGGATTAAGCCAAGGGTTCTCAACCCTCAGTCCATAGGCCAAATTTAGCTCCCAGCACCATGTCATCCAACCCATGAGGTTCCCCAAGCATCTATAGAGATCCCCATGGGCCATGAGGTCCAATCCCAGTGCATGGGGCCAGGTGAGCCCTGATTCCAGCCTTTGGGAGCCAACCAAGGATGCCTGGAATCAATCCAGGCATGCAGACCCAAAATGCAGGGTTAAACTAGGCCCACAGACTGGGTTAAACAGTTTACAGAGTAACAAATGGTTCCTGCCCTGAAGAGCTGAAAATTTTAACAGATGAGAATGAGGGAGTGGTAGAAGAAAGAAGTGGAGTGAACTACATGATGGCAGAAAACATCATGTTAGTTCCATCCGTTTCAGGATGGGGGGAGATGGGATTCTAGATATAGTTACAAGAAGATAAGCTAAAGGGAAACAGAAGTGAATGGAGAGAGGAAATAGAAAGGAAGGGAACTGGGGACAGGAAAATCAGATGTGGTATGGAAGTAGAGATGGTGAAGTAATATAGGGAGAGGGTTATAGCAAACAGCCAGTCACCATGAGCATAGAAAGTCCAGTCAGAACTGGGGACAGTTCTTTGAATATCTAGAGGTTTGCTTTGTCTGCTTCTGCAGCTGTTTTTCTAGCTGGACTTTCTAGTTGGTTCCTCTATGTGGTCTTCTACAAGGACATATGCTAACCTTAAGAAGGCACCATCTTGGTCTTAGTGCCTCTGGAATGCTGGCAGGATCTCACCTATACAATTCTAAGTCTGGGAGGCGCTGGAGGAAGAAGTGACCTTGAATGGTCTCCATTTTATCAATTCCCCACTGTGCAGCAGTTTCTGAATTGGCTGCTCCTGTCATTGTACATTATGCTTTTTTCCAGCCATGCATTTTGACTGTTGACCCAACTGCAGTCTGACAAGAAAACAATATCACTAGCCTATATTCAAGAGTACCAATATATATAGGCCAATAAACCAAACACATTTTCACAATTTAGAGAAAGTCCTTGGAAAATATTGACCAAGTCTTCTCATTGTCTACTAATATCAATGAAAATCAAAACCACTCGGCACCTCAACAGGCCAAAATTAGCATTGATTTCAATTTAAAGTTTGAATAGCACTTTCCTAGTATTTATAAAACCTGAAAAAGAAAGAAGAAATGCTTTTAGCCAAAAATAAGTACAGAATTACCAGGCTGATAAAATCAAGGGAAATAGCAGGGTCATTATGGGCCTGATCACTAAATGACAGTGTCATTACATGAAGTGGGAGTTTGGCCAAGAACGTATGATAGAAGAAATATATTTGTTCTTCACTGTCATAACCAGTCATGGTCACAGTCTGTTACTTCTACTTTGGGCTATTCTTATTTCCACTTTTCTTTTCATCTCTAGTAAACTGTTTAGAATTATCATTTTGACCAAATCTGATTTTGTCCTGCAATTGAACTACTCAAACGTAGATGTCATAGATTTTCTTTTATATATATTTTATATATCATGCCATTTATGCTGCATAAGATTTACAGCATCCTTGATGTACATTTTCAATATATCACACAATATCAAGGAAGCTAAAGTGCAAGAAAGTAGATCCTGTCAGCAGTTTCATCCAGTTGGAGCTAGCTATTTTCAGAGTTTATCCATTTTGACTTGCAACAAAGATCATTTTCTTCTGTCTTCTTTAAGTATATTTTACAGGTGGAACATTTGGCTAACAATAAAGCTTTAAAGGTTTAAAGTTTGAAAGTTTCAGTCATAACACCCAAAATTTTGGATACCACATTTTTGGGTGCTGCTCTTGAGATACCAAAGGTTTGAATTTCAGAGTATCATAAGGACCTACAGCTTCCACTGTGGACATTTAGAACTTCTGATAATCAAATACAAGGCAATTAAAGCCAAAAACATAAAAATGAAAACTGAGCAAAGACTTCTGAATAGACTTTCTATCACTAAGACTGATCTATCACTTAAGATCAATAACTTAGCTGTTCTGATATCATAGTGATATGGATGGTATACAAATGTTGATGAATTAAGTCAAAATGAATATATCAAAATGAACTGTAGTTTGCTGGATCCTGAAATCACTATTATTAAAACATTATTCGTTAACAGCTTTTTTATATTAAGATTTTTAGCTATAGCAAAAAAAAAAAAGGACCAGTAATTCTTTTTTTTCTGTATCAGTAGAAATATATTCAATCAGGTTTTAACCTAGAAAACAGGCTTATGCAGATAGTCTCCACACACCTGGAGAAAAAGCTGTTATAAAATATTTAAGTTATGATTTTATCTGAAAATAGGCCTGTCCTATTGGCGTCAAGAAAAGGTTTGTCATTTAGACCAGTCTAGTGCCTCGTTCTCTGCTTGTAATCCATACCTGCACTAAACTGGAGAATTCCAGAGTGCAATCAATTTGATGTAATGAACTCCAGTGCATATTGTGCCAGAGTTTATTTCTCCCCAGCACCACATTTATACATGTGTCTGGGACTGCAGCATGTTGAGCCAGGTCAGAACAGCCCCAGTTGCCAGGGGGCCTAGGGGACCCAAGGGATCAGTCTGGGGCTGCTCCGACCCATCTCAACTTTTTGTGGAGGGGCTGGCTAGAGCACAAGGGTGCTCCAGTGCCGGGCTAGCTAGTAGGCAGCACCCACACTGAAGCACCCTCATGCCCCAGCCAGTCCTGTCAGCATCTACATGTGTGTTGCTACACCCTAAAGAATGCCACTATAGGATAGTAGTTGTGTCTATAAGCACTAACCTAAAGCAGAGTTAGTTTACTGTGGCCAAATACAGCTGAGACTTTACTGTGGAGCTATTTAGTCAATGCCACAGCAAACATCTCATGTAGATGTGCCTCCAGAGTTTTATAAAGGTAAGCAGTCTCATTTTACAAATGAAGTTTTCTAGGATTTCTCCATTCTCCTTTTATTTTAATTCCCTCATTGCCTACACATAGCTGTGAAAGTGCACTTGTTCTTTTCCATGCATTGCTGCTCTCAAGGAAACTAATATATAGCAAGCTTCATTTTATACCAAAGAGGTTTTAATAAGGTTATCTCAAAGCCTATAATTCCATACTTCAGTCAAACAAGGCAACTCACTAGAACATGGGGTATTATGTTTCCACTCCCAGGGAATATCTACATGAGACATTTACTGCATAGTTGACCAATTAACTGTTCAGTAAACATCTCAGCATCTCCACATGTGCGCCTATTAGGGTACATAAAATTAATACTCTCCATAGTAGGGTAGTACTTGTGTTGCACAGAGTGGGGGTTTTTTGTGCATAGCAATGCATGTGTAGATGCTGACCATCTTGCTGGGGCAGGAGGATGCTTGCAGTAGTGGCCTTAGGAGAGGGCAAACTGGGCAACTGCCCAGACCCCACACTTTATGGGGCCCAAATCTTTGGGGGGTAAAGTTTTTGCAAGGAAGTGACTCTACTTGCATTTTAATACTCAACTATTTATTTAATTCTCCCAAAGAATATTTAAAAAATCCACAATCCAACTGTGCTGGGTTAATATTTACCTGAGTGCATACCTCTAAGGGGGCCCAAGTGATTCTCTTGCCCAGGGCCCCAAAAACCATAAATCCACCACTGCTGCTTGAATGCCAGGGCTGCATGCTGGCTATCCCTATGCTGAAGCACCCTCATGCCCCAGCCAGCCCCTTTGCAGCACATTGAGCTGGGCTGGCAGGCTGACCTACAACAACCCCTGCCCGCTGGGGCTGCTCTGACCAGGCTCCACAACTATGCATGAATAAACTCTGGAGCTAATTGCTCTGAAGTTATTTGCTCCCAGGTACACATTCAAACAGCACACCCAGGAGCAAAAACCTCCAGAACAATAAACTCCAGTGTTTACTCATGTGCACTAATTGAACATGTAGAGACACCCCAAGAGTCTGCATGCCATTGCAGCATTTCCAGTTTTTATAAGCCAAACAAGCCTCTATCCTATATTACTTTGTACCATTACTTTCTCTCCTCCTATATTACTTTGTACCATTGTGAAACAACAGCTTCAGGGTAGGGGAATGAAATGCATCTGGGGGGATAACTTGGCTCTACTGTACAGACAACTGGACATGTCTACACTGTAAACAGAAATGTACTTCAGGAACAATGGAGCATTGCTTATCTAACAGAATAGATGCTTAAAAATCCTTTTTGTCAGACTAGTGAAATTTGTGTGACTATTTCTTTAATGCTAAACTCAACAGCTCTTTGAAACTGACATATATTCCATAGCTATTATATGTAGGAGTGCGGTACACATCAGAATCCTTTATAAATTAGGGGGAAAAGGAAATCAATATTAAATTTAAACAAGGAGGACTGGCCCTAAGTAGCTGTCTTACAGAAATGCACAAAACTGCTACAGCTATTTTTCTTAATTGTGACACAAAATAAACATGAAGCAGGAAACATACAGTACTTCATTGGTATATGAAAAAGTGCAAACCTCTCCTGTTGTCTAATCCATGAAAATTAGGGAAAAGCTTGAACCAGAAAAATTATTTTGGATCTAGTTTTCCCTAAAGCATAAGGATTTTTAAATCTGAGGATTATGATTCAGACTAATTTTGAGCAGAAATACAGTTCCCCCATAGATTGCAAAAACATACTAAATACAACCTGCAAAATTATGATGCATCTGAACATGATTTTGAGTTCTGCTTTTACCTCAGATTAAATCTTTTTCTAAACCAGAGTTTATAGTCAAATCTTCCCTGTTGGCAGGAAAGCAATGCTTTACCTTCTGTTTTCAATTTACATAAGTAGCATTGCCCCAAGGCTGTCCATGTTTCATGGTTGATGCAGAGGGAATTTTTCTGTTCATTTCAATCTAGTTTAACCAGTAGTTTTAACCTAATCTGGTTCCCTACTTTCTGAGTCACAAAACTTTGCATTTCAAGCATTTCTTCTTGATTCCAATGTGCTATCACAATGAATAATGCAGCCTATTGTCAGGGGACAGAAAAAGTTCCATGGTTTTCAAGTGGGGAAAAAAGCTGCCATGGTTTACCATTTAAAATGTATATACAGTACTTCTACGCAAGGGGGATTTAATAAGAAGAAATTGTATGTGTCATGTGCATGCAGCATAGGAAGTTTAGTTGGGTGTAATTTAATTCCTGTGTTCAATTTCAAGCTGAATTGTCAGACAATTAAATAGGAATTTTAAAAGTTTCAAATCCTACTGTGGACATTCACTTGTCTGATACAATAAGAAGCAAAAAGTCTCAGGAACAGATACCCCTACATCATATGTAATAGTAATGTTTCAATGATGGCTGCATAAAAGGTAGAGGAGGACTGAAATTATTCTGTACTGGAAACATCCTGTAATAAAAAGTACCTAGGATTTGCACCATGAACACAACGCAGCCATTATGTGTGTGGTATGTTATGTATTCTAGTGTAGATGTGGTAGCATAGCTATGACATGGAGAAAATATGTTATCTTCTGTTTTAAACAATATATTGGGCCAAATATTTAGCTTGTGTAAAAGGGTAGAGAACAACTGAATTCAATGGCTCTAGATCAGTTCATACCAAGTGAAGCTCTGGCCCACGTGAGTAGAAATGGAATTCAAATTCAAATGGAAGAACTCCTCTTCTTTTGAAATCAGAATCAGATCAATTAGGAATGCATGCCTTTTATTTTTAAAATGTTGTCATATATTCCTAAAGCTGCAAGTACCTTTTCCATGCCATTTTTTTCTGCCTCATTATGTGTTATGATGTAGAAGTAAATATGTGCTTGCTTTCTCACAAAAGCTATCTGTTCAGCTTTGTGCAGCGGAATAATTGCAGCAAATGCTGGGTAAAATCACCCCAAAAGATTTTCAGAAACACATGGGAGGGGAAATCAGTGTATTGCTCATTGTATCTGCAATTTCTTTCCTTTCAGTTGGAACTTCTGGAAGCTGAAACTACACCACAGCCGTGACAGGGTCTCCTGCTGCATGGCCTTCAAGGCAGTTACAAACCAGTGCCAGAATATGTCTGTACAGTTTGCTCTAGGACTGTGTAGGAGACACTTTTTCCCCCCACAAGGAAAGTGCCTGCTTTTAAGATCATTTTAAAATCAAAATGATTTGCCTTTGTGGCAACTCTGCATTGTATGTTATAGAAGCATGAAAACTAATAGCAAGCAGAGTCAGAAAACATGAGGGTTACAGTGCTTCATTGTATAAAACATATTTGCTTATGAGAAAAAAATATATATATACACATACGTCTAAAATACCACTGTTGTATACTAGTGAGATCAGGCAGCCATAATTTTTGCTCTGGCTAGTTTTAGTAGCATAAAACAGGCTGGAAGCAAAAGCTCATATAGAAAGACAGGCACAGCTTGCTAAATGGAGGTGATCTTCTAATATAGGATATCTAATATGCTTGAGGACACTTTGTAATATTGTTAAACTAAAAATTTGTTTCAAAGGGTAGTTTCCTGTACAGGTTATATAACAACTGTTTTTCATGCATCAGTTTACATCATGGCCTTCTCATCAGAAAATTACCATTTATGGGGTTAGCTGGAGACTAGCAGTTAAATGGAAAAGAATTCTTTCAGTGCTCACTTAAATAACCCAAGCTTTCACCTTCTCACATACAAGATTTTAGCAGAAAAACAGGTGGAAAGCAAAGATTATAAACAGTTGGAAAGGTTTGATGTGTCTTCGTGTTGTTATTGCTAGTGAAGTAGATCCAAAAAGGACTACAGTTATTTCTGTAAATTCCCTGTGAATATCCGTGTATGTTTCAATCCTGTCAGAACTAGCATAGAGTGTATTTATATCCACATTTAAGAGGTATTTCCAGTTTCAGTGTTGCAATTAGCAACACCTCAGACTTAAGTGACAAGTATAAAGCACTCTGGAATCCTTCAGGATGAAAAGAGCTATAGAAAATGTAAGTCATCATTATTACATCTGTGAAGTGCTTTTAAGCAAATAGAGAAAACTCTCCAAGTCTTTTTTTAAGGAAAATAACATTTTTCAATGAAATTATTTTTTTTAATCGAGTCCATAACATGTTGCTTTTCTAGTTAACGTAAGAAAATTCTAACCTGTATCTCCATTTTGTATAGGCTGGTAAAGCACTTTAAAGTTTACAAAAGAAATACTGTATAGAAGCAATTACCACATTAAGCTTTCCTCTGATAAAAAAGATAGAAAAATCCATGTAGATAACTTCTAGTAATATATGGTATTTTCTAGCCACTGTTTGGTATTTGCTGTGTAATTAAATGGTCAACAGTTACCCAGAAGGCAAAAAGTGCTTAGATGAGTTTCTCTACATTCTAAAATAAAATCTTATGAAATATTTATGTTTATTTCTGCTACTGTATTTCTTTCTTTCTCTCTCTCTCTCTCTCTCTCTCTCAGAATTAAAGCTCACTTAAACATGTTTACATCAAAGAATAGTATGTTATTTCTTCAGTGAATACTATAATAAAGACAGTGGGGCAAATCCTCTGCTACTGGAAATAAGCATAACATCCTTGAAATCACTGCAACTAGATCAGTTTGTTCCAGCTGAGCACCTGGCCCTGTAGATCAATAGACTATGAAAAAGGGAACTAATAAAGTGTATAATTTTCCCCTTCCTGCTGAGGGCTGCATCACAGTGTCACAGAAGTTAATCCAAAGAAGCATCCCCCTAATTTTATGCTATTGTGGCTATGTTTCCCACTGATTTGCAGAAGAGTGTGAATACCACTTTATTTTAAAGATCAGCTCCTTCAGCAGGTAGTAGTAATAGACTGGGAGTGGGGGGGTTAGTGCACCAGCACCAAAAGAAATGTGACACACTTTCTAATATGTCTCCTTGGGGCAGATTCTATTCAACTTACTAGGTTTTGTGGCAAACATCAATCCCCCTAGATCATGGTGTATGCATGAGGGCCACCCAGATGTTCAATGCATATGCCTGGGCAGGAATTTTTGGAGGAGTGGAGGCTGCCCAGAGCTTCCATCCTCCCTTTACGCCACTGAGACAGAATCCAAAGACCAGACAGAGTCCAGATGTTTGGTGCCTCCAGGGCTGTAGTTGTATAAGCGTCTGGGAATCAAACACCAGATGTCCTGTGTGGTGGACAAGGACTCTACCACAGAACCACAGGGGACTCCAACTTACTAGGTACATTAAGTGAAATTAAATGCCAAGAGTCTCATTCTATTCCACACTATCTGAGTTCCTGAAATCAGTTAATGCAAAAGGCAAGTGGTTTCTCCTGCTCATCACTGGTTTTTTTGGTGGGTTTTTTTGTGACTTGGTCTTAAAGGTAATTTGACATGTGTATTAAAAAAGTAGATATATGAATATATTTTGGGGACTTAACAGGGCAGAATAGAAACATGCTTAGGTTTAGGTTGATCTAAGTGCTCATCCATACAGATGTTTGGGGAGGTAAAATAGGGCAAAAAATGGCTGGCCTGATCTACCTTAGCTCACCTGAAGTGGTGCACTAAGTTAGGTGCATCGGGATTTCCTGGTGTCAAAAAAACACAGAGTGCTGCAAATTAGCAGTGCGGTGAATACCTGCAAGTGTGGCACATGTGGTTTGCTGTGCTGCAGAAAGGTCTGCAGCACCACAAACTGTACATAGGCGCTCATCTGGATATACCCATAGAGTTCAAGAAGGGAAGGAAGCAAACAGAGCAGCATAGTAAGGACAATGGGCAGAATAAGGAAAAACAGACTTTAACAAACTCAAGAATCTCTAGGGCCCAGTCCCATGGGAGGTACATTTAAGAAGGGAAAGGTGTCCAGAAAAGCTGGTTGTCCTATGGGAAAACCATGTTAAGAGCACAAGAGAAGGCTACCCCCAAGCTAAGGAAGGATTGAAGTGCAACAAAACAGTAGTCTAGCTAAAAAACAACCTCTTCAATGAGTTGAAACTCAAAAAGCAATCCTACTAAAAGGGGAAATTGGCCATGTTATCAGGGACAAATATAGGAATACAGCAAGGGGAACTTACACAAAAATGGGGAAATTAGTTTAAAAGAAATTAAACGGAGGAGTCAAAAACTGTAAAAGGTACATAGGCAGCCTAGAATCTATTTAAAACATTTTCTTATGTCCAATCTACCAAAGTTCTTGAGGTTGTTTAAAAGCACTTGGACAAGGGAGATCAAGCTGATATAATATATTTGGACTTTAAAAAAGCTTTTGACAAAATCCTTCACCAAAGGCTTTTAGAAAAACTGCATTGCCATGGGATTGGAGAGAGGAAGCTCTTTTGTGGACTGGTTAAAGATAGGAAGCAAAGGGTAAGGCTAAATGGCCATTATGCAAGATGGAGGGAGGTCAAAAATAGGGTGCTACGGGAATCTATTCTGGGCCCAAATTTGTTCAATATTAATGATCTGAAAATGAGGGTGCATGGTGAAATCTCCAAGTTTGGAGGTGCTACTAAATTATTCCAGGTAGGTGTAGCAGGAGGCTTGGTGCTACTTTAATAGAAGTCAGATTGCAGATGGAGTAATCTGCAGGTTCTGCAGGAGGCAATCAGAAGTTACATGACCCAAAGGGAGCTGGACTTACAGGCTATAAGCCCAGAACCTATAGCTGACACATGGGGGGGCACAAGGGGGCACATGCTCCCCCTGAGATTGGCCCTTGCCAGCTGGGGAGTCAGTGCACTGAGTGAAGTGCTGCCCTGTGCCCCACTTGTGATTGGAATCAGCCAGCACTGAGAAGCACCAGCTGCACTTCGGGTTTTGCCACCGGCACTGTGATTGACCGCTGGGGATTCCTGCCCCCCCTCACTTGGCAATCAGCTGCTAGAGCAGCCTCCCAGTCAATGATCAGCTGCTGGTGCCCCCCTCCGCCCCCCAGACTGGGGACACCAGTCGCCTATGCCAGAGAATGAACTGGGGTGGTAGTCTGGTTCTGGCAGCTGGGATATGAAGAACTCCTGAACAGCAGGGCTACAGACAGGCTCATGGCTAACACCTAAGCTGGGATAAACAGCCTAGTGGTTTGTAGATTAAGACAAAGGGTGGCCATGGTCTCAGCAGACCCATGGATCCGTAGCCTATAAGGGGTGAGAAGCAGAGTCAGCAACTCATAGATCAGAAGGGGTAAGCAGTGCCAGGGAGCCTGGAGTTCTCAACTGGCCTAGGAGCAGAGCCAAGGCCAAGAAGGGGCCAAAGATCAAGGAGGGGCCATTGCCGGAGAGCTGTGATCTGCTACTTGCACAACCCTATCCAGGGCATGCAGGCTGCAGATCATGGCTCTAGCCTGGATCTGGACCATGCTGTCACTGTTGCAAGATCCAAGCCCAGCTCCAAAGCAGTTCTGCACCCTGCCCAATATAGACCTCCATGCACCCTGTAAGTGCTGTTGGGACCATGCTGCTGGGGTTTCCATGGAAACCACCCCCAGCCACCTGTGCAGGGGCTGCTGGAAAATGGAGTCTGGCTGCCAGCCTGATCTGCCATTTTGCAAACCCCCCTTAAGATGAAGCAGTGACACCTGAATAGCAACATGGGATCAGGGATCCCTGGGGCAGCCTCCCTTTCCAAAGATCTAAGAACAACAAGGCATGACGGGAGAGGTAAAGGGGAACAAACTCGAGAGCTGGAGTGGAGCAGGGACTGAGAGGCCACCAGGGGGCATCGTGGCCACTCCTGAAACCAGCACCTGTCACGGTTGGCAAACCCCAAGCTGATAAAGAGGAGCTGCAAACAAATCTCTCTGATCTAAGTGAGCGGGCAAGTGAACTTCAATGTCAACAAGTGCAAGGTAATGGACATAGGAAAAAATAACTATACTTATGCAATGCTGTATTCTGAACTAGCTGTTATGACTCAGGAAAAAATCCTTGGAGGCACTATAGATAGTCCTCTAAAAAATCAGCTCAATGTGCACCAACTAGGGAAGTCCAAAATGGGCCATATTCAATTTGGATTCGGATTTGGCCCATTAGACTTCTAGTCCACTTCTGGGTCCACTGCTGAGCATGTGGGGGCCCCCGTGCCCTCCTGGCTTGGTGATTGGCTGTGGGGGGACCCCAGGTGCCCCTCCAGACCCAGGAGGCACCAGTCACCAAGCTGGGAGGGTGCAGGGGGGCGGGCTGTGTGCTTCCCAGCCAACCCAGAAGTGGACCGAAAGTGCTTCTGGTCCACTTCCAGGTCTGCTGCCAAGCACTGGGGACTCCCCTT
>NW_017728943.1:116615837-116639220 GCF_001723895.1 Crocodylus porosus | reverse complement strand
CAGAAGGTGAGAGCACCACCTCTCTGGGAAGCCTATTCCAGGCTCTGGCCAACCTTACAGGGACCAAAGCTTTGCATAGCCCTACCAGCAACCACATAAACTAATGCAGTGTTGGGCATCATTAAGGAAGGAATTTAAAACAAGAGAGAGAACATCATCATGTCATATCTTGTTCATGTCAAAATCCACAATCCACCTAGAGAGGGGCAACCAAAATGATCAGGAGTCTGGAGCAGCTCCCATAACAGGAGAAACTAAAAAGGCTAGGACCCTTCAGTTAGGAAAGTAAAAGTCTTGGGGGATATGAGGTGTATCTCATCATGAAGGGTGGGGACAAAATCAAACGGGAAAATTTTTGTACAATGTTCCAGAATACTAGAGCTAGGGGGGACCCACTGAAATTAGTAAGAGACAAGTTAAAAATTAACAAGAAAGTACTTTTTTATGCAGTGCATAGTTAATTTGTGGAACTCATTACCCCAGGAAGCTGTAGAGGCAACTAGTACAGCCATGTTAAAAATAGCTATTAGACATTATTCACATCATGTGAGGCTCCAGAAAATAGAAAAAGGGAAAATATAGTGCCAATGTTTAGGAAAGGGAAAAGGATCAGGGGGATTACACACTGGTCAGTTTTACCTTGATGATCATGGAGTGAGTCATTAAGGAATCTAAGTCTAAGCACCTTGACAGAAACAAGGTGATCAGGAAAAATCAACCTGGATTCATCAACAGCAAAAAATGTCTGAGCAACCTGATTTCTTTCTACAGCAAGGTAATAGTTTCTGTGGATGTGAAGAGAGCAATGGATGTAAGATACCTTAATAGTTGCAAGGCTTTTGACAGTGTCCTTCATTGCATAATCATTAATAATTAAGGATATATCTTTTAGATGAAACTACTGTAAAATGATACATAACTGATTTGATCGTCATGCTCAAACAGTAGTCATCAATGGCTCAATGTAGGGTTTCCCAAGGATCTGTCCTGGGTCTGGTAGTGTTTAATATCTCCATGTGATGCCTTGTGGGGTCAGGCCAACTCTCAGGATCTCAATATTGCGCTGTTAGACAGGAGGGTGTGACATAAGACAGGAGGGTATGACATAATTGCATATATACAAACACACAAATCAATTAGGTGCATACACACACACACACGCACACACACTACCAACTCAGGCACATACACATCTGAACCAGCCTAGGCACATGCATACCTATTACCAATTCAAGCACATACGCTATACACCCCCAAAATTAGACAAATATCAATTGTCCATACCCGCACACTCAGTATACATACACAGATCACTAATTCGCATATCATGCACACAATGACATACACACACACACACACACACTCTTACCTGTTCACACACATAAAACCCACCTAAACATACACGCAGGTAAGTTCCTAACTTGGATGGCACAGTGTGTATGTGTGTGCTTGGGGTACCTGGGATACTTGACGGAAGGTTAAGGTGAGAGAAAGAGTTAAAGTGCAGGGAGTGAAAATTGCCAGAATCAAGATTAGAACTGGTGAACTAGAGAGAAGCTGGCTGAGGAACTGAGGCTTGGGGTTACTTAAGGTCGAGTGGCCCCAGGTTTACTTGAGGTCACTGGTGCAAGGAGAAAAGCACAGTGGCAAGGAGGAGACAGCCAGGAAAGAGAGAGAGGCAGAAACCTGAGAGCTTAGAGCTGGAAACTGAGGCAGACAGCTGAGCTATTGGGAAGGCGCAGATAAGTGGGGGCAAGGAGGAGACAGCCAGGAAAGTAACTGAGGCAGAAACCTGGGAGCTTAGGAGAAAAGCCAGTGGGGACAAGGCAATAACAGTGGCAGAGATCTGGGGAAAAGGCAATAACGGTGGCAGAAATCAGGAGAAAAAGCAGTGGGGTTAAGACAGTGGCAAAGAAACATGGGGGTTGGAGGCAGAGAGGAGCTCAGGACAGGTATTGGAGGTGGCAGTGAGCCAGAAGCAGGAGAGGGAGAAATGAGACAGAAGTTAGAGGGGCAAGGAGCAGAGATTGGAGCAGGGCTGGAACTATAGTAAAGCAAAACCCAACTCAAAGGTCCAACTATAACAGGTTTATTAAACAGACAGCACACTACACAGCCCCATGAAGTTATTGGTACACACACACACACCCAAGCACTCACAATGGCAGCAGGAGAAAGAGACTCAGTGGAAGGGTTGGAATCTGGGTAGGGAAGAGAAGCAGAGTCCAAGTTCTCGGTTGAAGAGACAGTGGGGGGTAATAGCTACCTATCTAGGCTGGAAAGGGGACTTTGTCCAGTAGGTGTTGTCCAGAGTGGGGTGCCGGCAGGGCCTCTGGGTGAATAGGTGGTGTGGCATGGTGCTGGTCCAGATGGAGAGGGCATCCCAAAGAGTCATTCTTCACTACCCCTTTTTATGGGGCAGACGACCTCTGATCAGTCCTGTTCCAGAGGGTTCTAGATGTTCTTACTAAGCATGTGCAGCCTTGGCATGTGCATGCAGCCAAGGTGGATTGCCTCATCTTTTGTTTTTTGAATGCTGAGGGTGGTTCCAATGGCTGGGTCGTTGGTCCAAGTATTGGTTTTGATGGTTCGGTCATTCAGAGGGAGCTATTTTTAGACCTACTGCCATTGTCTCTCAAGACCCTCATTCATGCCCATTCATTCAGGAACCAAGTTACATGGGAGGGCTAGGTATGAGTCAGAGGTTACACAATGGAGCATGGGGACCAAGATGGAGACTTGACAAACAAAATGGAAACTTGACATGACTTATGCTAACTTATGCCTAAATTATATAGTATCAGTAAAACAGTAATATAGAACAGTAAAAATATAAACATAATAATTATACAATATAAAGAAGGAGAAAAAAACAAAACAAATTCAACTTGCTACGAAAATAAAATGCTGAAGCTTATTCTATGTCTTTGCTCACTTGTACTTATCTATAGGGAATAGAGAGGGAGAAAACAAGTCAGAAATGGTTGGGGAAGGGGAGGGAATGCATTAAAAAAAAAGAAGAAAAATGGCGGGGGTTTGCTACACATGTTCAGAAGGATATGACTGAGGGCATATTTAGTAAATTTGACAAAATGACAAGATGAATGGAATTGAAAACACTTTGGAGATTAATATTTGGAATGAAGATTAAGAATCTCTTTAATAAAATGGCCCAAAATTGATTACATGAAATTGAACAAGGACAAGTGCAAGGTCCTGCACTTGGGATGGAATCATTGCATACACAGATACCAAGGCAGAGATGATTGCCTAGGATGCAGTACTATATAAAAGGACCTGATGGTTTCAGTGGATTGTTAACTGAATATGAGCCAAAGTATTCTCTTGCTGCAAAAAAAGCCGATAGCATACTGGGCTAAATTAACAGGAGTGTCACTCACAAGTAAAAGGAAATGATTCTTCTGCTTTATTTGGCACTGGTGAGACCTCACCTGGAGTAACTGAAGTGTCTCATTTCGGGGACTACACATCAGGATGCGGACAACCAGCAGAGAGCAACAAAAGTGATTGGAGGCCTAGAAAATATGATTTATGAGGAAAAGTTAAAAGAACTGGAACTATTTAGCCTGGAAAAGAGAAGACCGAGGGAGGATTTGATGAGTTTCAAATACTAGAAGGTCAATGGAGTATTTCTCACACAAAACTTCCTCCTGTGGTAGAATCATAGAAAGAAGAACCGGGACCTGTAAGATCATCAAGTCCAGTCCTCTGCTATGGGCAGATGTAGCAAAAGACACCCTCCCCACCTCCTTCTCTTGTCAGGAAGCACCTTTTTTGTCCCCCTTTTAGATTATATTTTAAATTGTATTCATATATTGTGTGTGTTCATTTCTATATTCTATTTTATTGTGCATTTCTGTATTTTATTGTTCAGGTATTCCCTCTACACTTTTGCCATGGTACCCTGTGTCTTACATTTTATTTATGCTTTACATTTTATTTCATACTCTTCAAGTTAGTTAAGCCTTGTAATGTTGAAACTGTACCTGTAAAAACTCATTGCATTCTATCACCTTTACAATGTACTGCATGGTCTTCTGAGTGAATGCAAGTATGTGTGAGTCAGTAGGTAATTGAATGACAAGCAGGGAATACAAAGCAAGAGCCTCTGGCTATTAAGTGACAATAGCCTAGCCAGAGGAACTTACCATTACAAAATGCTATTGTACAAGCCATTTTAAGCTAATTAAGCCAAAGAACTGATTCCTGGAACCTGCAAGACACAGCCAATGAGTCAATCAAGTCAAGGGTGGACTCCCAAAACTGCACCATTGGGCAGAACCCTCGGTGACCATGACTGACAGCTGTCTTGCTGACAGCTGTCAAGACCCACGTGAGGCAGTGACCTCTGGACTGGCAGCCAAGATGATGCTGGGGAATCACAGAAGTCTGTCAGAGAGGGGTAAAAGGCAGTGAAGAATGATCCTCAGTAGCACCCTCTTTCTTTGACCAACACCAGAACCTACTGACCAGAAGGACATACCGGTGACCTCCTTCTGGAGAAGACATCACCTTGGAGGAAGCTTTGACTGGCCATTGGTAGCAGACTCCAGTGCCTCAGATAGGCAGATATACTAACACCAGTGCTATCGCAATCACTACAGCAGCTACTATATAGGTTTAAATGGGTGAGTGCATGTGTGTGTATAGGAGACCAATATCCCTTTTGGTTACAATCCTGTGCAGGGTATAATAGTTGCACACTCCTGTACAGTAAATTTGATATTGGCGATCCTGCAAGTTGGTCTTAATCACCAACACAGGATGTAATTGGGCTCAAACAAGCTCAACGAGGTATTTGTCCAGCCTCCTCTTAAAGACTACCAGAGATGGGACTGCACCACCTCTGCTGGAAGTGTGCTCCAGATTCTAATGACACGTACATAAAATAAGGGTTTTTTTATGACCAGCCAAAACTTTTCCTCAACTAGCTCGTGTCCATTGGTCTGCATCTTCCCAGGTGGGAGGAGGGGGGAGGCTTTTGTGAAAAGTTGTTCTTCTAGATCCTGGTGTTCTCTCTTGACATATTTGCAAGCAGGTATCAAGTTACCTCTCAGCCTTCTTTTGCTCAGGCTGAACAAACCCAGATCCTGAAGTCTCTCCTCATAGGGCCTGTCCCACAGGCCCTTGATCATGCGGGTGGCCCTTCTCTGCACCCTTTCAAGCTTCTCTGCATCCTTCATGAAGTGCAGTGCCAGTAGTAGGTCTGGAGCCACTCTTGAACACTTCAAGTTTGCATGATACTGGGATCCCACTATATCATGTTAGTTGCCTTGCACCCAGAATGCAGAATATATGTAAAAGGAAATTCACAGAACCATAGTATGCATAAAATGCTCAGTTCTGCCATGTTTATTCAGATTTTTTTCAACCACCCTCTTTTTTCTCATTACAGAGTGTGTTGATCTTTTAAAAATAGTATCCTGCTCCAGTTGATCCTATGGCTCAGGTAATGCTAGTGAAAAGGCTACCATCTTACTCAACAGTACTGAACTGAAATCCTGAGATCTTACAGTGTGAGCTAAGAGACTCATGCAGTATTTTTCATGTCAGTAAGGGACTTGTTTTGTACCCTCCATGGATCAGGGGCAGGTAACATATAGGAGGTGTGTCTACCCATGCTATTAATACACAGCAATAAATTTCAGGACATATTCCAGCTGGCCACTGCCTTGCTGTCAGTGCAAGGCGGTGGCCAACAAGGCAAATAACATGTTGGCATGCATCAACTGATGCATCTTATGTTAAACTAAGGATATGATACTCCTGCTGCACTCAGCACTGGTGAGACTGTAGTTGGAGTACTGCGTACAGTTCTGGGCACCACACTTCAATAAGGACATGGAAAAACTCGAGAGGGTCCAGAAAAGAGCCACCTGTATGATCAGGGACTTGCTGGGCAAGCCATACAAGAAAAGGCTGAGGGACCTAGGCCTCTTCAGCCTAAAAAAGGAAAGGTTGAGAGGGAACTTGATAGCAGCTTACCACTATATCAGAGGAGTGCATCAGGAGCTCAGTGAACAGCTGTTCACCAGGGCACCCCCAGAGAAGACCAGGACCAATGCATACAAACTCCTGGAAGACCGCTTCAGGCTTAATACCAGGGAAAACTCCTTCACAGTCAAGGTGTCCAGACTGCGGAATAAACTCCCATGAGTATCACATCCTTAGAGGTGGTACAGAGGTTCACCTCCAGAGGTAGTCACCTACCCTGGAGGTTTTCAGAAGAAGACTGGACAGTCATCTTGCTGGGGTCACTTGACTCCAGTTGTCTTCCTGCTTAGAGCAGGGGGGCTGGACCCAATGGTCTGCAAGGTCCCTTCCAGCCCCTAACAGTCTATGAATTGTGCCAGAGTTTATTGCTCCCAGGTGCCATGTTTAGACATGTACCTGGGACCACAGTATTTTGAGCCAAGCCAGAACAGCCCTGGCTGGTAGGGGACTTCAGGGGTCAGTCTGTCATCCTGGGAATGCTCTGACCCAATTCAACATGCTGTGGAGGGGCTGGCTGGAGTATGGGTGCTTCTGTGTGGAGCTAGCTGGCAGGCAGCCCTACACTGAAGCAACCTCATGCCCCAGCAAGCTGGGTCAGTGTCTGCACACGTGTTGCTGCTCACTACAAAACTCTGCTGCAGAATAGTACTTGTACTTACAAGTACTAACCTGTGATACAGTTTATTAGTTTCCTGCAGCCTAAGAGGGCCTCACATGAGATATTTACTGCAAAGCTAATTAGGCCACTCCACAGTAAATGTCTCATGTAGATGTGCCCAACGTGAGTTATGTATGATCCTAGAAACAACTGTTGACCTCATTAGATAGGCTTCACAATTTTGAGTGAAAATAAACTAATTCATTTTACAAAATTGGCATTTTGCCTTCGTTTCTTTTAAATCAAAAATGACTACCTACTATACAGCAATGAGTCCCATTACCTTAGATTTGTGGGCTGTACTTAATAACATCTCTCCTTCAGGGATCTTTTTTAATTCAAAAACTGATAGCAAATTGTCTTCTCTTCTCTCCTGCTCCATCTCAGATCCTAAATTTAATTTATTGTGTAACATTTTCATCTACTTGGTGTAAACAAGTAGGCTTTTTCCTCTAGCTGACAGATAAAACATCCATACTTCATGAAACATACTGACAACACTCTTCTATTTTATTTTATAGTTTCAGGCTTTGTACTTTTAAAATGAAAAGCTTTGCAAAAATGAAACATTTGCCAGACTCCAGTGTATGGGACACTAAATCAATACTGCATATTGTGATATTGAATTCTACTATAAGTGCTTATATTGATTGTAATGAAATAAAACACTTTCAGCGAGGAGAAAAATTGAAGGAATGAATGAACAGTCATCAAATATTCATGCTATATTCTGTTTTATAAGTATTTTAAACAGTAAAAACCACAAAAAGGAAATATTAATCAACTTGGAAAGAAAAATGCTGTTCCATGGCACACACTCATTGACTTTGCTGTTATAAAACCAGTAATAGCTATTAAATGTTTTAATAGAGATAATATGCATTTTGAAGGGCAATCATTACCAGCTCATGAAGAAAAACAGCAAACACCAGTAAAATAATCAAAAAATGTTGCTATGCTGACCCTGAAGCAGTAGTAGCCTCATTTGGTTCCTTGTGCAATAAATCCACATATTAAATAATCTATTCTACTTGTTTGCCTTTCTAAATAATTTAATATTTTGATATTTACAGCATGTTTGTTATGGAACCAAACCCTATAAGAGATCTACACTGAGAACTTCCAATGAATATCTGTGCCATGCTACTAGTGACATGGTTATTTGTTTTATAATAGCAGTTTGAGGTCTTAATCAGACATGAGAGCCCCATTTTGCTAAGTACTGTATAACTAAATTCATAGATCTTTTAAAACAAGAGGGGAGTGCTATGATCACCTGGTATGACCTGTTATATAACCACCCCCAGGCATTTTTAACTCAACCCCAAATCATATGTGCTGTTAGATTTTTTTTTATTTTTCAAAAGATAGCAAGTATTGATTTAAAAGACTTCCAGTATTGAATAATCTATTACATCCCTGGGTAAATTGGTTCAATGCTTAATTATCTTCATTCTATAAAAATTGTTTATTTTGTCTGGTTTGAATTTTACTAGCTTCAACATCTAATCATTATATTTTCTTGTGCCTTTTTTCTTTTAGATTCAAGAACTCTAGCAGAAACCTCTTCTTTCCATGAATGATTGAAGACTGTGATCAAGGCAGTTTTAATCTTGTCTGGGATAAAATAAAGAGCCTGAGCTTTTGAAACCTCTCACAGTAAGGTGTGCCTTCCAAACATAGCTTTTTCTGTTCTAATTACTCAATTTCCTTTTTGAAAAACAGACACCATAATTGGATACACTGCTTCAGCAGCTATCTACCTAATATGATATGCAAAGATAACACTAGTTTCTTATTCAGAACTGATATTCCCCTCTCTATGCCTGCAAGGTGATATTTGTCTTCTTATCCATACCATCAAACAGGGAACTCACATTCAATAAGTCATCTGCCGCTATCCCCCAAGTACTTTCCAGAGTCACTTCATTGCAGGTACATGTCTTCCATACTGAATGCATGATCTACAGTCTTTTTTCCTACATGTACAGCCTTGTACATGGCTGTATTAAAATAAATTTTGGTCAAATGAGCTCACCTTACCAGTCTATGTGCTTGGTTATGTACTATAACATGTTACTACCTCATGCTAGGCTATGTACAATGAAAAGGAGTAAATGACTGACTAAAAATTGAAGTTTTTTTCAGTGTATTTATTCATATGGAATACAGCAACTGAACAACAGAACAAACTCTAAACAACCTATAAACAGTGGCACAGAGGTATAAGCCTAGAGTGACAGTTTTAGATTTGATATCCATGGGAAAACATTGTCAGTAGCCTGCTGCAGGTCTTCAATGGAATCATTAAAATTAAAATTAGGACATTCCTTCATGGTGTGTGACATAGTTTGGATTTTGCCACATTCACACTTGGGATCTTTAATAAAATTACACTTATGTAGTAGCCAGTTATATCTACCATGTCCAGTACAGACCCTGTCCAACATTCTCCAGCTCTGCCATGGTAAGGCAAATTCAAGGGGTTTCAATGTGCGATCCATGCTAAGAAATGTATTAGTGTTGTCAATTGTGTTCCATTGCTGGATCCATTGTTTCTTAATGTCAAAGTTTTCATCATTCAGCTTTTTTTCTGCACTCCAGAATGGCCTTCTCAACTTAAGCCTTGGCCTAGGGTGAGGGTAGGGGGGTTCATTCATTTCCTCAAATAGTGGTAGTGAAATGAACGTAAGCAGGTTTTTGTAGACTATTACTGTAGCCTGTGCATGTCAAAGATCAGGAAGAGGGATATGAAATAGAACAAACAGCTAAGGAACAGGAGTGAATCTGTTAGTACCAATTATGCGTCTCATTGTTTCATTCAGTTGAGAGTCAGTCAGGCTAGTCTGGGTGCTTCTGCCCCAAACTGAGAGACAATACTCAGCTGCTGAATAAATGAGGTCCAGCACTGATATTCAAAGAGCTGCAGCATCACTTCCCCAACTTGTACCTGCTAGTTTTGAGATGATGCTACTTACAGGCATAAAGAAAAAAGAAAGCAGTGCTTTACTTTAAACTTGATGTGCCCTTGCACTGAGCCCAGTGTATACCCAAAAGAGGCATCCTGCTAGTTGGACTCAGTTCACCCAACATCTGTAGAGATTAGGCACTTCAGCCGGGCTTTTTTGGTCCTTTTATCTATTTAGCTGATTCAATCAGCTAATTAGATAAAAGGACCAAAAAGCCCTGTTTGAAGCATGTGATCTATACTGACACTGCAGAGCCAAATTAAACTGACGTGCTGCCTCTTCTGGTAAAGTGCATTTTTTTTTCTTCTTCATGTCTGTCAGCAGCCCATGTTATCACAAGTGGCAAGTTTGTTCTTAGTTATTTGTAGATGATACCTATAGATGAGACTATGGTCAAGGTAGACTCCTAAATATTTGGGGTTGGGTTCATATTTGACCAGTTTTCCACAAAAGCTGATTCTTGTTTTACCAAGATCAATATACACCTGGGTGTTAGTGAGATGAAAAAAGGGAATTCATTCTTTTGTCAGGGTTGGGCTCCAAATACCATTAATTAAAATGGTCTTCTAATTTTACCAAAAGATTGCTGAGTGTAGTTTCAATTATGCTAGAATCAGAGCCCTGTGCTAGGATGGTAATATTGTCAGTGTAAATAGATGTTCTTGATTTTGTACAGGGTTATCATGTATTTAACAACTGAAGACAATGAGTGCTAAAACAGAGCCCTATGGTATACCACTGTTGATGAATCTATGTCTGCTTATTTATTTTATCATCAACACAAACTCTGAGCTTGCAGTACTTTAGATGTACGTACAATAATCTGTCAATTCAACTATGAGGCCCCTTATTCCTACTGAGTCAGACACCAAAGTGAGATCAATAAAGGTTGCTCCAGTCTTCTGTTTTCTTTGGATTCCTACTTCAATAAAGGAGGTGAGTGAGAACTTGACCACAGCAGCTTCTCCCTGGTCTAAAGCCCACCTGATCTGCAGGAAGTCTGGGCTCTAGGATAGAGCTAATTCTTGACAAGCGCACTCTTCCAAAAAGTTTGAAAGTTTTTCAGATAAAATATTTTTAATATCACTATTTTGTTTCTTTTTTCATATTACTCCACTGGACTAGAAGCAATGAGAGAAATGTAAAAAAATAAAGTCCACATCTCGTGTAAACATGCCCAGTTAGCCAAAATTTGCTACGGAGTCTTCTTCCTCCTCCAAAAAATAGTATCAGATTATGAAATGGGAAGAAGCAACAAGAAAAAAAATATAAAAAAATATATACAGGAAAATTCTGATGTTCATTTTTATATTGCAATGTATTTAGGACACATGGGGCAGAGGTTGTAAAAGGTTGTAACTTTGCTGTTACTTTTCTTACAGTTATCAATATAGTTGTTGTTGTTATCAGAGAATTGGGAATTTGTAAACAGAGAAAACCAGGATCCCTGATGATAGGACAGTGTTCAGTATAAACACCTCTATCACATATAAAAATAAATGGATGATTTATAGGTTTGCAGTTGAACTACTTGTAGGCAGAGTTCATCAACACAAGAAAAAACTTTGTCAGGTAGACTCAATATTAAATGACCTACCATTTAAAGAGCCTGTATAATGGCATACACATTTTCTTCACAATGACTAGAAAATGATACTGTACACAGGGCTGATCCACCACAAGTTGGTCCTTTCTTCCATTTAAAAGGAAGCTTCGGGGCATTGTAGTTTAAGTGTCATGGCATGCAAACACTAGAAACAGCCAAATCTGAAGTTGCAGCACAGAAGAAGTTAATGTTGTCTCTCCATCCTTTAATGACATCATAAATAAGCAAGGCACAACATCTCTAGGTATCTTTCCTGCAATTATCTATCAGAAAAATCTAATCAGTTACAAATCTCCATTTTTTTTTATATTGAATTACTCTTGCCAGAAGCACTAGAACATACATGATAAAATGTTTCTCAGGCTTTTAAATCTCTTGTATATAGTATACAATGAAGCAGACAAAAAGAAAAAGGACTTAAACCAAAGCTTCTCCATAATGCTGTCAACCAATGTGGGCAAATACTTGGAAGAAATTATTCGTTACCTGCAGAGACTGAAAAACCTGTATATTTGTAGGACTCTCATAAACAGCGGTATAATTATGGGCTACCTATCATGTCACTGGATCTCTTGTAAGTATCATCCGAAGTTCCTCTGACTGCCCTGTAGAAGCAGCAGAAGCACTTTAATTGTTGCCCAAACGAATAATGCCTAATGTCTCACTCAGTTCACTAACCAACATAATAAAAGTCATAACTCTTCTTTCATTTTTGGAGCCATTTCTCTTGTTAATATAGGTTAGAAAGAAGGCAATGCATAGCTCTAAAGCAAAGGAAGGAGTGGTGGTTTTATTCTGGTGTGATGATCATCTCTAAAAGAATTATATTTGTCAAAATTGTTAATTAAAAAACTGAGCTAATTACTATAAGAAAAGTTACATCTGTGGAATACCAATAATACATTTCATGCACAGATGTTGTTCCTAGGAAGGAAAGCTTCTTTGGGTAAATGTGATATCTTCTGTTAGACCAACTGAGTATTTGGGGGAAAGTTCTTTTCAAGCTTTCCAGTGCAATCACCCATCTTCAGGCATAGATCTTCAGGTATAGGGAGTGTCTGCTGTTCTGAGATCTCCAAGGAATGAAAAAGATGCTAAAAGTGTGACAGGAGGTCAGTGAGAATGCAAATAGATGTAAATTAGGAAAACAATGGGTAGAGAAAGGAGGGGAGGGGGGGAATGAGGGGGAAATAATGCCAAAGGTAAGCCAGGGAAACTGCTGTATTTGAATTCTCCAAGCTAGAAGAGAGGCAGTCTGTGAAAAAGTAAATAGCTGGAAATTAGGAAGACAAAGTTGTTCCTATACTCTTATCTTTCTAAAACAAAAATCTCCCAGCAAGAGATGTGGGCAGATAATTTAAAATAATAACTTCCAGTAATTGATTATGAGAGACGTAGTATTGGATGTTCAGGAAATACTTGGACTATGGACTAGGGAGAGTTGCAAAAGTACAAGCAATCTTTCCAGTTTCTAGTTCCATTGATCACTGAACATTTATAACATAAAATATTGTTTCCATGGAGAATTCAACAAACTATTTAGATTTCTAGACCAGTCAAGGGAAAAGACTAAAAATAAAATTACATGCAAGCTTTAATGTTCAACCAAAAGATAAGACAGTATAACTAGTTTTTGTTTCCCCTGTTTGTCAGTTGAAAAAGATCCGTGTTTAATAACTGCAGACAGATGTTGGGGAGGAGAGAGCATAAATGGTTCAGTGGAAGGGCAGACTGGCTAGTACAGAGCTTGTCTGGCTATCTAAGAGATTTCCATAGAGGTAGCCAACATAACACTAATTCCAACCTATTATCATTCTCATCCTAAGGATAATTAGTCTGATTCTAAAAGCTAATGGGTACAAATTTGGCATAAACCAAGCAAGTCTTCTAAAATTTGTCAGTAGAACAACTAAGAAAAGATTATGAGAAATTATGAAACCAATAACACTAGCTAGACATGAGTCACTACCAAAGAAATGAGTCAATTTTCTTTTGAAAATAGTAATTCTTTCAAACTAATTCACTAACAAAACGGTCTGAGTTTTGAACAAAAAGTGATGCTGGGTTTAACAAACTGATGTTAGTGCAACAGAAAATCAAGAGCTTTTACCTCTGCCAAAAAAGGAATTTTGAAGAATAATTTAGGCATATCTGAGGTGTCTCTGGAGAGGTGCAATAGACTTTATTCTGATCTCACATAAAGGTAAACCAGGAGTTGTTCAGATTATGTCCACACTGCAGTCGAAGGTATGATTGCAGCCCACAAATTAGTAGCAAGGTAGCTTGGATTGTTTTGGCAAGAAAGCCACAATGGCACGGGAGTCAGCCTAAAGTACCCTCGAGTCCCAGACTGATTTGTATACCTTGTGCTGGTGTCTGAGCTGTCATAATTTCATATCTGCTACAACCTGAGTTACCAAAATTAAAGCTAGGTCAAGTATATCTGCACAAGGCACAGTTATGCCTTCAACTGTGTACAGAGTGAAAATGCCCAGATCAGAATCAGACCAAGGACTTTGTATTTTAAATCTAAAGAGAAATAGAGCTATGGAGAAGTTAGTTATGATTTTCTTGGTGATACTTTTTATTGGCATAGAGATGTAGTTAACCATGTCAGTCAAGTCAAATAGAAGGAAAGGTATATTTGCAACTTATAGATTAACCGAAGGGGCAGTGGGGGTATACATAACACAAGCTTTCAAGAGCTGAAGCTCACATAATCAGCTACTGTGAAAGGATATGCAGAAAGTGGAGTATACAAAGAAGAGAGGAATTAGAAAACAGACAAGGAGAGAGAGGCAGTGGGGAGTGGGGAAGAGGGGAGAGCATGCTGGGAGGGGCAAACAAATAAGCAGTAAACCCCTAGAAACAAAGGAGTCACAAAAGCTAATCCATGTTCCTTTCGTATGACAAAAATGTAATCCATATCTCTATCTTTGTGCACTTTGGCATTTTTGTCAATGCACGATCTCTTGGCCATCAGAGATGTTACTAGGGGTCATTATGTGGAAGTAGCTCTCGTTGATCCCTGCAAATCCATATAATGGAATAAGAAGCCATAGTCCCTATTTAAACCATACCTAACACAATCCAGTCTGTGGATGATTTCTTGTTCTGCAATTTCCCATTCAAACTGGTTTTTAAAATGTTGCTGCTTGAGAACAGCAATCCTGAGCTCACCAATGTAATGTTCAGAGAGGTAAAAGTGTTCATTCGTTCTTACACATAGAGATCATCCTGCCTGTCCAGTGTAGACAGCAGAAGAGTACTGTAAGCAAGTGATGCCCTATATAGTATTAATAGAGTTGCAAGTGGATGAACTTCGGATGCTATATTGCTTATTACATGGGTGTAGGTTGTAGCTGTGTTGGTCTAAGCACATAGGCCCAGAGGCTGGGCTGGTATGCATACAAGAAAGGCAGTCAGTGAACATGTACATTGAGGAGTTAATAAGTGAGAGACAGGCTGGAGGGGGTGGGGGGAGAGAAGGTGGATAAATAGTGGAGAAGTACCTGGAAAGTTAGCTATCAGGCAGGATATAATGTATCATAAATCCAATGTCTATATTTAGTCCATGATTTTTAGTATCCAGGAGGCTGATGAAGTGGGGTTCATAGGCTCATCTCTGGGAAGTGTTTTGGCAGTTTCCTTTGAGGATCAGGACTGAGAGATTGGAGAGAGAGTGGTTTTCTTGTGAGAAATGTGCCCCCACAAGTAACCGGGTATTCCTGTCTGTGACAGATTTCCGGTGTGCGTTCATTCTGGTGCGCAGTTGTTGTTTGGTCTCTCCTACGTATTTTCCATCTGGGCATTTGGTGCATTGGATGAGATGTATTGCATCTCTGGAGGTGCATCTGTAGGATCCAGGAATGCTGATGGCTCTGTTGCGGGCTGTAGTAATTGTGGGGGTGGTGGGGATGTGTTGGCAGATTTTGCATTTCTTGTCATGGCATGGTCTGGATCCATTTGGTGTGTTCTGGGCTTGAGGAAGTTTGCTTTTGGTGATGAGGTTGGCAAGGTTCGGTGCTTGTTTGAAACCTGGGATGGGTGGCTCTGGGAAGATCTCTTTAAGAATAAGGTCTCTTTCTAGTATGGGTCACATTTCTGACAAAAAAAATACTACTCTCCAATTTCTCAGTCCTGATCCTCAAAGGAAGCTTACAAAACATTTCCCAGAGATGAGCGTATGAACTCCACTTCGTTAACCTCCTGGATACTAAAAATCATGGACTAAATATAGACATTGGATTTATGACATGTTATAACCTGCCTGACAGCTGATTTCCCAGGTACTTCTCCACTATCCATCCCCCTTCTCTCCCCCTGAACCCAACCCTGTCTGTCACCCAATGACTCCTCAATCTACATTTTCACTGACTGCCTTTCTTGTACGCATACCAGCCCAGCCTCTGGCTTCTTTACTTTTCTTTCCATCCAGGAAGAGCACACACCAACTGCAGAAACTTCCTTAGCCTGATGAAGGGTTTTTGAACCCAAAAGCTTGCTTTAAAATTGTTCTCCAACTGTTTTGTTGGTGTAATAAAAGATATCAGATTCACCCAAAGAAACTTGTCTGCATATTGCTTATTATTCATTCCAGTGATGATGTGGTCTGTATTGATGTTGGGGCACAGAAGGCATTTGGGTGCATTGTCAACCTTCACAACTGTATCTAAGAAATGAATTTACTGGGTGGGATATTCCAGAGATAGTCTGATGGAGGGATGGAAGTTATTAAATCCTGGTAAATCACTCTAGAGAGTGATTCCTTCCCATGTGTCTATACAAAGATATGTCATCAATGTATCTTGAGTAGATCAGGAGGAGAAAGCAGCTGCATGGAAAATTGGCTTCAGAGTCTCTCACAAATATATAGCATACTGGGAGGCCATGGCATATGCACACACACACATACATATATACAGGTGCATCTACATGTCACCATAAAGAGATATTGCTGCAGCGCCGTCCTTCAATCCTTCCTTTTGAGCGTACAGATGCAGCACAGGCAGTTACTGTGCCATGCATGTGTCGCATGAGTAGAGTTCGCTGCTACATCACCATAGAGGTACACTGCAACAGGGGAGCACGCCAGTATGGCAAAGTAGCTGGGGATCACATGTAGACCCATATGATCACTACATCACTGTAGCACACAGTAGCAATGACATAGCATATTGTGCAGAAGCACCCTACTTTCCTAAGTCTATAAGGTGCAAATCTACTCTATATTCAGCTTTTATTGTATTCTAATTCATCTTTTGTTGGACCAAATATACAGTTGGGAGAGATGTTAGACAAGGTTTCATGTGAAAATTTCCCTTCTTCAGGTATGGGAAAGAAGCATGTATAGTTTAACCTAAATGAAAGAGAGAACAATCATTTTGTAAAGCTCCATGTGCAAGTAAAAACAGTTTGTTGTAAGGAAAGGAGGAGAGCTGTGAGGTAGAAGCAGAGATGTTATTAGCAGTGGCATCAAATCAAGAGAAGTACAATAGACTAAATAGTGGAAAAGCAAGACCATTTAAAAGGAAACAGGGTCTGTTATTGCCTGTGATGTGCAGGGAAATTAGTAGAGATAACAGGTAGTTTTGTGACTGAGCTAGAAAATGAACCTAGGTCTGTCAAGCCCCAGTTCAGCATCCTACCCTCTAAACAAGGGGTGGCCAACCTGCAGCACTGAGTACTACCAACGACATGGGCAACCTCTGTGGGCACATACATAGTAATGTGATGCAATAAACACTAGCATATTATTGTTCCTGGGCACCACATTTACACGAGCGCCCAGGACCACAGCATGTTGAGCTGGCTCAGAGCAGCCCTGGCTGGCAAGAGGTGAGGGGTCAGCCTGCCAGACCAGGGTTGCTTCAGCCTGGTTCAGCATGCTGTGCAGGGGCTGGCTGGAGCACAAGAGTCCTTCAGTGCCGGGCTAGCTAACAGGCAGCCCCCACACTGAAGCACCCTTACGGCACAGCCAGCTGCATCAGCATCTACACATGCATTACTGAACATGAAAAAACTCTGCAGCAAACTAGTACTTGTATTTACAAATACCAGTCTACTATGGAATTTATTAGTTTACTCCAGTCTAATAGCCATGTATGTGTAAACACCAAGACATTAACTGTGAAGCTATTTAGGCAGCTCCACAGTAAACATCTCATGGTACCCAGTAGTGTATGTGGTACACAGCAGCTCCAGGATGGAATGGGCAGCACATCACCAGATAGGGCAGGAAGCAGAAAGCAAAGCAGCAGATCAGGCAGAAGAAGAGGGTCAGAGTGGCAATTGGGGAGGATACAGGGTGAATTGTGGCATGCCTGCAAATTAGACAAAACTTCCACGTAAGCATCTTCTTCTGTTGGACAATGGTATGGAGTGGGAAGCTTTTTTTACTCTTATTGCACAATAAACACTATTACTCTTAAATGAGGTCAGTATGCTATATTGTGTGGATGTTCCCAGTTCTTCCCTCTCTGCTCCCAGATTATACACATCTTTGTGCCATGGCATGCTACCTTAACTTCTCACCCAGCCTCTGCAGCAGAATTAGTTACAAGGCAATATTGAGCACATGTAGACATACCCAGTTTGGCTTAAATTAGTCTTTTCTTGTTTGGGAGCTCTTTGCCCCCAGTTTTTAAGTGCTTAAAATCAATGGACCATAAATGTCTCAAGTACTTTTGTACAGCTGGGTTTATTCATGCAGTCCTCTTCTTTATTACAAGGAAAAAAGGAAGTTGATGAAAATTCATTTCAGGTTGAATAAAGTACTTTATTCAACCCAAACACTAAATGTATATTTCAGCTGAAGTTTTGTATTATAATTTCTTTAATGAAATTAAAATTAAACTAAATTAAACATAATTTAACTCTGAAAAATGAATTCAAATTAAAACATTTATTTACCTTCTCCCCCCTCACCCCCTGAACTTTTCTCCCAAAAATAATGATAAATTCAGCACAAATTAGAAAACTCATTCCAATGACTCAAACCTGAATTTTGTGGGTTGGGAGGGAGGGGGTATGACAAAAAATTTTTTGCCCAGGTTTAATCAGCTTCTCTGTGCCTCCCTTCCACATTTGTGAAGAGGAATATTTCTCTGCCAGACCAGGATGTTTGCAAAAGTAAGTTCATTTATGTTGGTCGAGTGCTCGGGCACTATACTGGTGAAAGAACAAACAAACAAGCCCTATAAACACAAAGGAGAAAGCATGCTTATTTTTATTATTTTTTATATATATTTACAAAAAAGTGTATCAGCATAATTTTGAACCCCTTTTTGTGGGGTTGGTAGAGTGAATACTTCTCTTTCAATATTATTGACACACTAAATTTTATACTTCAAATCATAGTCATGTTTCAAGCTATTGGTAGAAGGAAAACACATAGAACAATATTGTATCCATACTCTTAACAACTTAATGTTGCTTACACTTTCACAGAACTATTCTATTTGGACTGAGAGCAAGCACAAAGAGGTTTAGCATTAAAAGAGACAAAGAGGAAGAAAAAGAGAAGGTTTTAGGGAGCTATGATGTGGTGTTATAACAAAAAATATGGTGATCTTTGCAGTAGCTCTTGCTAAGATCACAAAAATGAAAATAATTATGTGCAGGACTAACACTATCAGATCAGTTAACACAGAAGCTAGATTTGGCATTTATATGATAACATAATGCTGTGGTATGGCATTTCTGATGTCATTTCTAAAATCAACCATATAAAATTTTATTTAAGATATTTTGCCATCCTTTTAACACTTCCTATTTTATTTATAGATACTAAATAATTGCCTGGGTTTTTATTAGCAGTTGGTTTATAATATCCTCCCATGTCATTTTTCCTTGTACTAACCTCCACTTATTAATAAGGAAACATATGCCATGCCTACACTGCTCCCATGCTAAGGCCAGAGAAGCCTACCCCATCCTTTCACGCCAGCTGAGCATGTGCCTAAAAATTAGGCAGTGTAGCTGACTTAGAGGGCATGCAAGCACCCCTCAGGCTATTTGTCTCAGATGTGCTTTGTAGCACATACTCCCCGCTGTTTAACACTGGCCAAAGTTAAGGCTTTGGTACCTGCTGAACATGAGTGCGTGGGACAGGGCATACGTCTCAGCAGTGGCCTCAGAATTGGCAGGAAGTGGTGTAGTCATGCTTAAAAATAAACAAGGGGGGGAGGGGAGACCAAACAGGGGCCAGCCAACCTTCCAGGAGCACCTAATAAAATCAAGTGCCTGTCAGGTACATAAATATTTTTGTATGGCTAATTATTATATAAGCAGCAAGTTCTAACTGAGCTGCCTTAGTCATAGATTTGCTTGCTACCCTGATCCTCCCACCACCTACATAGCCCTGGGCATTGACTTGACATAGTACCTCTTTGAGTTTACTGGGGATCTGTGTGGGTACAGAGGTCCACGTGCATGAACTTCATGCAGGATTGGAGCTTGGCTGTTAGAAAACATATCACAGAAGCACATACAGCCTGCTTAATGAGTTTTACTTCTTTGCTAGGTGAAGAGAACAGTTTACCATTATTACACGGTTACAGAGAAACAGAGTTACCATTATTAGGTTTCAATCCCTAAGTTCACGTGTATTTCTAAGTCAAATAAATTCAGAAGGAGTGGAGAATATGTATTTAACAAAGATAAAAATGAGTGTTCAAGAGCAGGTTAGACAGACATTTGTCTGGGATGGGCTAATCAGGGATTATCCTGCCTTGAGCAGAAGGATGGGCCAGATGCCCTTACAAGGTGCCTTCCAGTTCTACTTTCCTATGATCAAGTCTTGTGAATACAGACAAGAAAGAGCTCACATAATTATTGCTTTGCCTGCAATATCACTGCAGGCCAGCAGGCTGTGCTCATACACCAGTTTTCTTAATAAAAACATTCCAGGAAAATAACAGCCCAACATAAGCTTCTTTTTTCTATAAGGCAATTTAAAAAGCACCTTTATTCCCTGCAAGCTGACCTAAACTTTTTCTTTATATCCTTCAGAACAGAAAAGGGGCTATAGGTGTTTCTACAAAGTAATGACAAACCAATTCCCCACTCTGCCTTAGCATCTACCATAACTAGTGACTAATACTTCCAAGCAAAGGGTCACCCTCTACAATATGGAAATTACTGATCAGGTTCTCCGGGCACTACCTCAAATAAAGTTAAACCTGAATGTAGCTGCTGAAAAAGACTACCCACCTCTAAACAAGACTAAGTTCTGCTTACAGTAAACATGTAGGCAACTGAAAATTCTCTGGAAAGTAAAAATGCTAAGCCCTTTTTGAACCTTGAAATAATGA
This sequence comes from Crocodylus porosus, assembly GCF_001723895.1. Taxonomy (NCBI): domain Eukaryota; kingdom Metazoa; phylum Chordata; order Crocodylia; family Crocodylidae; genus Crocodylus; species Crocodylus porosus. The sequence goes on along the minus strand of NW_017728943.1, from coordinate 116,618,658 downwards.
AGCCTAGGATGCCTGATACAGACAGTTGAACTGAACATTGAATATTCTTCTCAGTGCTCACAATGAACAAACATATTCCACACAATGAGTTAAATTATAGAAGATGAATAGAACCTAGCAGCACCAGCCAAGAATCTAGCACAACCAGCCTAAAGGAGAGTTAAATTATACGTAATTCCAATAACTTCCAGCATATTTAACTTTTTTACTTACAAATGAAAAGATACATATAAAGATCATGATATAAAACAATTCACTTAATTTGCATTCTTACCAAAAAAAAGATAATGTTACATTTTATGCCACTAAAGGACAGTGTAACCTAAACCTAAAGGGAGAGGAGGAAGGGGAAAGTCAGGTTTGCTCTACATTCCAACCATGCATGACAAGGAAATGGAGGAAGGAAAGCATTAGGTGGTGGAATTTCCTATCCTGCTCCCTGGACCAAAAGTTCCTGTATACATCTACCAGCACTTTATTTCATGAAATGAGCTAGATAACCACCCTACAGAGCTAAAAAATATAAGCATATTCCACATCTTTCAGAACAGAGCGCTTGACCTGAGGTATTTTCTTTAGAAACACATACAGCAAACAATCAAAATAATTAACAGTTCTAAAAGCTATATTCTGTCCTATGTAAGATAGTACTCAAGCTATCCATTCAAAGAAGTTTCCAAGGTCTAAAATACTAAGCTTAAAAATAATAGTCTCCAAGTAACAGCCTGACCTTAAGGCAGGCAAATTTCATTATAATGTTAAATAGCAAAAAAATTTCTTCCAGACAGACTAATTTGATAAAAATGTAGAAAAAGCTAAGCTAAAGGGCTCTAACTCCCCACAGGAAACATGTTATTCCTATTTAAATTAGAAGTTGCATTTTGCTGCTCAATGGGCGGGTCTACACAAGACGCTTTACTGCAGAGTCCAGGCAGGCTACAGCAGGGAGTGCAGAAGGAGCTGGTCAGCCAGGACCTCTCGCAGCCAGGGCCCTGGGAGTTTGTGCAGCCTGCCCAGGTCCTCAGCGGGGAGGGCTCGCTGCTGTTGCTATCGCTGCCAGCACAAGTGGTGCTCCTACTGCCAGATGCCCTCTGCCTGCTGCGCCTCCTCCACCCAGGCCTCATGGAAGAGCTCCCCCTGGGCCTCACAGCTGTTATGTAGCAAACAGGCTATGACAATCCCTTGGGGGATGTTGGCCTTGGCAAACTCAAGGAGGACAATGAGGGTGTACCAGTGTCTCTTGAGGAAGCTGAAGGCGCACTTCAACAGGTTGCAGGTCCAACCCAGGCACCAGTTGAAGTGGGCCTGGTGGGGATCCAGCTAGCTGGTGTAGGGCAGCAGAAGTGAGAGCAGAAGTGGGTAGGCTGGGTCCCTGATGAGGAGGGGTGGAACCACCACAGCACCCAGCTGCAGGTCCTGCATCCCCAGCATGATTCAGCCACTCTCCACCAGGGCTGGCAAGGCAGAGTCGTGTAACATGCGGGCATCATGAACACTGCCCGCCCAGCCAGCACTTACAATCATGAAGGTGTTCTGGTGGTCCACGGTGGCCTGGAGCACAACCAAGTGAAAGCCCCTTCGGCTGTAATAGGAGCAGTCACTGTGGGGCAGACAGATGACTGGGATGCGAGTCCTGTCCACCTCCCTGAAGCACTGGAGAAAGACCAGGGCATGGAACCCTGCTACCACCACCAGGGGGTCATGCCCCGAAGCACAGTGGGCCCCAGCACATCCTGGAGGATGCCTCACACCTCCAGAATGGCCTATCCAGCAGTGACCTTGCCCACCCCAATGAGATGGCCCACATAGTGGAGGCTGATGGATGTGGCCAGCTTGAGCAGGGTGAGGGACAGCCGGGCATCTGTGGGGAGGGGTGGCCACATGTTGCTGTCCTGCCACTCCAGATGTCGCTGGAGCTTCCCCGAGAGATCCCAGAAGGTGGCCTGGGTCATCTGGAATACCCCCAGCCACTGCTTATAGTCCCAGGTCTGCTGGATGACATGCAGCCACCAGTCCTGGCTGGCCCAGTGGGCCCAGAGGCAGTGGAGCTGGAAACCCAATAGGGAAAGGGTGGTGCCAGCACTGGCATCCAGCAGCCCATCGCTGACATACCTGCCTAAGGTCTGGGAGGCAGCTGCGTGGTGGCGGCAGCCCTGAGATGGCATGCTGCAGCTGGGAAAGCAGTTTGTGGGGGGGAGGGGAGCCAGGAGGGCCCAGACAGCCATGGGCCAGCAGGAGCCTTGGGTGCTGGTTGTCATTGCCAGAGGCAGGGGCTGGAGCACTCATAGTACAGGGAGGCAGAGGTAGTGAGGAAACAGTTGCTGTGTGCTGTGCCTGCACTGTGCATGCTGCTCCTGGCCAGGGAAGTGGCTGGCCAGGGAGCAGAGAACGGGGCTGGCTTTTCAAGATGGCTCCTGGAAGCTGCAGCCAGAGCATCAAGCTGCCCCACAGTGGCAGCAGGGACCCATTGCAGGGCCACTGAAAATGGCAACAGTTTGGTGCTAAGAGCAGCAAATCTGCTGCCACAGCCCTGCACATGTAGACTCCTGCCTGGGAGCATTTACTTGCAAATAAACTGATCTCAGATCAAATACACATGTAGATGCACCCAATGCTTATTGAGCTATACTCAGATAACTCCGAGCATAAGTATAATTCTTTAAATTTACACATAGTAAATAACTAGAAGAGTGGTTGCTTCTCAAGGAAGCGATCCTCAGTGCACAAGCTAAATCTATTCCAACATGGAGGAAAGGCAGCAAGAAGGCACAGCAGCCCCCCTGGCTCTCCAGAGACCTAGTGGACCTACTGTGGCTAAAAA
>NW_017728943.1:116537056-116615737 GCF_001723895.1 Crocodylus porosus | reverse complement strand
CTGACTTCCTGCCCTTTGGGCAGGGGGCTGGACTCGATGATCTCCCGAGGTCCCTTCCAGCCCTGATGTCTATGAAAAATCTATGAAAACTATTAACTTTACTAATGGCTAGAGCACTCAGGGATACCTGCAGATACCTGGATTCTACTTTTGCTCTTATACCTGGCCTGAAGGATGCTGTTAGGTAAATTGCTTCAGTACTATTTACTTCAGTTTCTTCATTTCTAAAGTGAAGATAATAATGCCAACCATTTTCTAACACAATGCTTGAGATCTACTTATACAAAAAAGTAGTGTAAGTAGGTGTGGGCAACAGGGGCACCCACCCCAGGCACCAAGTTAGGAGGGACACCAGAATGTCCTCCCCACCTTCCCCAGAGTCCTCACCCTGGTAGTATACCCTTGCAGGAAACTCCAAACAACCCCCAGCACTGCTGCTGCTTTAATTAACAACCAGAGTAGATAGAGCACAAGGCTGCAGCAGCAATAGCTCAGCTGGGGCCTATTTAGAAGGTCCCAGCTTGGGTACGACAGCTGCACCCCCTGTTCTCAGTACCAGCACATCCCCCCTCCACCCACCCACCTTGCTCTCCTGCAGGTTTTGCCCTGGGTGACAACTCTGCTTGTTAAACCACTGTAAAAAGCCTACATCAGAACTTGGTATTATAATTATGCATGTAAGTAGCTTTATTTAGTCATTCCACTTTCTGTAAATAGTTACTCATCTGTTTAAGAATTTGAAAGATCAAGGACTTATTCAGTTTGCAGGCAAAGATCAGGGACTAATTCATGCTAGTATGTAAGAGAGACATTTTTCATGTCCTCATGTTTAGGTGACCGAAAGGGAGAAAGAAATGAAAACTTCAAAGAGCTACAATAATTCCTATAAGGCCCAAGGATGCAGCAAACAGCAGAACTCAGGTGTTTCTGAATGCCTTGATCAGGCAAATAATGTACTCTAATTACCTTGCGGGAAAAGTCTTCCCTGTACAGAGTTTCACCAAAAGGCCCATATCTACTTAATCTCCATACTCTGTCCAAAATAGGACATTAGTTGTGGATAAGCCTTGGTCTCACTGTTAGTCAAGTATTTTGCGATGAAATAGGTTTTCAGTGGAAAATGCTGATTTGTGGGAAAAAAAGTTTCTTTCATGGAAACACACTGGTTTTGATGACCTTTTGATGAATGACATGCAGGTTTCCATTGCCTGGTTACTGGCCAAATCAAAACTTGTTCTGTTTAGCCTTTTCCTTTCTTTCTTTTTTTCTTTTTCTTTTTGTGGGGTGGGGAGGGCTCATAGGTATGATTTAAAATGAAACAGTGTAGTTTTTCCCCAAATGAAACATTTCTGGAATGTCCTTTCCAGAAGAGATTTGTACAATTTTAGCCTGTGCTCCAAACTAAAATAATAAAAAAGCCCACTTTTGAAACATTGAAATTCTAAGTTCTGATTAACTTGACCCATATTACCCCTATACAAAGAAGCAATAATTTCATTTTAAGCATAGAACATTCTTTTTATAAGGTTGTCCGGTATATGGAAAGCATGAGTTCTAAATTCAATAGATTCAAGCAGACCAAATTTCAATATATTGCTCAGCATTCATGAATGTCATGCTCGTTATTTTACAATACACGCTGCTTGCAAATGTCCCACATAAAACAGGAAGTCCCACTTCGGTTTTAGTACTAGAAAAGAAGAAAAACCACCGGGTTTCCTGTTATAAGAACTTACCCTTTCTTAAAATGAAGCAAGCGCACACTGCCGTTGCAAATTGTCATTCTTGCTCCAAAAATTTCAGTACAACACAGGGTGATTCCTAATAAAGAAGTGCTTTACAGTGTATTACCCACCATTTCAAAACTTTTTAAAAACCAATAAGCTTGTAAACTAAACACATTACACACGCAACCACGTATGTGTAAACGTAACAAACTGCACTTAACTTGCGCTTTTTTAACTAGCTCATCTACACTGTACTCAGTGATTGTGCCAATGAAGAGTCATTCCAATATTCTACATAGCTTTAAATCAGCAGCCATTAAAAATGCACACATCACAACCAGGTATCATGTAGGTGTTTTCTTTCCCCTCAACATCCTGCAGAATTGAATGACCTCCACAGGATGATGTCATTCAACTCCAAACCAAACATAGTTTGGAAGTCCAGTATCTAAGAATCATTATGGAGAATCATGGAAAAAATATATACAGAATAGGGAATCCCTCCCTTCTTAGTGAATTACAGCGTTCATTTCTAGTGCTGATAGCTCACAAGATCTGAAACACTGAAACTGAGACATCCTTGATTTCCAGAAGAACTGACACATTGTAGAAATATTATAATTTATCTGCTCCAGTTTCCCACTTTTTCCAGCTCTGTAGAGCTGGACAAAAAGTACTAAGGCAGGTGTTTTTACCAATAACAATAATGATAAAAAGTATATTTATACAGACATTTCCAAATGTTTTCCTGAAAAATATATCAAACAGTATCCATGGGATAGAATAGCATGACATTTCTCTCTACTTCCTCTCTACTCAGTGCTAGTGAGACCCCAGCTGGAGTACTGTGTCCAGTTCTGGGCTCTGCACTTCAAAAAAGAATCTTGAAAGGGTCCAGAGAAGGGCCACAAGAATGATTAAGGGTCTGGAGGACAAACCTTATGCAGAAAGACTAAGGGATCTGGGACTGTTCAGCCCAGGGAAGAGAAGACTGAGTGGGGACTTAGTGACAATCTGTAAGTATGTAAAGGATGAAATATTGGGAGCTGGGAAAAAACTGTTCATTGAGGTGTCACAAGGGAGAACAAGGAGTGATGACCATAAACTGTTAGAGGATGGTTTCAGGTTGGATGCAAGGAAGAACTATTTATTGTAAGGGTGACCAGAATCTGGAATAGACTTCCCAAGGAGGTGATACTGTCCTGAACCTTGGAAAACTTCAAGAACAGACTGGATAGTAGGACTGTGTGAAGTTTCAGTCCCTGATTCAATTCAGCAGAGATTCAGCCCAGTTTCAGAATCTCTGAATTTGAATCAAATCAGAGGACCCTTTATAATCTCTCCAGATTGAATCAGAACCCTCCGAATTGATTCAGAGAGATTCAGTGATTTGGACATAAACACAGCTTTAAATGTTTTTTCTACGTACCTCTGGGTAGCAGTTGGCTCATGAATGCTGCGATGCTGGGACGCCTGGAGAGTCCCACAGAAGTGCAGGGGGCTCCCCAGCGCACTTGGCAGCAGACCCAGGAGTGGAGCAGAAGCACTTTCGGTCCACTTCCAGGTCCACCAGAGACTGCACTGGGGAGCCCCGCTGCCCCTCCCGGCTCAGCAACTGATGCCTCCTCAATCTGGGAAGGGCACCTGGGGTCACCCCGTGCTTGATCGCCAAGCCGGTCTACTTCCGGGTTCATCACTAAGCATGCGGGGGTTCCCCTGCATTCCTGTGGGACACTTCATCCACCCCAGCATTGCAACATTCACGAGCTGCGCCTAGTACCTTGAGGTATGTAGAAAAAACATTTAAAACTATGTCTATGTCCGAATCACTGATTCTCTGAATCAGCATTGAATCTTCAGATTCGGCTGAGTCAAATCAAGGACAGTGATCCAAATCAATGAATTGAAGCGCTGGCCCCAATTTGGGCCAATTCCAAATTGAATAGGGCCCATTTCGCACAACCCTACTGGACAGACACCTTGCTGGAATCATTTGAGCTCAGCAGTATTCCTGCCCAGAGCAGGGGAGGTTGGAGTCTTTCAAGCGCCCTTCCAGCCCTTAATTTCTATGATTCTATGAACATTTCGGTAGGTATTAATTTGCAGTGTTATGCATAATTCACTGGTAGATTTAGCACCAGTGCCATGCCATACTCATACCTTTGAACCTTTCTTGCAAACACCACTTACAGGAAAGGATACAGTGCTTTTTGGTGTCTCATACCAGCATGAGGCAGAAGGCAGGGTAGAGATGTACATTATAGACTAACTGAATCAAAGATCCATAAGCTTTTGTTTTTTGCTCATGAAAGGTTATGCATCTCTGACTCAGTTTTATTAGTCAATATGGAGTCTCTCTCTCTTCTGCCAGATTTGGAATTAACACAGCTAACTAACTTTTTATACTACTGTGATTAACAATTACATGCCCATTCATATAAGACTTGTCCCTTCCGTGTTTTGGGGTGAATTTACACTTTTAAGTTGCTTTCATTTTGGTTTACTTTAACTGTGATATTTTTGGACTAGGTGAAAGACCTACAGTCGCAGCTAACAATATTTCCCTTCAACTAAGTCATATTTTGATGTTATATTCACTTCACATTCTCCATATTTTGTATTTCCTTTGGGTCCAGATGACCTAGAAAGTATCTGAAGGGGTAGAAGATAAGCTACAAAAGCTGCACTCAAATGTACAGCAAATTTACTTTTTCAAAACAGAGGGGTTTTGCCCAAGATCAAACAGCTGCCTGAAAGTTATCTTGTGTCCAGAATTCCTTGTTCTAACAAGATGATGTGAGAGACACTCAAATAGTTGTCAATATAGTTGTCAAAATATCAAGAGTTAAAAAAACCCTCTTACCCGGTGCGCAGGGCAGCAGTGCAATATAGTTTATTCGCAAACAATTGCATTGGCTTTGTCAATCCATGAGCATTTATGCAGTGCTTTATAAAACAAAACCAATGTATAAAATACACAGCACAGGCTATTGTGTATGCACACATACACACTATTAGTAAAAGCATGTGCTCACTGGGCTAAACTGTGAGTTTATTTGTATAACATAAATCTAGGACTTCTCCTTGGAACTGGGTAAACTTTCTTTGCCATGTGTGAGGTTTTCCAGAAACACTGAATTCTTTTTAGCCAGACTCGTGGAGGCTCAGACCCAGACCCTACTCCCCATGTTTGGTGTCTGAGCATGATTCTATTCCATCCTACTCAAGACATGTAAAACATTAATGCACGAGGTGGTTGAGGCTACCTCCTCCCCACTGCTTTTTCTGATGTAGTACTAAGGCTAAGCTGAAGGTACAGTGCAAAAGCAGGCACATTCATAGTTTTTCCAGGACTCAAGAAGGGAATGGGATCACACAGACACCAGATAAATAGAACAAACTCTGGTCTTTATTCTTTTTCTTTCTCTCTCTTTGCTTCCCCTATTAATCATTGCCATGCAGTTCCAACCCCAAGCCAGTCTCAGTTTGCCATCTCCATAGCCCAATACTAACTTTAACTTTGCAGTCAAACCTACTCCCTGCTTTCAAACCTGAGGTAGTGATAGCATCCCAAGTCCAGCCTTGTTCCCTGGCTTCTGATCCCAACCTGACCATAGCCTTCCTCATTGTGTGTCTCATTTCCACTCTCTGCACTAATGTGTGCATTACAGAAGCCTTGCTTTAATGGAACTTACATAGTGAAAAACAGAGCTACCCTCTACTAAACTTTGGCAGATGACCACACTGCCCAAAGTACCGATGCACTGAGCTCAGAGCTTCCCCCCTGCCTAATTTCTCTCTGTCTCTCTCTGTTTCCTCTTCCCTCCTTCCCCTGCTGGCCCCTCAGTTAAGGTGACAGCATATGTCAATGTGACTGTTTTTGAGAAAAGTGAGGATGATGACCACTCCCTGATTGAATGTCATTGGGCCTACAACTGTGCCTCTTCAGTCTGTATCAACTGGGCCAAAAGTCACACATTACTGCCAAGCACCAGAGCCAACACTCAGCTCCCAGGCCTGCCTGGAGGCCCTATCTGATGTCACAATGGCTTCAAAGCTCTGGGCATTTTCCTAGGCCCTCCTGACTATCTAGCCAAGAACTGGGAAAGCCTTCTTGAGAAGGCTGAGGCACAACTACCTGTGGTGGCCCTGGCATCTGCCCAATCTCTCCTGCCATGACCAATCTTGATCATCAACAACCTGGAAGCTCCTACTCTGCGGCACAGGTACACCATCCTGGATCCACCAATGACCCTTCTTGAAAGAATTCACAAGGTCCTCCTGGACTACTTCTGTAATGGGCACCACTTGCTCCAGTGAACTGTCCTACCTACCCACCAGCAAGAGAAGCCAGGGTCTCATCAACCAGGTGATTAGGGTGGCTGCCTTTTGCCAGCAAGCCCTTCAGCAAGTGCTCTTTGCTTGGAAATGCCTCCCCTGGCAAGAGCTGACCTTTGCTTTCCTGCATTGGTGAGGGACATCAACCTTGATCAGGAACCATTCCTTTTGGATCCTGATCACCTTGGCTGGAGCACCCTGCCATGCTCATGCTTCTACCACAGCCTTGCCTGGGCCAGGTGGGCCTATCTCTGACTGAAACCTCAGGGTAGGTTTCTGCAATTTCCAAAGTCACTATAAGAGCCCCTGGTCCATAACTTGGCCTTCTAACAGGGGGCACCAAGTCTCACCTCCTGAAGCCTCATTGCTTCCTTCATCCAGTTGTACACCATCAAACATACCTGCCTCTTCCAGTCATCTCAGCCTTTCTGGCTCTCAGCCAAAGCTCTAGCTGACTGGCTGGGCTTTCTTTCTGTCCATTTTGCTTTGCACATCTCAGCTGGAGTGAAAGATGCCTTTCCCACAAATACACTTATTGCTCTAGAAGACCATCTCTGCACACAACAAGCCCTCACCAGTGACAGACCTGTCTCTTCCACTGTGGACTGCAGTGAGAATGATAGGCCCAGTACCCTGCTGTCCCTCCCTGTGCCTAACAAGAATAGTAGTGGAATTTAGCTTGAGATCCTGTCTGAGAAGGTACTGTACACATAGACAAAGTGCATCATGCCTGTGTCCTTGCCACTTACCCTGACATGACTTGGAGATGGCACCTAACAGCAGCAACACAAAAGCAAACCCACCCAGCCTGTTGCACCCTGTACAAGCTACCCATCACAAAGGTAACTGGACACCTCCAGTGGTAGCTGCTGCATGGAGCCCTGGCCACGGGCACTTTTGTCTTCCGCTTAGACCCAGTGGCACCAATGGCCTGCCCATTCTGTGAAAAGGAGGTGGAGGAGACTTTCTTCTACACCTTCCTGGACTGCCCCCAGCTACAGCCATTCTTCACTTCCCTCAGCACCCTCTTTGGCACTCTGGACTTGGACTTTTACAAGACTATGTACATCTCCTCTATCCAGTACCAAGAGCCAAGGGGTGTGCAATCTGCCTGGCCAATTTCATGCTAAACCAGGCCAAGACAGCAACTCTGAAAAGCCACAGAAACTGGCTTGGAGGAGCTGGCTCTAATGATGCACTCCAACTCTTCTGTTTCCGGGTCCAGACATGCATCACATTTGAATTTAGAAACTTCACCTTGCAAGAAAATGTGGACCAATTTGTGTTGTGCTGGGTTATTACCTCTGGAAAGTGAAAGACAGACAGCTGGTCCTACATGTGTAACCCCATGAAAGGCATGGAGGAGGGGTATCAATCTCTGCTCACATGGTATTTTTGTTGCTAATGACCTTTTCATGCATAGCCCCTCAGAGGGCCACATACCTTTGCACTTTCACCATTAGTTTTAATACCTACATAATAAAGATTTTTTAAAAATCAAAAGTCTCTCACTCACACATACACACACACTCCCCATTCATCCCCTACAGTTTGGTTTGAACACCCTACTCCCCATAAAGTTCTGATTCTGCTTTGATTTACAAGTACTAATTGCTAAGTAATGAAACACTTAATCTTTGATTCAGACTAGTGATGGAGCAGATCCTGTGTGTTTCCAGGAATTAGGTATGTACAATTATTTTCATAATCAAAATTCTGCTAAAGCACATGGTGGTTAAAATAAGTAAATCTAGCTGTTTCTATTTTTTGGTGTTTACACTGTATTCCATTTCAACCAGTAATATGTATGCAAGTATTCATAAGAATAGCTTTACACACTGGCTAACTGGAGTGCACATATGTACTATACTGTATACCAGTTCTTGGGTTCATGATTGGTTATTCTTAAAATTCAGTAGCTCTGTAAAATAACATATACAAACATGCAGATCAAAATATATTGCACATTGCCAAGTTGTGATTCAAAAGCATACCCTGTTCTGGGCACAGTTAGGTCAAAAATTATGACATTGGAGCAAAAATTTTAAAGTGCTATTTGTTTATATATCATGTAAGTATGCAGCCTGGAGTAATGATATTTTCTAGAAAAAATATTTTCCTAATATTGATTATACAGCAACATTTTTAGATAAATCTCATACCCAGATCAAAAGACAGAAGCAAGGAGGTCAAATTAATGCTAACAATGGAGCTTCCAATGTAACTCTGTCTTTGGAGTTATTATGTGCTCCATATATAGAAGAAGAAGATTTGACCATGAAATCTGTGCAAATATTTCACTTGAAATCAACAAATAAGCTATCTTATCTATAAAATGTAGTCCTATCTAGAGAGAGAAATCCAGAACATATAAATACATAAATACAATCATATATATATAGTATATGTCCATGTTCATATAAGCCATAAGGTGATACACATTTACAAAAATATAGCCCATTATGGTTTATATTTTCCATGCTGCATCAAATAATGATGTTTAATCATCTGCTTTGGGATCTAGATTCTTTGTTGGGTTTTTTTGACTGTGCATTTGAAACAAACTTGTACCTTACATATTCACTACTGCCTAAAACATACAACAGCATAGAACCCTCACCAAGTCTATACACCATTAAAAAGTTAAAACTTAAGACAACACAGGGTTTCTACACTGCTGAGCAGTTTATTTGCCAGTGAAACACATTAAAAGAACCTTTCCAGATAGCACAGGAAACAATTCTTGGCCTTGTCTGCCCACACAAAATATTTATGGTGTCAAGCAGAACATGGACTCTGTGCCTGAAGATGGTCTGAAATAGAAATAAGAAAACAGAAATCTCTGTTTAAAATTGAAATGCATTCAAAATGAGTGTAGGTAGAAGTGAAAGTACAACTTATTTGTAGTTATCATCTTGAAGAGCCAAGATGTAGTAATAGAGGAGTATATACAGTACTGTTCAGATTATTATAACTTAATAAAATTCTTTCATCAATAGATTAGGTGGGTACAATTACCCCAAGTATTTAATATCTACAATATGTACATTTTTCTGTGACTTCCAGGTATTCCAGGTTCAGTATGAGTCTTCTGAAAAGTTGGCTATTCTGGAATGTAACTCCATTTCTTCTCTGCTTCATGCAGCATTCTTCTCGGGTGTGCACCCCAGTAGGGTTTGTTTTGTTTTATTTAATACCTGGGAATGCTTTGAAGAATGAGTTGTTTTCTTTTCCAGAGAATGACATAAGCACTTGAAAAAACAAAACCTGAAAGTATAGCAAATTTAAAGTCTCACTAAATGAAGAGAGATGGGGAGAAATCTTGTCATGTGCTGCACGTGCAATTCCTCAGAGAGAGTTCCCAATGAAAGGTGGTGGGTTCATCTCTTCCTCTTTCCTAATCTCCTCTGGCAAATACAAGACTTCCTGCTGCTGATAGATATCTTGGACCAACATATTGTTTGTGTTCCTCCACTTTCTGTATTTCTCTGCTGTCAACTCAGGATCTTCCAGCAGCTGGTTAATCATGGCCAAGTCGTGTTCTTTACACTGGTAGAAAAACAAGTGGTTAAGAAACACAATTCCCATACAGTGTCAGATTAGTTTTACTTTATAAAATAATCGTGTGAACTTAACAAGTCTCTCCCCTCAGAGAGCTGACAAATTGCACATTGTGGCATTTCCGTTTTAAAACATAACTGGAGACTCTTCCGGGTGAAGTCATATTTGTATTTATAGGTACCAGAAATGCTCCAGATGCTACAGGACGTTTGCACAGAACCCAAGAGAAAAGTGTTTTGATGAACTGGGAAGTTTGCACATAATATCAATAACATTTGTCAGTTTTGCAAAAGAATAATAACAAAAGCAATTACTGTAATTCAAAACGTAATTCTGACATCTAAAGAATTTCCTTGCCACATTATAAATTCCTCTTCCGTAAGTCCTAGCTATATTAAATTTGGATGTAACTTACAGGTACATATTGTGTCTTTCTAGCCACTAGCAAGGATTAGACAACACAGAGGTTTACACATCTACTACTGGCTTCAACTAATGAAGCTAATCCTTTTGCTCAGCAAGGAAAGACCCCTACTTTTAGACCCAGAGGTCTCAGTTCTATCCTTACAGAAGGCATGAGCAATGAAATACTGCTCCATGAAGAAAGAACACCTCAGGATCCACCACACACTTTATTGGGTAACTCCATGTTCTGATTCTAGATCTCCAGTGTAGTGATAAGGGTTATAGTTTGGAAAGCTGGAGGCATCTACATGTGGACTTTACTGCAGAGTTGACTACTTAGCTCTGCAGTAAAGCATCATGATCTACAAGTGCAGCGCTATTAGTCCAGAGTAAACTAATAAGCTCCACCATAGGATAGTACTTGTGATATTACTGCCCAACACAAGTACTATCCTATGGCAGAGTTATTTATTCCACCACAACAAACATGTAGACAGTGATCAGGACTAGCTGGGGCATGAGGGTGTTTCAGTGCAGGGCCTGCCTGCTGGCTAACCCTGCACTGTAGCACCCTTGTACACCAGCCAGCCTATCCACAGCACACTGAGCTAGGGTGGAGCAGCTCCAGCCTGGCAGGCTGAACCTCAGGGCTGTACCTCCCTGGCTCAACATGCTGGAGTCCCAGGTGCATGTGTAAAAGCTGCACCCGGGAGCAATAAACTCTGGTGCAAACTCTGCTGGAGTTTATTGCATCACTTTAATAGCACATGTAGATACTCCTGCTGGGAACTGGGAGGTAGTCCCTCACTATCTGAGGCCAAGGGTTTGCAGAAGTTGTTTACTACTCCAGAATAAAACCTGTTGTGTAGCTCTTCTTCGTCATGTATATCTGTTTACTGAATCTGGTGATCACTATATGCAGGATCCCATTTTTCAGTAGAGTGACCCATTCATAAAGTGGCTCCTCTGATTGATGATAATTGATTTTAAAAGTGGATATAGACTATAACAAAATGTTGTAAATGCTAGAGATGAGGATACATTCAGAGGGATCTTAACTGAAATGGTTGTCTAAATAGGTATCGTCTAAGTGGCAGCTCCACCAGAAATGTTTGCTGAGATAAATTAGACAACTGCTAAACATATACAAAGCAGGCCCCTGCTGAAGATGTAGTCTCAGTGTAAGGCTCAAAAGAGCTAAACAAAGAGCTTGATAGGTAAACATAATAATAATAAAAATTAATATAGTTTAGGTGTCCCACTGCTTTTCACCTTCCACTGAAGAGGCTGATGCCCTCAAGATCTGCTTATTTGTTCCAGTATGACACTTCCTTTAGCTTTGATGTGCTGAATTATTTTACCCTATAGTTCAAAACATTAACTTACAATATCATACAGTAATGTTAAAGTTATTAATTTCAAACCTCAATAGTCAGAAAATGCAAAAAGTAAGCCTGAACCAATTAGCCTTCTCTGACAATTGGTATATGGGCCTTGTAGCAGTCTCACTACATTGCCATACATTATTTCTCAAAAATGAAGTAGCATCCACATTTTTTACTATGACCTTGCAATATAGCTGTTTAAGACAATATGAGATTTCCATCTGGGCCAGTCACTTTCTACAGACCAAGCTTTATCTGTGCACAAGAAAGCTATGAGAGTTCAGGGGAAATACCTCAATCCTCCATCAGCAAGTCAACACAAAAGTAATTAAATGGGTCTTGCCAACGTTTCCCGTCCCCATAGCATTCACAAAGCCATACAGCAATCTATATAATAGCAAAAGACATTCATTTATTTTTCTAGCCCTTTGCTCCCATGGCCTGGGGAAGTATATCTGTAGTGGTGTCTGCCCTGCAAAAGCTTATCTTCCCATCTTTCATACATTCAAAACAACCAAGGGAGCACTTTTTAGGTGACACCTTCCTGAAGCCACCAGTGGGCCCCTCCAACATCTCAGATCCAACCCAGCTGGTCAGGCTCAGGAAAAGATATTACCAAAAGGAGCGAAAAAGAATGAAGTAGAAGAGAGGAAAAGGAAGATAGAGGGGAAGGGGAAAGGGGAAAGCTGAATAAGGGGGCCCAAAACTTTCTAGACCCCAACCAATGTGCACAAAAATAGACCTCTTATCCCTAATACTTGCCCTAATTAGCCTTATATCTGTGAATCCCTTCCAAAACTAGAAACTTGTTAAAAGGCATATTTCTTTGATTCAACTCTGTAATCAGCTGGCAATCTTTGTAAGTGCACAGTGAAGGAAGATAAAGATAAATGTCACTAGCCATGGGGACAAAATTTTCTTTTTTACATTGAAAAAATGTTGGTCACAGAAAACCATATTTTAAGCAATATTCTTCCCATAACCCTGGAGAAAAGACCATTTTCACCCATTTGTCTAGCCTGGGAAATCTTCTACCCACAGCTTCCCTCTTTCCCTAACCATCCCAAGCACATTTTGTTAATGATATACTGTGGCAGCAACACTGATCTGTTACTAAAGATCTGGAGTAGGAAGCCCAAAATAATCACAGTGAACCTAGGGGTATTCATAAATCACTGTTTTATACTAATAAATTTTAGACAAAGCACAGCAAATACAAATCAGATGTGAAATTCCCCTGAGTTCTGCATTTCCAATAGATCATGGCAGTTTAATTATCTCCCGTTTCATATTACGTTTCTTTAAAAATGACTTTAAAAGCATACTATTCTACTGATGCATATAGTATAGCATTTTTCAGGCCATAAGAATTTGCTTTTCAGACAGGATAATGTAAACATCATTGCTTTAAGACTTTTACTTGTGTCACCGTGAAATACACTACACGGTATTTGTCTTGTCAACGCTCCAACTTCCAAGTTTGAAAAAAGCAAAACTCAACACATTTTCAGCATTAAGAAAAATGCTCAAGAAAATGATCTCTCCATATTAAGCCAGTGTTACACAAATCTCAAGCTTGTGAAAAAAGCCGCTTATGCCTCAGCTCAGCATTCTTCTAACATAACTGTCTCATGAGACACCAAATTACAAAATACTAAGTGGTTCTGCTTTTGGCTCCATTAATGACATGCATTGTGACACCTGAAAATCCAAGGCATATTTTCTTTATTTCACTTTCCTCATAAGTAATGCCACAGGTGTGTGATGCTTGCTTTATTAATACCTATTACACGGTGAAATCATCTCTGTATAGCCAATACTATAGAAAAGCAAAAAACCGTTATCAGTCTCCTTTCCATGTAACATCTATTCACTCTGAGGACGTCTGTGGAAAGATGTCACTGCTGCAGGCTCTGATTGTCAGAGCCGCATACAGAGGTGAAGCTCAAGTGGTGAGGCCTGTGTTTTCCACCAGGCATTCAGAATGGTAAAAGCAGATCTAGCCTGGAAAGCCTTACCTATGCTATACTTACCACTGCTGCTAGTAGCACTGGTCATCTTACCAATGTAATAGCTATTTATAAATGTCTTAAAACTAAACATAATCTAAGGCCAAGTAAAAATGTTTGAAGAAGAATAGTTGGCCAGTACTTCCAGTGATAAAAAAAAAAATTAAGAGAAAACGGGAGGAAATTTATGTTCATTTAATCCTTCTATTCTATTTTTGATTTACCATTGTTAGCAAGTTTTCTCTTTCTTCCAGTAAAATCCCAGAAGCAGAACTAGGAATTCCATGAGACATAAATGATGCTGGCATGTAGAAATAAAGGGTCCTAACAATCAATGCACTCCAGAATTTATATATTTATAGGTCCCTCCATGGAAAGCTCTGTGAAACCCTATAGTCCTCTATGCATGGTAAGATCTCAACATGAAAGCAGGGAGCCTTTGTTGTTAAAAATATTTTAGTTATAAACGGAGCTGAAAATAGCTTTAGCGCATCCTGTCCATTCTGAAATAATCACATTAGGGAAACTTTCTTGGCTCAAGGTTACTTGTTTGTCCTTTATAATCAACACACTTGTTCGGCTTTTCCTTTGTAAGGCCTCTCCTGTTTCATGCACTCAGCAAACATTCAGTAGGTTCCCATCTAATTAAAATGACATCTCTTCTTACATTCCCCAAAACAGTTAGAACTACTGCAAGAACAGTCCCTTATCAACTGTTGTTTCTGTTTCCAGTTTCAAACACAACAAAACAGATTCAGGGAAAAGTCAATGAAAATTTTAAAAACTGAACCAAATTTTTTGCCACTTCAAGTCATGTTCTCTTAACATTTGAATGAAGTCTAAAATAATTTCTTTAACAGTGTAAACTATTTCTCTCTCAGGTGTGAATTTTGACCAAGGGAAAAACCTCACCTTTAACGTGCTATTCAGCACCCGTATTTTGTGAAGTTTCTCATTAATGCAGGGGTTTTTGCTTCTTTTGATAAAGGACTTTCGAAGTTCTTTTTTGGTTGAAGGACGACGATCTCCAATAGGTGACAAACTTGCTTGTTCTAATGATTTGTAAAGTCGCTCCATTTCGTCATTGTCACAACATTTTGCCCAATCTATAAAAAAAAGAAAAAGAAGGAAGATGAGAATATGAATGTGACAGCACATTACAGTGATACTGGATTCAACTGATAGAAAAGATCCTAACAAATTAATGACCATATTGTCAGAAACAAAATCAAGGACAATTTTGCAGTGACATTTTACATGAAAAATAATGATAAAGTAATTATTAATAATATAGGAATTACATATATGAGAAAAACACATTTAAAAATGTATTCTGAGATTGATACTGCTGGCTTGTGTCTCACTAATCACCCATATATTGCTTGAAGTGAAGAACTAGCTTAATGTTCCAAATACATGTATGCATCTATCATCAAACTCTGAACGAAAGGCATTAATAATAACTTTGAGCAAGAACAGCTTTGATAGCAATGGTATCCATCTTCTCTTTCACTCTAAACATTAGCCCTCTCTTTGAAAACTACTTCCACTAATCTCAATTAATCTGTGCTTATTAGATCAAATATGATTGATACATCAGCGCCTCCGAATTTTTTGGTAGTTTTTATACACCAAGCAAAAAGAATATTTTGCTTGAGGAAACTAAGGCCCAGGCCATTTCGGATGTCCCAAAACAAAATAACATGATTCTGGAAGAAAATATGAACAATTAGGTCATATGGCCATTTTACACATAGTTGCCGAGTTTCACAGACTTATTCTGGCACTTAATTCTTCATGGACTCTCACATGATTTTTTGTTTGTTTCTCTCTGTTTTAATTATTCCTTTCAATTATTTTATCTCCATCACCATTTTCCATTATAAGGAATGTGAGGGGATAAAGAAAGAGAGAGAGATGCTGGGAATTAAGAAAAATGATAGGCTAAAAGCCACATTAGCTGGTGTATACAATTTCAAAGAAATTTCAAAATTTCAAAAAAATATTTCCAATACCCACCACTCCTGGCTGCAGACAACCCTCTAATGTTGTGCAACTCATCATAAGAAGTAATCTCCCTACTGATCAACAGGCACCTACTAGGACCCTACCCTTTCTTAACAATAAATGCAAGACCTATTGACACATCTCTACTGCCATAACAATCAACATTCCCCAAAATGAAACCATCAGAATCAATGGATCATACATCTGAACTTGGTATACCTCATCTAGTATGCCAAATGTCCCCATGGAAACCATGTAGCTGAAACCAGACAAAAACTACACACCAGAATGAATGATTGCCAAATGATAAATGACAGAGACACTAGAAAACAGACAGAATATTTGTCTCAGAAAAATCATTCCCTATCACAGCTCAATGGAAATTTACAAAACCCCTTCAAAAGATGAGCCTGGGAACAAAGATGCATTAACCTATTGGAGTGTAAGAACCAGGGACTTCATCATCCATTAGACTTTCTTGTGATACTCGCTAAATCTCTGCACTTCACAGAGGAGAATGACTTCCTAAACAATTTTGTTCCCGCACTTAGAAGATTTTTACCACATCTCTCTTGCCTGTTGGCTACCTGATAAATTCTCTTATATCTGTTTCTATTTACATGTGGAGTTTTACACAAGCCCTTGGTCCATCTGTGGTTTAGCTCTGCTGTGCCTGTTTTTCTTTCCAAGAGCCAAGGAAGAATACTGTGATACCTGAAAGCTTGTTTATGTCTCTCCCAAATATGCAGTTGGTCTAATAAAGGATGCACACACAAAGAGTCTCGCCTCTTGCATATTTCCTAGACTATCACAGGTGCAACATCACTTTGGGTACCTATGTGCATGGTCCTTTGTGTTCTCATTAGAACACTGCAGTGATGCCGCGGTGTCCCATGTATTAAGCCCCTGCGTGTTTTTAAATGACCGTGAGGCGTTTTAACTAAGCAATGTTTAGATAAAGCATCCCATGGCCTGTTTAAAAAGTACAGGGGCTTAATACATGTGACATGGGTGCATTTACACATGCACTTTAATATGCATTAACCTATTTTAATATGCATTAACGCATCACTAAAAAACCATGGGACAGTTATTCACATGCCTTTTCATCCCACAATACGCTGCCACATGCAGTTGTATAAGTGGCAAAAAGCACTTTCTATGTGTTTTAGTTCAAAAGTGCACCACTGCCATTTTCTCAGTGCTGACATGCATTTTGCTGCTTATACAACTGGAAGTGACGCAGTGCCAGGTGCTTTTCAAAGCACCTGGCACTGCAGCATTTACTTGTGTAAAAATGCCCATACTTTCTGGTTAATGCACATTGAGACAGACTCATGGGTATTTTCCTTGTACCTTACAACAGAGGACATTTTCACCTGACATGGCACCAGGTGCTTTTAATTAGCAAGCTGCACTAATTAAAAGTGCACATGCATCACGTGCATTAGTTGTGCAGCATGTCCCCGAGCTGAGAAAATGGTGGCAGTATCCTTTGAACTAAAGCACATCGAACATGTTTTAGTTCAAAGTGCACCGGCTCCATTTTTTCAGAGTGAAGGCATACTGCACCGCTGATATACATGACATGCAAGGGTGCCAGAGCGCATCAATTTACATGTACTGCATTTCCCACATATGTGTAAGTGCCCAGGGGTACTAGATTTAATACACATTACTTAAGGCCCAAAATGCATGTGTAGACATGCCGCTGTGGCATTTTAATTAGAGTGGTTGTCCAGGAGCTTCTCTAATTAAAATATCCCCCTCCCCCCTACCTCCAAGCATACATATAGGCAGCCTTTGACACTACCAAATTTCAAAGAAACCATTTAATATGACGGTGCTAGAAGTAATAATTATCAGGTTGAGATGGAGGAACCCTGACTGTGGAATTCAGTTTCTCTGTAACTCTGATAAGGCAAGAATTTTCTATCCAGTGAAGTTTAAACTATGAGCTTATCTAGGCCAAACTGTCTCTTCATAAAAACCTTTAGTTTAATATTTCCTTTGGAGTGACAGTGGAAGCATTACATACAATATCATGATACAGCATATCATGATTGTATGACAGGCTT
The DNA here is from genome assembly GCF_001723895.1 of Crocodylus porosus. Classification (NCBI taxonomy): domain Eukaryota; kingdom Metazoa; phylum Chordata; order Crocodylia; family Crocodylidae; genus Crocodylus; species Crocodylus porosus. The sequence continues at coordinate 116,598,227 of NW_017728943.1, read as the reverse complement.
CTTGAGTGGCTATTGCCATAAAAAGCAGCATTATGGGACACTAAAATTTAGGCCACCAGGAAAGATTTAGTTTTAAGAATATCTGTGTAATGTTCTCCTGTAGCACTCACGACAATGGCTTCTATGGCCCTATTTCAGAACTTCTTGATATGCACAGGAATCTCTTCATTGACTTAGATCAAGCATGAAATACTGAAGTATTATAAAAAGATCTGTAGGGGACATTATACTGAATCCTGCTGTTTATTTTCTAATAGCACTACTTCCTTTTCCAACATGCCTTTTAGTAGGAGAACTCCAGCTTTCTGGTAAAGATATTTGTTGTGTGTTTGCATTTCTCAAGGGCACACATGTGGTATCAAGCATTTTTACATTACTCTGAAAATATAAACAGGCTGCCTGTGCCTTGACTGGAACTAAATATAACTTATGGCTTTGATACAATACTGGGAGGGGAAAGCAAGTGGTGTATATTTAACAAGCTACAGGAAACAGGAAAAAATGTCCGTGTTAGGCAAAATACATGGCAGCAATATTTCCTGAAAATGTCTGGCTCATACCATGAGTCTCATAATTATACCTAGGTTTCTTCCTATTTGCTTTGGCAGAAACAGCTGTATTTGGTCCATAAGCTGATTCCTACCCATGGAAAAGCTGTTAACACTATTAATGGCCTACATCAGGATCTCAAATGCAATATTCAGTTTAAAAATGAAAACACCATTACTTTGATGTCTGAAAAATAGCAGGGAAGGGGAAAGGGATTGAATTTTAATTAGTCTTATACACCAATCCAAAATTTACTAGTCAAGAAGGACTGGATGGGACTTTCTTTTGGAGCTAATTAATAGTGCTGTCCAATGCTCTGTAGGGGTTTCTGAGGATCAGGAAACATTCCAGCCACAACATATTTCCTCCATCTTCTACATATTAATGTTTTAGGGTGCATAATTCACATTCTTTAAAAAAAATGTATGGCTGGGATTAGGTGACCATACAGGCCAAGCAGCCAGTTTTCAAGCTCTTTGATCAAATATTCAACTTCCTCTTCCCATCAACAAGTTATTCCTGAGAAATATTCTCAGTTTACTAAAACACTCATCTAAATATAGGCCAAAGGAGTGGGACACTATTTATTTGGGAGCTGCTATGACAGTACAGTGATGAAAATTCACAATTTAATTAAATTCGTTCACAAAGTCATGGAGCTTACAGCCAGAAGGAAACGTGAAACAATGTGGTGTTGCTTCCTGTATTTCAGAGGTCATTACATTAAACCCATTATCCCTGGATCAAGCCTAGTAACTTGTGTTCTCATGCTCATTGCTGTCAAGCCATAGCCTCAAACCTGGGGCCAGCACAGCCACTCAGTTCAACCTGCCACCCTACAGCTGACTGCCTAGATTGGCAAGGCTGGTCTGAAGCTTCCATCAGGACCTAGCCCTCCATCCACTCCTTGTCACTGGAGTGGCCAGTCAGGGTCAGCTGACTCTCCACTTCCCCCATATAAGCTCCTGAGTGGGAACAAGAAGCATCTGGGCAACAGGGTTCAGTCTGACCCTATGCTGCTTTGCTATTCCCTACAGCTTTCTCTCTGCCTCTGCTCTCTAATTTCCTGGCTTCTCGACTTGGCTTCTTCCCTAAATGCTGCTATCAGACTGACCTCCTGGTTTCCTGACCTGGCTTGTCCCTGGATTCTGCTCATTCCTTCTGACCCTGGTCAACAGCTCAGTCCCTGAGTGGCCCTAGGCGTGGCCATCTATAGCCTAGTGTGACCATGGCCTTCTTTCTCAATTTAAATCTTATGTGGTAAATAGGAGGGGATTCCCAATGGCACCCTCAATAAACAAGTGACCAGGGCCTCTGGGTCAGTTTAGTATGTTGAAATGAATTTCTGAATGCTTTCAAGACAAAAATTTGCTTTTTTTTCCCCTCAAAAACATGTCAAAGTCAAATATATTTATGATGTATGAAGTTATTTTGCTCAGGTGAATCAAGGTAGAAAAAGTGTAGAATAAAAATGGAAATCTCAGGAAAGAGTTTAAAGCAGAAGACTCTTAATCATGGCTTATATACAGAGTGGATATAAGGATCGCTTCCAATTTCCGTTGTGCATCAGCTATCATCTACCACAGGTATGGTGAAAAATAACTAAATGCAAATTTAAGGAATATGTCTATTTTATGTAAGTGAATTTAGTAGATAATAGATAACATGTCTGAATACAGATCATATGACTGAGGTTTGATAAGTTACTTGGCTCTCGGTTCTGATCTCAAAGCCTACCCTTTTGGACTCCCTTTTGACATATCAAAAGATCAAGAAGCAGAACCCATTGCTTTGTGGTCTTGAGACTGCTGCCTAGTACTTCATATTCAATACCATGCATTCATGAATCAGCATGGAAGTATCAACAAGACACACTCCAAAAAAACATGGACATTCAGAGGAAGAGTTTAGGAGTCCCTAGTTTAAGTATGTTAAGTAAATGTTTAAAAAGCCAATAAGAGAATTTGTGGTGATAAAAAAATACCTTGCACTTACAGTGTGTTACATTTGAAGTGCTTCACAAGCCTTTTGTTATGTTAGAGAAGTAGCAAAAGAAATCACTAGCTGTAGTTTTGCTATTATAAAGCAAAGGTTGGATGGCTAAGAAAAGAAAGGCACTGACCTGAACCTTGACAATTAAATTGTTTTTTTGTTTCAAATTAACTGATGCATTCACAATCTGTTTGCTATCTTACACCTTTGCACTTGTTTTCATTTCTAACTACAAGCAAAGCACAGATATATCACAGAAGTGGCTCAGTATTTTGACCAAAAGAGAAGACAGAAGCATGGAAAGCCAATGACAAGATAAGTTCTGTGAACTTAGCAAGCATAATTTTTTAGTCTGAAGCAATGTCAGTCATAACAGAAAACCCTGACAACTTAAAATGTAGTGCTGTATCATTCCGATACATTTGTTTTGGGTCACCTAGTAAAAATATGCAGCAAGCACATATAACTCATTTTCCAAGGAAAATAGAACTATAGAATAGTTAAGTTGAAAGGGACCTGGACCCCCTGAGTCAAACTATTCCAGTCTGGTACTTGTCTAACCTGCTCTTTCATTCAGAAATTCACAATTCTTTCTTTGGGGTATATTGCTAAGCCAACTGGAGTTCACACTGATGACAAAAACGATGAAAACTTTGGGTTTCACTAGAACTTCTACATGAGTCTTTCCAGCTCATTTATACTCATGAACTGAGATCACATAAATTATTTTAATTCACACCCCCAATCCGTAGGACTCATTATAAAACACTACATCACAGATGATCTTCTCTGCCCCTGTCCTTCAAGATAAACTTGTTCACTCCAATTTATACACAATAGGCCATATATAGGCAATTGCAGCACTTATTCAAACTAAGTAAAAAATGAACACTTTTTTAAAAGGGCTCATTTTCTCTCAGGAGCTGTGCGAGAACCACGATTTAATAGCAATTGCGAGACAGTAAACACACTTTTCTATTACTCTGTATGAAACCCTGACACACACTTTTCTATTCCTTTGGCTTCTTTAGCTAGATGCTTCTTAAACCAAGATTGACATGAAGAACCAATTCCACTGATCTTTTACAAAGCACTCTTCAGCCAAAAATCTCCTACCATGTTATAAGCCTTGGCTTGTTAGGCTTCACAGTACCCCTAAAAATGTATATCAGATTTACACCTGGGAAAAAAGCAGCCCCAAGAGTATATGACTTTTCTAGCCTTACAAAACAAGGGGGTAGAAAAAGGAGAGCAGAGTTAAATGTGGCTAAAAAACCCCAGAACTAACTCTGAACCTCCATACTCTATGACTCCCATTCTTTCCCTTATTTTCGTTTACCAGTTATAACAGCAGGACTCCAAAGTCTATTTTCTGTGGTAACAGCAGACAGAGAACCTGTTATTAAGAGGTAGCATAAAACTCAAAACCTCTTCGTTCACTTCAAACACAAACTTTTCAAAATTGGACATGGAGGGAGGCATGTCCAGTTATTGATCAAAGCACAATTTATCAACATATGTTGCCAGATTCTCTCCTTATGTAGAACTTCACCCCAATTAATCTGTTGGTTTTTTACAGGTATAATCCACACCTTCTGTGCAACTACAGCAGGGAAAAGAAGCCACTGCACACTGGAGAATCTTCTCTATGTGTTATCAGCACAGATAAGCTAAACCAGCAAGTAAATAAGTCAGCTCTGAAAAAGCAAGAACTACTTGGGATCCAGATCCCATTAAACCAGCTCCTTCACACACAGCTACTCCTAACATGTACTCCAAACATACAAGGAGTTTGCAGTACAAGGTGTCCAGTTCTGCCCCGTCTTTAAATCACAAATATGTGCCTACTGGCCAAATTGAAACCAAGGTGACACCACAAGAAATCATCCACCAGAAGAATTTCTTGCCTGAGTCATTAACCCCAGATGATCAAAAAACTCCTCAGGAAGAGCTCTGCAAAAAGGATGTTATTGCTGCACTGGAAGAAACCTACATAAATATAAATAAATACTTCCATTCTGTTGCAGTAACATCTCCATTTTTCTGCTTCCTTGTGTTGTTGTCATTGACAATGACATTGTGTCATTCACAATCAGACACTGACACAACAATTGCCAAAAGAAATAAAAGTGATAAGGACTAGCTGTTAAAAGTGTCTAGCCACCCTAGGGGAGGGAGGAAAAGCCTCTGGATTTACAGCACGTAGCCAGACACTTGTTTATAGTCTTAACTACCTAGTGTTTACTTTTCTCTCTCTCCATGTTAGGAGTTCTGATTCCTTTCTCTCTGTATGTGAAACAGGCAACAATCCTGACATACTGTCTCTGCAAAGCAGATGTAAATGGAATCAACTTCATATTTAAAGTGAGACAAGGTTCTTTTGGTGAATCTGATATCTTTTATTAGACCAACTTAAATAGTTGGGGAAAAAAATGTAAAGCGAGAAATATACAGTTCTTTCCAAAAGACTTTGCCCTCCCCCAGGTTATACATTACACTCATTCCTGTGATACCTGAACTGTCTTCAAAATATAGAGCAGGAGTTTAAATTTTGAATTTTGCCATAGTTTGGCAGATCTTGCAGGGTTTGAACAATTTCCCAGGTCTGAGCATTTAGCCATATGCTGCTATCACTGCATTAAATATTCTATTCCTATGGTTTCCTGGGTAAAAGGGAAGATATGTGCCAAGATATTTCTTTCTTCTCAACACAGAAGCAGAAATAATGAGTTTGCATAGGCCTGAAAGTTCTAGGGCCAGAATAGTCACAAAATGAAAAATTTCTCAGCTGCAAAGGTTCAGGTTATGAGGCAACCAGGGTATGGGGCCTTCAAGCACAAGAAGCAAGAAAAGTTACATCTTACCTCCCATTTCTAAGATGCTGATCTTAGTACAAGAATCAATACTGATTACACTAATGCCCTTCAAGGCATTATACTATTATCAAGGCATGATACTATTGTTATTCCATTGATTATAGCAAGATCATTATCTATTGCTGCCTGTTCTAAATAGTGTATATTTACATTTATTTTTCCAGGCCTTTCCTTCATTCAGAATGTCCCTTAAAGGGTTCATGCACATACATGCCTGTCAGCTAGTTGGAGTGGGGCAGCTCCTGCTTCAGGAGCCCTGCAACGAGAACTGCATTCATTATGATACACTCATCTCAAACTGAATCCCTGGGGTACATTAGCCTCCATTTCAATCTCAAATTTTCTAGCTAAAACACTGTGTAATTTATATGCTACCAAGATGTTACTTAATTTTCAGAAGCTGATGCAATGAAATACATTCACCCCCACACCTGTTAAGTAAAGAGGAGAAAAATACATGTATGCTATATAATTTGATGGCTCAGCATCCGGTTATGATGCACACAAGCAAACACTGAAGTTACACGGTTTCCATAGTGACTATCTCATTGACTTTATCTATTTTTGGAGTCCCATCATAGACCATCAATAGAAAGGTCTTAGACTGCAAGTGCTCTGCAATTTGTGACAGCTGCCAGCTACATAGTGAGGGTGGGGAAAGTGTTACTTTTTCTCTTAAATAGTTCTGGACATTTTAAACCAGTGCACCGATAGGATTTTTTTAGCTTCACAAATAAATTAAGTCAAACCATTCCTAGATTTTATTTTCATCTATTTGCATTGGTTGGCATCATTGTATCAGTATAAGGTGTGATCCTACAAATGTATCTATATTCTAAATTCTCCATTTTTTTATTTTGCACACTAAATCTCTGACCTGATACTGATAAAAGTAGTTGTTAAAATAACATTATAATTGCCATGTGTGTGTTATTCTGATACTGCATAATGATTATTGAGACTATCCCTTTCCTGCATTTATTAAGGGATCACATTGTTTGAAAATCAGTCAAAACAATTTTCAAAACAATTAGAGTTTTCATTTGGGGCCTGAGTTGATGCAAAAGAACATCCCCACTTCCCCATTTTCTAATCTTTCTCTATGACTAAAAGTTCCTAAGCTAAAACTTTTGAGAATCCTCATATTTCAATATTCTTTTCCTAACATTGCATAAAGGACATTGCTCAGACCTTAGTCCTAAAAAAACATTGCTCAAAAGGAAAAAGCACACTGCGTCCCCATAGTCACAGTGGTAATAAATGCAACATTTTGAATATTTAATTAGTCCTTGATTCACAACTCATTGTTGTGACATCATTGTGACTATCACATGTTAAGCATATGCTTAAATGCTCCCCTGATTTAAAGCCTATATTCTGTTCCTTTTATTAGGAAAAGCCTTCAAAGAAGTCAACAGTGAATAAACAGTAAAACCAAACATAAACTTGTGTCTTAAGATGTCATCACATTTCCACTTTTTCTGGCACATGACTTCTTGCTTAACATCTGGTTGTGATGACATTGGATTTCATAGTCATTTTGATTCCCCACATGAGGTATGAAATAAAACATTTTTGCAAATGCAGCCCCCTAAAAGAAGTAATGGTACTGATGTACAGGAAGTCAAGAGGAGTTTTGCCTATTTTAAGATTTTATATCAGAGCTACCATCATGATCTCCAAAAAAGATTTGAGGTAAGATTTAAGGAGACTAGATAGATAGATAGATAGATATGGATTCAAGGAAATATATAAACATTAACACATAAATTACATGCCACCGGCAAGTTGTCCAGTGAATAATATAAAAAAAGGAAACAAAAATGCAGGATTCACTTTGGAAAAGCCCAACAAAAACAGACTCCTGTCTGATTTGCTCACCTTTGGCTAATGTCTTCATTCCTACTAGATCTGGCACAGTTAAGCAAGTTGTGCCTTCACCTAGCAAAGCGTCATAAGATCCAGTATCAGACTTGATCTGCTGGCTTTCGACTGATTCACTACAGTTCATCTGTGGCTGTTCACCAGTGTGATTCTGAACAGAGAACGTTAAGGGCTGATCAACCTCTTCCATGGCAGGAGAGCTGTTAACTATGTCAAGCCAGGACTGCCTTTCTGGATAAATTACTTTAGACACCAAGGAAGAAGAGGATTCTTGTGACTTCACGGTGCTTTCCAGGGAGGAAAGAGAACAGGATGCTTCACTAGACAGTGAGGAGGCCAAGGAAGGCTGTTGCTGAGCCTGTTTTCAAGAAACAAAAAATTTGAGGAATAAATAAATAATCACCCAGCATTTCTTCTCATATGATAAGCAGCAGGAGAAACAGATCAGCCCCATATACACCCAAAACATACACCCAAAACATCACATGTACTATTGGCAATTTAAGCATATGGCTTTCAAACCACTTCAGGCCTCTTGTCTAATCACAGACCTCCCTCTCTGGTTACAGCTACCAGTTGCTTTTCACTGGGATGACAGCAGCAGTGTAAATCCCCAGGTAGATGCGCCAATCCACAGTTTGCACTAGGGTTACATGAATTTCAAGTAGAGGCAAACTTCACTAATACAGAACTTATATTTTAAGTATTCCTGGTGTCTCGCTCAGTATATTTCAGTGCTATTTCTTTTCCAGCCATTACAAGTACCAGCCTTGCATATGTTTTAATCCTCATCTATCATAGGTATTTGTGCTAGTTCAGCTACACTGGTTCAAACTCAAGGTACTATCTTAGGTCAGATGTGTATTAATCAATTAAATAAAGAGTTAGGGAATGAACAGTTGCGAAGGCTACAGAAAACACTATGTTATTTAGGTATGTCAAGTCTAGACAGGAGTGTGAGGAAAGTTAGGAGGAATTAGCCAAGTTGTGTGAATAGACAAGTAAAGTCACAAAACATATTGAAGTAATTTACATAGTACAGTGAAGGGAACAAATGGAGGAACTTGTGTCCATTACATTTCTTGTAAGGTTCACAGTTATAATTTAACTGCATCAGGTCAGGAAAGGAACCTGTAGACAGCTCAATAACTAGTTCTCCTCAACATGCATCTAGAATCTAAAAAACATAGATGCTAAACTGCACAAACAATGGGGATGGTAAACCAATAGTGCAGCCTCATCTTGGATTCTCTATGAACATGTAAAAATTGTGACCAGAGATTGAAAAAATGGATTTTTAAAAAGATGTTTAAGAGGAGCTCTGAAAATGCATGAAGTTACAATTGGTACTGAAAAGGGGCCAGATTTCAAACATATTTAAACCTCTGAAGATGAAGGTAGGCTCCCTAGCCCTAGCTACAGTACATATTTGTATTACTGCAACTACCCTCATAGTTGGCCTCTCACAAGAAGGTGACACACCTACTTGCATCATCAAGGACCTAAAAACCTTCGAAAAACTGAGCCAAGGTAGCTCAGAAGCTTTTGTTCTCCCTGCATCATAACACATGAACAAAGGGACATTCAACAAAAATGAAAAGGTATACTTTCCAAACTGATAAAAGGAAAACACTTTTTTTTCTGCACAATACATGATTAGAACACAGAATTGCCTCAGCATATTATTCAGACGTAGAACTTAGCAAGACTCAAACAGGGACTGGATGACTCATATTATTTTCTTAAAACAACAATATAGCAGAATTGCAATAGATAATAACAAAAAAAACTATTAAAAGACATATAAAACATGCTGCTGCAGGGCTTAAAACAATGTCTATTAGAAACTAGGCTTATTTCTCATATGCCTGTAGTATGTGGTACCCTTCATCTGCCTAGAAACACACATAGGAATAATATATGTTCTTGTGAAAAATCTTATACAGCACCTACCTCTCTCCTGCTTTCTCACCTATTGTATTCTAATTGCGTACTCCACTTTATACTCTGCTCTATACTGTCTTTTCACACAGTCTGATGAAGTGAACTTGGGTTCACAAAAGTTTCTGCTTTATATATCTTAATTAGTTAGTCTATAAAAGTACATATCTACCCTGTCTTCTCTCTCATACTAGCCACTGTCAGGGTCAGGGTGTTAAACACGATAGGCTGCAGTTCAGATCCATCACACCAGGTTCTATATTCTTAAAATGTATGTAGAAGAGATATTTTAATGAATAAAAGAGGACTTCAAAACTGGGAGCACCAAAATGACTCAAGTTCTGTTGCCAGGGAAACCTACTTGCTAGGCAAAGGCAAAAATAAGCTTATCCTTAAAAAACAAGGCCAATCTACTGTACACTGATAATCTATACATTAACAACGTATTTTTAAACCAAGTGTGACAACATTTTGCATTGTGCTACGCATATTTCTGCAGTTCAGTGCTGCTGTAACACATACTACCTCCTTCAAAAAAAAAAAAAAAAAATCAAATACTACTTTCTCCTGTTTAGTTATTAATCGTTGCAGAAAACATGGACTGTTTAGATCAGACCACAGGTCACTGGCTGCCTGGAGCACAGCAGGCAACTGCAGAAAAGGTATATTTTAAAAGCACTCTCTCCTGACCCAACTGTTAAAAGAATGAGGTTATGTACATTGCGATTACGTCCACTACAATACAGATTGCAGACACCCATTTTCTTAAGGAAAGCTTTACAGCTGTATCATGAAAGCAAAAGGCAAGGAAATAATGTCACAACATGAATCAATTAGGACTAGAAGCCCCATCATATAGAAAACTGCCAATCAGAAGATAAGGCTTGTTCCTCTGTTCCCCAGAACTCAAAACAATGAGACAACCTGGAAAGTATTTGTATAGCAAAACAGTACACCTAAAATATAAAAGGTCAGGCTCGTGAGATATTAAATTTATGCATTCAAATGCTTAGCCAGGAATGTAAGTAGGGCAGGGCAGCCAGAGCAGCTGCCCCAGGTCCTGACCTGGTAGAGGAAGAGCTAAGGGGCACAGAAAAAAGCTGCTCCTGCTGCAGCCACACATAGCTGGAGGTCACCACTGCCTCCATATCTAGGGGCAGATATTACACATAAACTGGTTTAAGTGATCAGAAACTGGTTTACACTTGTACCTAAACAGATGTTCAGTGCACATAAACAAGTTTTAAAATGGCTGAAACCAGTTTGAGCTAAACCTGGTTGAATGTAGTATCAGATTTAACTGATTTGAGTCAAACCAGTTTATGCAATGTCTGCCCCAGACCCCTTGTTGGTTTAAGCTAAATCAGAGTCCCCCAGCATCCCGGCATGCTCTTTGGGCTGGATGGGGCTCTCTGCTCTGCTGGCCCCTCCCGTCTGCTGCCTGGCTGAGATTTGCAACTCCAGAAGAGATTTGCAGACACAGCAGGGTCTGCTGGCTTCCCTGTGCCCTACCCTGCCCTTGCTGCTCAAGCAAGAAATCTCTTCTCCCTCCTTCCCATCTCCCACAGCAGGGACCCCATCCCCATGGATCCTTAGATGGGCAGCAGCATGTGGTATGCTAATGCCAAGTGGTGTCTGTGTGTGTCTCTCTCTCCAGTTTGACTGAGACAGGCAGGAAGACAGTGCAGGGCTTTTGGAGCTAATCAACAGATCAGACAGTATGCTGTTTAAGAAGTTTGGATGGAGAGAGGCCATAGTTTGGATGGAAAGAGGCCCTTGTTTTACCAATCAGGTGATAAAGACTCTTATCATCTCCCTGCTGGCTTGCTTGTCTGTTAGTTTGCTGCAGACAGTATGACAAAGCCTGGAGGGAGATTGAAAAGGTCCATATCAACAGATGCATGTACTGCACCAGTGCTAGCCCAGGGCTGGGGGCTGACAATGCTCCTGCCCCTTGAGCAGCCACTGGGGAAAAGCTCTGGACCATGCAGGCAGACCTCCCTAATGAGAGAGTTCTGCCAGGACCCGGCCAGACGCCCCTCAGCTCAGCTCTGTGCAAGCGAAATGAGGGTTGCTATAGCGCTCCCTGGCTTCTAGCCTGAACCACTGCAGGCATTTCCCTGAATTTCCTCAGTCCAGAGAGAATGTCTGTCCAGTTTCCAACCAGTTCAGCCTAGCCAGGTTAGACTACCCTGCAAAGATTGAATCAATTCATGCTCAGGCTTTTTGAATGTCTGTCCCTAGCCCATGTGTTGCAGCTGCCCCATTACTATGCATCTTTGCTTCACAAGGAAGGTGCCAGATGTTACCTATGTTTTCTGACATTAGCCCATGTAAAAGAATTCTATATATATATATAAAGGGCTTAGTCTGTCTGTCTGTGTGTCTGTCTGTCCATAATGCTTTTGGCCAACTGCATATGCACTGCTGAGAGGGCAGGCAGCAATTGGCTGCATGGAGCCCCAACTTTGTGCTGCTACTGGGCAAGTTTGTGGTGGCTGCAAATACACACCAGCTGCCTGAGCAATGGGGATTCCCCCCCGGCAACCTGTCTCCCTGCTTGAGGGCAAAGGGGGGTGATTACAGTGCCTACCTTGCTGTCCGGCCCCAAGGCCCCCCCCAAACAGGCAGCAGGGATGGGGAGGTGGAGGACAGGGAGGGAGGCAGGCAGATGTGGGCCAGGCAGATGGATAGTGATGGAGAGGGGGGTGGCACGGGGCCAGATGCGAAGCAGCAGGGGCTGACACACAGTGGAACAGGGTCTGACACACAGTGACAGTGCAGGAACAGGAGTGGGGCATGACATGGAGTGGTGGCTGAGGGGAGTGAGTCCTGATATGGAGGGGTTGGGTGGCATGGGTCCAGATGTGGAGCAGCAGGAGGGGTGGAGTAGGGCCAGATGCAGGGAGGGAAGGGAGGGAGGGTTGGCACAGGACCAGACACGAAGTGATGCAGGGGGCAGGGCCTGATTGGAGTGGGGGGGGGGAGTGTGGCCAGATGTGGAGTGGTGGGGGGGGGTTGCGAGGCTATGGGGTCAGATGCAGCGCTCCGTTCCCGCCCACCCCTACCCTCCACCATTCTTGATGGGCAATTTGCTAATGACGAAAATAAATGTAAAGGAAATTTTTGTTTTTATTTACCATTACAAAATGGTTGCAAGTAGGGGAGGATCTAAGAGAAGCACCCCGCTTTGATACTTGGTCTACCTAAATTTTAAAACCAAACATCTTAGATGGGCTGTAGCAGTTCTTTTCAAACAGCACTAAGGCTATCAATTGACTTCATGGTTTATAATAATCTAGCTGGTTCCTGTTAATGATCCTCTCTGCTTTGGAATATTAAGATCATTAACCTCTTCAAACTAGGCAGACAAGGTTCTTTGGGTAGATGTGATCTCTTTTATTAGACCAACTAAATAGTTGGAAAAAATTTTCTTTGCAAGTTTTCAGACACAAACACCCTTCTTATAAGGGTGGGGTTTTTGTAAGAGGGTGTTTGTGCATGAAAGCTTGCAAAGAGCAATTTTTCCAACTATTTAGTTGCTCCAATAAAAGATATCACATCTACCCAAAAAATCCTTGTCTCCCTACGTCCTTAAACCAACACAGCTACAACTAACAACTCTTCAAACTATCCTTTCTTCTGCAATTTTTCTGTCTGTTAGCCTGGTAATGTCTTTCTTCTTTTTCACAGCCCTAAAGACTATTTTTAGTTCATGATAAAAATCTTAACTCAGGGGTGGTAATATTAACTTAGGTGTAGAAATGAATGGGTGAGGTACTGGTGACACTGTCAAGATGCTTGAAAACTAGTTTTTGTTTTACAAATTTGAATAAGAGATGTACATTTAAAAGAGATGTACATTTAACTATAATGACTACAGGACTAATGCAACAATACCTTTCGATTATTCTAATAACTTTTTGCCTAGTTTGTTGTGCTTTTTAAACTTAATAAATAATTTAGCAAATTAGTCAACATTCTAATAAAGTTATGTTTTTTCTTTGATCTTGAATTGAATAATGTAGTGCTAGTTCCAAAATTTATTAGAACAGCTTCTAATTTCTCTTTAACTGGAGAAAAATACATGTTGTGTTATATGGGATGATGTACCCGCACCATTGGCACCCTCCTTTTCAAAATCATAGATCCACCGATAGTTGGGAATGAATGAGAAACCACCAGATTTTTCTTATGATGTTTAGTATTTACCAAAGTTATAATACTAGGCCCTTTGGAGTTCCTGTAATCATCTGTAAGTTAATAAGTCTCCATTTATGAACATTCTTAAAATAGGTTGGTTGACTAAGCGGATGACAAGGATTCGACTGAAAGCCAAGGCAGCTTTAGGGTCTCTTTTAGAGAAAATTACTGACATAAAACATCTCACTGGCCCCTGCATGACCTCTGAAGTCTATTGTCCAGCATAGTTGCTGTTTGCAAGCCACAAATCTATTCATGTGCATCTACAGAAGATGTTTACTGCATGGTTGCCTAAGTAGCTCCATAGTAAAGTCTTGGTGTCTACATGTGAGACCCTATTAAGCCACAGTAAACTAATTAACTCTGCCATAGGTTAGTACTTGTAAATGAAGCCCAGGTACACCCAGGGGTGTGCCCTGTCCACCAGTGGAAGGAATGGGGTGGTCAGGCAAGAGTGCTGAGAGAGAGGCCTGCCACTGGGAGCAGTTCCCTCTCCTCTCTACAGAGCCAAGCCGAGACCAAGCACTTAACTAAATACACATTTATTACTACAATAAATAAATAAGAAACATTAAATATTTATAGTAATATTAGTATATGACACCATATACAATAACCTGCAATCAATATATTGTACCACTTTGCGGGACTGCAAAATATAAACCGGGTGATTCACAGTATATGCAATAATTAACCCCCCTGCACAGGATAAACATTAACACTTTAGAACAGGTAAGTCAAGGCATCAACGCAATAAACACATATGAGCATCAACTTAGATAACCCAGGTAGGTTGAGGTAGCAATACCATAGACGTACACAGGCAATAATACAGGTATGTTCTGATAATAGGCAATAAACACATATAGGTAATGAAGACAGATAAACCCACAGAAACTCCTTTAAGGAGTACCCATAACTATATTGACTTATACTGTATGAAAAAACAAAAATCACAACATAAGTGGGAGCATTCAGCACCTCACGGGGTGTTCCTTGGAACCTCTTCCGTTTAAGGCCCCAGGATGTGGACATGTCCCCTCCCAAAAAGGAAGGTAGAGGTGGCAGACCCTCCTAAGCCCATCTCCCCTGTGAGACTTGCTTCCCCATCAACTCACGCTCCCACTCTGAAGCAGCCATGGCTCATTCCCTGGTAGCCAGTCCCATGAAGGCCTCTGTCCGGGGGCACCTCCGGCTCCTCTATATGGCCTGGTGTCCCACACTGGGCATCCTGGATGCTCCTACAGGAGCTAAGCCCTTACTGGCTCTGGTTCTCTGGAATCACATGGAGGATCTCTTCCTTTCCTGGGCCCTGCTCTTTTAGTTTAATGAGGAGCCACGCTGTGGGGCTCGGGTTACTCAGCCTAGAGCCAGGGCTAACTTGAGCAGCTTCGAGCTGCTACAAGGGACAGCTCTCCATGCACCAACCTGCAGACGAGGTGGGACCTGAGCAGCCTCAAACTGCTCCCAAGGCTGGCTCTCCATGCACCAATCCATGCACTGCCTACCCAGCTACTTCCTGGGTTCACAGGCTCAAGCCAACTTGATTGGCTCCTAGAGCCTGAGCACCATGCACTGATCCATGCACCACTGAGGCTCGAGCAGGGTCCCGAGGACAGTCATCTCTGAAGCTCCTATCTCCTCACCATCCCTCACCACATCTCTCTCCTCCAGCATGCTGAATACACTCTCTTTTTATACAGTTCAAGGGCTCCACCCCTGAAGTTCTCTGGACCTGGTAGGGTGTAGTCTCAAACCAGGTCCAGACTGTTCCTTGCCCTCGCCCTTCAAAGAAAGGGCATGGCTTTGCTTACCCTGGCTTGCTTCTGATTGGTAGATGGGCTCCACCAATCACAACTGCACAATCTCAAGCCCAGGACTCATCCAGAGCTCAAAAGGTAAGTTTGTTACATAAACACAAGTACTACCCTATGGTGGCATTATTTAGTGTGCATGTGTAGATGCTGATGAGGCTGGTTGGGGCACAAGGGTGCTTTGGTGAGGGAGCTGCCTGCCAGCTAGCCCCACACTGGAGAACCCTCATGCCTCAGCCAGCCCCTCTGCAGTATGTTGAGCTGGGTCAGGGCAGTCCCAGGTTGGTGAGCTAACACCCACCCCACCCTTTCCCCTACCTGCTTTGACCTGGCTTAACATGCTGCGGTCCCACGCACATGTGTAAATGCAATGTCTGGAGCAATTAATTTCATGTGTAGACATACCCACAGACAGTAACTTTTTGTTGTATCAATAGCCAAAATTACTTGTTTTTATTTTCCAAAACCCCCTGAGGCATTCACCCACATTGTAGATCAATAGGTTAAAAACAAAATATTAATGGGTATCTCATTGGTTTGGGTTTGGAGGAGCATAGAGAAAAAGCAGAATTTCATGGAAGATACATAATTAAAATATTGCTTGGATTTGCACTGGTTACCTATGGGTTTCCAGAAACAGATAGGGAAGGTAGGTTTTTGTCTTTAAAGCTTTAGTGTACTGGAGACTTTCTACCTGAAAGTCCAAAGGCAACAATTTTAAAACTGCCTAGGCAATTAGGTTTCTAAGTCTCATTTTCAAAAGTGACTGGCATTAGGAGACCACATTGCATGGAGAGGCAAATAAAACTAATAAAACATCACTTTTGACATCGGTTTGAGTTTATAAACTAAATGTTGCTTCTAATAAAAAAAATCCAGAAAATATGCAGCAAGAGCAGTGATTCTCAACCAGGTTGCCCTGGTATCTTGAGATATTTTCCAGGATGCAATGGGGTGCCATGCAATGCTAGCACTGTTAGATGTTCAAACAGGATTAACCAAATAAACCCAGATATTTCAAATACAACTCTGTGAAATTTAGGGCTAAAAAGGGATTTTGATTTGAAGCTAAACTGAGTTCTGCTGGTCTCCAAATGTCCTATACTAGCTGTTCCTAATACTAGCCAAAAAAGCTGTCTAAGACAGATACGTGCCAATCCTTTTGATAAGTTCTATCTTGCTGAATATATACTAATCTTTTTTTCCATCAGTGAATTGGGTTTTGGGTGGGGTTGAGGGTAGGGTGGTGGGAGGGGAACTCAGAAAAGAAGATAAAGCTGAGCTCTCTGGGAAGAGATTAAGTAAAGTCCCGACAATATCCAGCTCACTCGCCCCCTTCCTTGCTAAAATTCAGAAGCCAGCTCAGCTCCCACTACTGTTGATTTCACATACAAGTTAAGGAGCACTGGAAGGGGAGACAACCAAGGGTGGTTTCTGCATTAAACAGATTGACAGGCTGTAGAAGCCAAAAAGTCAGAACAATAAAAATAGTACATATGTAAACAAAGCATATGGAAAAAAGCAAATGCATTGAATTAGGATCCCATTGCTCATGAGAATGGAAAGACATCCACAAACTATTAAAACATTCTACTTGATTTACTGTTGACACTCAAGACAGACAATGATTCACTGCGGTGCTAAATTCAAATATTATTTATTACTAGCCTCTGGCCTAGAATAGGTCTTGGAGCTATATCTCTGAGGTTCACATTCTCTCTGATATTTATAGCCACTAGGTCATGTTTAACTTTCAATTAGTGCAAGGAACAATTCTGTGTTAGTGAATAATACTTATCCTCCAAATGTCAGGTGGATTGTTGTACATTGTTTAGTGTTAGACAATGAGTTTAGAGAAATAAGTGAAGATTAATTTATCTAACTGCAACAGAAAGGGCAATAGGAAATCATGACACATACTAACATCATAAAGGCTAATTCAGTGTTAGTCAGGGGCCGTGTGTAGACAAAACAAGAGCTGTGTGTGCACGACACTTTAAAGCGGGCTAAATGCTTTTGCACTACTTTAATGGTGTTTTGCACTACTTTAATACATGCCTTAGCAGCGTATTGCACATTAATTCCAGCTGCTGTAGGAAATTCATCAGTGTAATGTGCCTTAAATGACTCGGGGCGCAGCAAAATAAAACTCCTTCGGGGAGTTTTGGTTTGCTGCCCCTATAGCCGTGGTGCAAAGCACCTGGCTCCTTGTAGCTCAGGGGCCCTGCAAGAAGCCCTGCAGGCAGCCTGGCAGCAGCCCGGGAAGGCAGGCTCCACCCAAGAAAAGAGGCAAACCTGATCTTCCACCCACCCCTCAGAGATTGCCTTCCTGCCTGAGCTGCGTGGGGGCCCAATGCTTCCCTCTGTGGCTGCAGTGCCCCCTGGGACTGCCCAACCTGGTTGCCTGTGGGTAGGGGCCGCCTAAGGGGGGCCGCTGCTGCCGCAGAAGGAAGCACCAGCCCCCACCCTCAGCCCAGGGACTGTTCCACTCACTGGCAGCTCACTCTTCCATCCCCGCCAGAGAGACAGGTAAGTCAGCAGGGTGTGTGTATGACAGGCCTAAATTGTTTTTTAAAACCCACCACTTCAATTTAGGGCCCCCATTTTGTCTACACATGCCAAAAGAGGCCAAGCAGAAATCCTTGAAAATGGAATCTCCCTTAATTCACAAAACAGTACAGACAATAATTGAGTAAAGCATCATGAATGAATCTATGTTCCACAGCTTCTTTAAAATGAACAGCTTCTATGAGCAAGGATAGTTCAGCTTTCACAACAAAATATAGCATTTGGATTTTTTGCTTAGAAATATCAGACTTTTGGTACCAACTTGCAACATTTTCCCTGGCAAGACTGGAATAAGACCATTTAATCACATGCAACTTCCCACCTTTTAGGTGTTTCCATTAATTTATTACTGACCTGGGGTGGATTTGAATCTTTACTATTTAAATTGCACTAGAATCCAAAACTTAATAATCACTTTCCAAATACAGAGGGAGACACAGTGCCTGGCTTAACAGGTCTCAACAGAGCAGCAAGGATATTGGGAAAAGTGATGCAAAATACAAATAAAGTGGTCTCATTTACAAATAACTGATGGACTTGTGTTAATCTGATTACTTTTTTAACATAGATACATGAAGTTCACCATATGAGGCTAGATATACTGTTCACTTAAATGTGTAAATAGCAAACAGACAGGAATGAGGTGAGGGTTATTCTTGGTATCTCTACAGTTAGGAAGAGACACATGATCGTTTTAGGGAAAATAACATTTTCTGTATTCTGACAGTATTTCTTGTTCAATATTAGATTAAACCCACTCTGTTTTTTTGTGATGATGGTATTGGTGATTATGTTTTGGGGGTTTCCTTTTTACTTGTTTACAGCTGTCAAACGATATCATTCCATCTATTTCCCTTGTTTGTCTCCGTCATAAATACAGCTTTGCTTCTAGTGATTTGATGCCCCTCTCTCAACCCTGAACCCCATACTTATATGCTAATGAATAACTCACAACATAAGGACTAAGTACAGACAGTTAAAAAGACCAAAGCTGAACCCATTCGTCTTCGCAAGGTAGTCTAAGCTGCATAGATTGAACCAATAAGCAAGTGAACAGATATTTATTTTTGATTCCAGAAATGCAGCCATAGGCCTGCAGTGGCCCAGGTCAGAAGCCATGGGTACTAGAGCATGCCTCCCTGCTAGGGCAGACAGCTTGGGCCAAAGCTAGCCTGCCTACCCTGCAAGGTGGGCAGCTTGTGAAGGAGGTGCAAAACATCCTGGGATGCTGGAGGACTGTGAGTTAACTTGAATCTGAAGAGGATCTGGAACAGAAGGTCAATAAACCAATTTAACTTAAATGGGTTAAGTTAGATAGTGCATCCATCCAGGCTTGTCTTAAATTGGTTTTGGTCATTTTGAAAGTGATTTATGTCCACTGAACTTCTGTTATGTTACAGATTTGAACCAGTTTCTGATCACTTATACCAGTTTATATGCAATTTCTGTCTCTATCCACGATGTATAATTAGAGATAGTTTATATGACTTTCTCAAATGTTACAGATAAGATGGATTTAAATGAGGCTGAGATAGCATCTTTATGGACTAAAATAGTAAGGGTGCTTTATGCACATGAAGTAATGTGACAATCATCATCTCAGTGAACTTTCCAATAGAGAACGGGATGTAAAAAAAGTGTATCCAAGTTTCCAGAGGCAAATAAAGCAAATGCTTACAATTCTTATTTAATTTACTAATCAGAGATGCACAGTCTTAAGAGGCTAGAACAATATTCGTGCCCACTGTTTAGTGACTGGAAACAAACTAATTACTGTAATGCATACCGAATGAGGAGGCAGTGGCTGTGCTGTATATGGTGGAGGTGGTGTTTCTGTTATTTCTGGATCATCATGTTCACTCTCACTATAGCATTCTGGAGCATAAATATAAAATGAAAGAAAAGTTAGACACTCATTTATTACTTGAACCATCTTGGTAGGTGAAGATTCCTTCACCCAGTGCCAAAAACCTCATGAGTCAATGTCTGCTCCAGTTAGAACCAACCAACACATATGCTATGACAACTTGTTTTATTCTAACCAAATAGTTATGGTGAAAATCATCAGAGGGTACTCTTATAAGCAGCCTCATAAAGTTCCTTTTATTTTTGTGAATGTACCTTCCATGGCTTTGAAAAAATACTGCATTATATTTTGTTTTGCCATTCGGCAAGACCTATCAAAGCAAAAGGGAAGTTTGCTCACTGCCTTAATCTGACCAAATAGTGTCACTTCTGGAGACAGAGTGACATAGCTCCCTAAGAGATGAGCTGAGACACCTGAAAAAGTAAAATTTCCCACATGCTATTATAAAAACTTCAATTCAACAACTTGTCTCCATATTGTGGAGTAAATAATCTGTACTAGTAGAATACCCAGACTCTACATTTTCATCTAATGGGAAGAAGGCCCAAAGACCCTGTTGAATCCCCTGTGGAGTAATAGCAATTTTAAAAAAATTAGGGGATGCTAAAAAAACAAAAAGCAGGGACAGAAGTATTTACTGTTGCTATTTAGATGATTTTTAAAAGTAGATTAAAATAAACAAAGCATTCACAAGTACTCATTTGTACAGACAGACACAATGAAATACACTAGGCAAAATAACAAATAAGTTTGTAAGCAGATAGTCCTACCATCACCACAAAATAATGCTGTTTTTTCACTGTACTAAAATCTTTCAGCAGCCACCAACCCTCCAGATGTAAACACTAGCTGACCAAGTGTATACACTAAAAGACTTTCCTGCATCAACCTCAGAAAAGAGCACACATACACATATATATTATCTGAGTTTAGGAGTTGCGTGGTTAGTTAGATGCAGTTAAAAGTTAAATGAAGACAACATCAGTGGGTAACTGTGTGACTAGAGTAACGAATGCCCCTGTGGTTTCAACTGGAACAAATATTCTTCACTTCCTTTCCTAAAAACTGTTGATTGCATAATATCAATGTGTTGTTAAAGAGGAGCAGCACCAGCCTGGAGGAAATAGTATCTATATATATTTTACTTAACTTTCAGTCAGTTGGTTAAGTCTATGTTCATAAAGCAGTTTGGGATGCTTTGATTTGGTGGTGCCATGCAAGTGTGAAACATTCTGCTAGCGTCACCTTTTAGTAACTATTAATTATCACAATTTTCAGCCTTATTAACAGTTGAATATTTTCTTTCTTTCATATATATAGAGAAAACTGTGTGTCACTTTTTTGCATCTCATGATTGTATGATCTGAAAAAATATTGATAGGCAAAAAAAAATATGCAAAAGAAAAATCTCAAAAAGATGCTGATGAAGTGATGTTTAGGAGGATGTGCCACCTATTGTGATTTTACACAGTTCCCTGATGCTATTCCTGGTAAAACCATAGGATATTATAACCATTGTTTGGCTTGCTGTAAATAATTGCCAGCTGTGTATCACATTTTTAAATATTATTTAGAATAAGGCACTAAAATGTGATGCAAGTAGAGGGATGTCACAATTCTAAGAAACTATTCACAAATAATTTAAATAACTCTTAATAAGAAAACCTTCTGCAAATCTTGTTGTATCTACACGAATGAAACCAGAGAAGCCCTGTTTCTGATACTGTAAATGGATTGGACTGTAGGACTAAATGCATAGGAAACAGAAAAAAAAAGAGTGGAGATCCAAGAACTTCCTCATATGTAGATATGAATTTATGATCTGTGGTCCTCAGGGAAGATGTAAGGTGCTGGCAGTGGGGGTGTCCTGGAATTATGTCAGCACTATCTCAATCTGTGAGGCATGTCCCACAGAAAAGTGATAGTTGAGTAGAATGGGGGGCCTTCAGTACCGTATATCATGACTTCAGGGAATCAAATAATTGTGTATTGTTTTTGTTTCCCTGAATGGAGGTCCACTCTCAAAGTTTTTCAAAACGTTTTTTCAAAGTGGTTTTCAAAATGTAAGACAATGTTATGAATGCTCTAATGATGAAGCATTGGAAACTTTATCAACATCACAAGCAGGCAGAGCTGATTGTGTAGTTTTCATTAAGCACAGCTGACTTTTATTTTGAATAGCATTCTTATTTTCCTTATTCTTCTCTTACTGCAACTGTTACTACTATTACAATCAACACAATCAAGCATATATTAGCTCTTATTTGGTTTTCTAATATGAAGTGATGACCAGTCAAGCTATGTTCTATATTCATCATTATCTTTCATTCAAGCCATTCTGTTATTCATGGACAGGTCAAGCAGAATTGGACACTTCTCCAAGTAAAAGGACTAGATTTACCCTACTCTACAGTCTAACATTCAACACAGCAATCTTTCCACCACTTTTCCCAGACTGCTCTGCTCCATCAAGTGGCTGGAGGAGAGAAAAAAGCAGTAAGGAAAGAGATCAAAAAAGGCACATGCCTGCAGAAAGTTGGAGCAACTTGGGAGTGGCAGTGTTTTGTTAGGAGAAAGAAGGAAAAACATTCTCTAACTCAATCAAGGCAAAGGAAGCAGAGGGAGACAGTGATACATCAGGCTCCCTAGAGAATCATAATCAATCATTTTTATCAGCACACAGCAATTTGTATTATCACAGTACATTGAGCAAGGTCAGTAAAATTAATGCTAGCATTGTCTGACAAAATCCTGTCTGTAAGTTAATTGTATTTGTGGAAGTAGTAGAAGACCTATGTGAATGAAAGTATGAATTTGGTGCCCAAACACAAATTAGGTGAGTCACTTAAGCAATGATCTCCTTGGAGACAAGCACCTGTTACCTTATGTCTACAATGCACATTTGCTGTAGTAATAAATAAACAAATAGATGAATAAATAAGTAAAAGGAGACTCTTAGAACATATTAATTCCACAGTTATCAGTTTACTAATCATGGCATCCTAGTCGGTCTGAAAAATCAAATATTTCAGGACACAATTAGGTTATGGTGCTATTAGAAACCTGCAGCAGGCAATATGATACTAGATTATAGTTTAAAAAGAAAAGAGTTGACAAAAGTCTCACTGTATAAAGAAAACTCCATCTGTTCCTTGCCAAAATTGTAAATTTTTAAACATACCTTCTTCATTCTTTCCACTGGATGCCTGAGGAATCACAGCCAGTCCCAGTTTATTTAGCCACCTACAATATAAGCAGGAAGTAAATACATTTTTAGGGAGATTCATGTTTTACTCTCCAGTATCTCTTACCATATTCAGAAACATTACAGATATCGCCACAGTTTTTTTTCATGGGGCACTAGGTAGGCAGAAGTGCCATCTTTCAGATAAACAAAGGTCCAATATGACCAAAATTCCAAACTGCGCTGGTTTCTTCTCTCAACGCCCATTCCCCCTGGAGTTTTGACACTTGTGAAAAGGGTGCTTGAATACCTGTTACCCCCATTAATTTCAGAAGGCACTCAACACCTTATCAGCTCACAAATTCAACCCTTAAAAACTAAGAAACTTTAAGGCTACTTTAAAAATTTCCACATTTCTAAGCTCCTTCTGGGTATATGAAGCATTAAATTTAGATACTG
The DNA here is from genome assembly GCF_001723895.1 of Crocodylus porosus. Taxonomy (NCBI): domain Eukaryota; kingdom Metazoa; phylum Chordata; order Crocodylia; family Crocodylidae; genus Crocodylus; species Crocodylus porosus. The sequence goes on along the minus strand of NW_017728943.1, from coordinate 116,574,890 downwards.
TAACATTTTTCCTTTACAATTTGGTAATCTTGCCCTCTGATTGAGACCATCCAAGCAGAATAGTACTGGGGCAGTAATTAATTGAAAGGCCTCCCTTTTCCCTTCTTCCCCTCCTCCCCACAAAAAAAAAAAAAAAAAAATCTGGTGTTGTAGGGCTGCTGCTGACTGAAGATTGTATACAAATCCCCACCAGGAAACTACTGAGGGCACTTTGTGGCCAGAAGTGCCATCTAATTTCAGATAAGAGCTAAAACAAAGGTTATATGACCAAAATGAATCATTAATGACAATATGAATGTCCTTCTCAAAGGTTCATGGCTCTCTTTGCAAGAGCAGGATTGTTAACCAGGATTTCCTGACCAAATTCCAAACGAGCACAAAACATACTACCTTCCTATATTACACATAACTTTTGATTTTAGTAAGCTCCACTTCCTGTGTCACTGTAGGCTGTTAGCAATTGCTACATTTCCGTCCCTAGGTGGCTGCATTTCCTTAGTGCATGAAGTGATTCCTGGTTATAGTCTGTATTTTTCTAATTAATAAATCATTGGGATTATCTGAGATCTAGGCTGCTGCTTACTCAAAAATGTATTTTCTAGCTCTTCAAACTAATCTACAAAACCAAGGAGATAGAGAGAAGAGGGAGGACCAAAAACTAACTTCATTAATTCTTAGAGGATTGTGGGCACATGAGATGTTTACTGCATGGTAAGCTAATTAGCTGTTCGGTAAACATCTTGGCATCTATACAAGTACTATCCTGCTGCAGAGTAAAAAACTCCACAACAGCACATGTGTAAATGCTGCCCCATCTGGCTGGGTCCTGCCGGCTACTCTAGTCCCACATAGAAACACCCTTGTGCTCTAGTCAGCCCCTCCACAGGACTGAGTGGGAGGGAGCAGCCCTGGGCTGGCAGGATGACCCCCAGGGCCCTCTGCCAACCAGGGCTGCTCCAACCCAGTTCAATGCGCTGTGCAAATGGCAATAAACTCTGGAGTTTATTGCTCCTGGGTGCATGTTCAAACAACGCACCTGGAAGCAATAAACTCCAGAGCAATAAACCCCGGAGCTTACTGCTTTGCTTTAATTGCATGTATAGACACACCCGGTGTGTCTGATCTTGTTCCCACTAATGTCAACATATATATGTGCAAAACATTTACACGTTATAAGAAGCTATTCCCAGAAAAGCAGTTCCAGTTATCTTTGACCTAACTTCATGAAGATTAACATAATGAAGGATAAGAATAAAAACTACAGGAATTTCAACAGAAGATTCTGGCTTAGAAACAAATGGAAATATAGAAATGTATCTATTGTGTACATGAATGTCACACTGGTCAATGTGTGCAACTATTTACTATCCAACACATACAAGTTTTTTGTTTGTCTGTTTTTTGTAGAGTTCATTTTCTAAAATATGTACTAAATTAATGAAGGAAATGCTTCATGAATCAACCGTTGATGGTTTAATGGATGGATGCATGAAAGAGTTGTAAACAAAAGCCCTGATCCTCCGAACAATTATACAGATGAGTAACTTTATACACATGAATGCTTCCAATGACTTCATTGGGACTGCTCACACATATAAGTGCTATCAGGATTTGAGCCAAGAGGACAGATACTTCTCTGTATATTTTTAGGGAGACAAGGTTCTTTGGGTAAATGTGATACCTTTTATTAGACCACCTAATAGTTGAGAAAATTGTTCTTTGCAAGGTTTCAGGTACAAACACCCTTCCTTCAGGCACAGTTGTTGTTTTGTGTGCTCTCCTAGGTGGAATAGAAGCCAGTATGCAAAATGCAGGTCTGTGAAAATGCAAATGCACAGCAGTGAGGATCAAACGCCCTGTAAGACAACAGGTGTGAGACAGGTAGTTGGCAGGTGGAGAAGGGAGAATTTGAAGGGGTGATAGAATGTAGCTGCTAAAATGCAGACAGGTTACCTGGGGTTATGGGATGGCAGGTACATTATAATGTACCATTAATCCAATGTCTCTATTTAGTCCATGATTATTTGTATCCAGTAGATTTATGAAGTAAAGTTCATTGACTCACCTATGAAAGGTGTTTTGTAAATTCCATTTGAGGATTGGAACTGAGAGTTTCAAGGGAGGGTGGTTATCTTGTGAGAAGTGTGTACCCACCAATAATTGGGTATTTTTGTCTTTGATAGATTTTCGGTGTGCGTTCATTTTGGTGTGCAGCTGTTGTTTGGTCTCTCCTACATATTTTCCATCTGGGCATTTAGTGCACTGGATGAGGTATATTACATTTCTGGAGGTGCAGCTATAAGATCCAGGAATGGTGATCTGTTGTGGGGTGTAGTTATTGTGGGGGTGATGGAGATGCGTTGGCAGGTTTCACATTTCTTGTCCCAGCTTGGTCTGGATCCACTCACTGTGCTTTGGGCCATAAGAAGTTTGCTTCTGGTGATGAGGCTGGTGAGGTTCAGTGCTTGTTTAAAGGCTCGGATGGGTGGTTCTGGAAAGAGCTCTTTAAGAATTGAGTCTCCTTCTAGTATGGGTTGCAACTGTTTGAGGATTTTCCATGTAGGTTCCAGGGAAGGATGGTATGTCATAACTAATGGTGTGCAATTCATGGGAATTTTCTTTTTGTACTGCAGCAGTTCTTCACATGATATCCAAGTGGCTCTTTCACAAGTGCAATCTATCTCTCTGGTGGAGTGTCCTTGTTGGGTGAAAGCCTTTTTGAGATTTGTACGGTGATGATTGCAGGTATTCTCAGTGCAAATTTGGTAGTATCAGAGGGTTTGGATGTGTACTACAGCTTTCTTGGTGTGTTTAGAGTAATTGCTGGTTGTCTGTAGATATGTTGGTCTGTGGGTTTCTTGTATATGGTGGTTTGTATTTTACCATTCTGGATACTGATCATAGTATTTTGGTGTGCATAGCTGTGCCAATGGTCTGGAAGAAGTGTTTCTTGTGAAAATAGAAGTTGTTGTGCGAAAGGATAAAGTGTATAAGTTCAGTAATAACTTTAGGTCCATACTCCTGAGCTGTAATCATGCTCTTGAAGATAAGTAAGGCAGGCCTAAATGCCATTCTGATGTGGGAGGTTAGTATATGAGCTGGTAACATCCATGATGGCTAGGAGGCTACTTCTGGGAAAGTGGTCTATGTTTTTAAGTTTTCATAGAAAGTTTGTCACATCTTGGACAAAACTCAGTCTTTAGTTCCAAGGTTGGATATTATAGGTCTGCCTGGGTTCCCTTGTTTGTGGATTTTGCAGAGCACGTAAAAAGTCCCTGGATTGGGTAGTGGCAGGAGCAAGTGTTATAGTTTCTCTAATAGTTCAGATGGAAATGATGTGATGCTGGTTTTGAGTTTTAAGGTATGTGTTTTTGAGCATCTATGTGATTATGTATGTATTTTATAGGTATAACATGTATATTATACATTTCTAGGTGGGGGGAGAAATAAATATTAATACAACAATCAGAAATTAAATACTATAGTACATATATATATAGGTTGCTAATACTTATATTAGGCTTGATTTTTATGCCATAATGTAATGTAGTTAAGTAATCAAGGAAAACATCCCTAGGGATAATGGGATGAGACACCCTCACAGATTAGAATCTGCTAATCAAAGACTACACTACTGATCGTTAGACAATGAGATCCTCCAGCTGAGTTGTAAAAATGCCATTACTACATTGTATTCCCTCCAGTGCTTGCTCACTCACTCTCAAAAATCAAATCCTCTCTCTACTGAAAATCATTTTGCCTAATATTTTCTAACTCTGATTCCTCCTCAGTTTACATGCCTTGAGAGTTTCACATTCCTTTCTGGAGTCCTAAGAGCGATTAACCATCACTCCTTCTATTTCTTGGCATACAGTACTGCTCCCTGTTCTTCTAACAATGTGGGTAACATGTAATAATATAGACATTTAAAGCTTTGGGTCATGAGGGGGAGACTTACTGCATGGGAATGGGCTTCAGCTGATGCTTCATTTATCCACTCCTATATTTAAAACTTTAAGATTGTTACTATTTAAACCATTTAAATCTGATGAAAACTTTAGGCAAGACTGTTTATAGTTGCATCAGTTCAACTGAAGTGCATTCCTGAGCATTATGTCCCCCTCATTCTTTTAAGCTGGTATATCATTATGCCTGCCTACATCCTATATTAGTTCAATATGACTCACAGAAAGTGGTATATTTTAAAACCCGGTATAATTTTTTGTCTATCCACACTCTAAGTTGCAAAAGGTACCAAATAATTCTATAGCAATTTACATTTCCAAAAACACACAACTATTCAGCCTTTTCCCTCCTACTGTGAGGTCAAAATGCATTATTAGCCAATTTTTCCAGATAGGAAAAACAGAGGCAAAGAAGTTAGAATAATTTGCCAAGGATCACACCGAAGTTTAGAGTCAGAACCAGGATTTAAATCCTGACCTTCTAGCCACCACAGGCCATTGTACCCCCAGCGGTCAGCTGCTGAGTGGGGGGGGCAATGGGTTAGCGTGTGGCCGGATGCCAGGTGAGGTGTAGCGTGCAGCCGGACATCAAGCAGAGAGGTAGGGATGGTGTGTGGACAGGTGGGGACAGAGCGCCACCACCACCTCCCAGAAGCAGGGGGAGGGTGGGGCAGGAAAGCTCATCAGGCTGGAGTGAGGGCAGTGGCGCCCCTCCATCAGGCTGGGGTGCGGCGGCAGCCACCACTATGTGCAAGCTTCCCCCCCCTGCAGAGAGTGCCACAGCCCTCGCCCTGTCCCAGCCCTACTTCTGGAAGGCGGCAGTACTCCATCTCTGCTCACCCTGCTTGTACCCGCTAAGGCTGGACTAGTTTCCCCAAGGGTACACATACCCCTGGTTGACAACCCCTGGTTTAAGCCTTCAGATCATGATACTTCTCAGAGAAGTGGTTTATTATTTCTGAAGAGTTTACATAGTTCTGTACAGATATATAAAAGCAGCATCCCTACCTTAAATTGCATAAAACTTAAATTGGTCATGGCATAGAGAATATGAATTATATGCAACTCAGACAGCATAAGATGCAAAGCTAAGTCAAGAGCGAGTGAAATATTTGTGTGAACTGTTTGTTGACCTTGTTTTATTTGCTGTTCATTAGGATCCATGGCTGTGTGTAGACAAAATGACAGGCATGGGTGCACAACACTTGAAAGCGGGTTAAATGCTTTTGCACCACTTTAATGGTGTCAGTGTTTGTGTGCTTCAGCGGTGTATTGTGCATTAATTCCAGCCACTGTAGGAAATTTGGCGGTGTAAGGCACCTAAAATGACTTGGGGTGCAGCAAACTAAAACTCCTCCTCCTTCACTCTCTACGGCCACAGAGCAAAGCACTGGGCTGTGTGCAGCTCCACACCTCCGTAGGAAGCCCTGCAGGCAGCCTGGCAGCAGCCCAGGAAAGCAGCTCTGACCAAGAAAAGCAGTGAGCCTGATCTCTCCCCCCACTCGGAGCCTGCCTGCCTGACCTGTGCAGGGGCCCGGTGCTTCCTTCTGCGGCTGCAGTGCCCCCCAGGACCACCCAAGCTGGGTGCCTGCAGGCTGGTGCCACCTGCGGGGGGTGGGGGGAAGGCGGGAACTGCTGCCATGGAGGGAAGCACCAGCCCCACGGAGGGAAGCTCCACCCACCAGCAACTCCCCTTCCCTCTCCGCCAGAGAGGCAGGTAAGTCAGCAAGGTTTGTGCATGACACAGGGGTTTAATCAGCCCTAAATTAAAGCGGTGTTTTTTAAAACCCACCACTTCAATTTAGGGGGCCTCATTTCATCTACATATGCCCAGGAGTGAAGTTTTATTCCTACAAATGTTCTTAGACACCAAAATTGATTTAATACAAAAACATAATTAATTTTGTGCTAAAGTAAAGATCTTGGCACACTGAGAGCTCTTTACAGATTTTTAGCTCCCCACTAAACAATTCAAAATACTGAAAAACATTTCAGAAGTGAAACAGAACCACACCAAATTTGATGAGCACTCCAAGCCCTCTTAGAGATAGGAACAAAAATATTCTTTTATTTTGCCCCATAATTTAAGTAAATCTTAAAACTTTAAAACTCTTTGCCTGATATTTACCAAATTTCCTAGAAACTCTCTACCCTAATAGTAGATGCAATATGCAAAGTTTCAGAAAGGTTTATTTTTGTAAAAGTTGAGAGAGTCAAATGAAAAGTAGGCTTATAATGAGATCTTAATTCCAGCCTTAATTATAGAGCATAGACTGCTACCACTAGAGCACAGATGTTTATTTTGAATGTGTGTAGACATTAACCACAGCAACAGCCACACATGAAAAAAACCCCACCAAACTAAAAATATCCCAGAATTACAATTGCTACTTTAAAGCTAAAGAATCCTTAACTATGCAAAAAGAATGGTTTTAGATTGTTCTAAACAGAATTAGAGAGGTGGTCAAGTTGCTCTTACTTACATGTTCATTTCCATCACATTCTCCGCTGCAAAATAAAATGTCTTGATCTGTGGGTGGTTGATCTTAATAGCACTTAAGGAAGGGGAAAAAAGACATACATTTTATATTCATATGTATGTGTACACATATATACGAACATACACAAGAAAAAAAGAACTGACGTAGTTAAGACCATACGATTTGAGAGAATAACTTATCCCAAACATAGCACTTGTATACATTCTAGTATATTAATAAAGATCGAATAATCTACCAATTAACTTAGCTCCTTTCTCAGAATCCTGTGCCATTTTTAAATCAAGCTGTAAGGGTCACATCATTCTAGTAAATGTAGAAAGAACACTGGGTCAAGAGAGCTAAAAGATAAACTTGCATACATTTCTAGCATATTAATATTTTGGCTAAGTACAGACAGTCAAATAGCACAAGGCTGAATCTATTCCACTTTTGCAGGTTAGTCTAAGATGTGTAGATTATACTGACAAGCAAGTGAACAGATATTCATTCTTGATTCTGGAAATGCAGCCAGCCATGCCAGCCATGGCCCAGGCCAGAAGCCAGAGGGTGCTAGAGCACATCTCCCTGCTCAGCTGGAGCAGACAGCTTGAACCAAAGCTAGTCTACCCACCCTGCAAGAAGGAAAGAGGAGGGAGTGTGCAGGAGAGGTGCAAAGCATCCCAGGATGATGGGGGACTGTGAGTTAACTTGAATCTGGAGGGGATCTGGGGCAGAAGTTCAATACACTGTTCCAACCTAAATCAGTTAAGTCTGATACTACTTCCATCCAGGTTTATCTTAAACCAGTTTGAGCCATTCTCAAAGTGGTTTATGTGCACTGAACTTCTGTTCTGTTACAGATTTGAACCAGTTTCCGATCATTTATACCAGGTTCATGTGTAATTTCTGTCCCTAGCTTCTGTATTTCAACCCATTTTGGTGCCAAAGCATTGAGAAATAATAATAAATTCCTGTGACAATAATGTAATATAGTGTAATGTAATATGCAATAATATCAGCTAACTTAGCTATGGTCCATGCTTGGAAATAATCACAAACAATTCCTTAAGGAGATGCACCAACTAGAGAGAAAAAATTCAAATGCTGAATCCTCACATACTAAACATCCATCTCAATTCCATGCCATCTCTTTGTCAGAATAGTCAACCCATTTAAAAAAATTAAATGAGAGACTAAACATTCATAGATCTGAAACCTGCCATAAGGAACTGAAAATTGGTGTTGTTAGATGGCAGTTGGTGGCTTATGTGAAATGAATTGAACTCTGTCCAAACAGCATACCTAGACAGTGACAGAAAGCATGCATCATCAAACTCAGTGGGTGCATATACATGTGATGCTATGCTGCTGTAGCAATGCATTACAGTGACATACCATCAGTGGGCACAAAACTTGATGCCACAGCTATGTCGCCATAGCAATGCATTCCCTTGGTATAGTGTGCTGCTATGGCAACATAGCAGCTAAAAATTACTGTGCTGCTGGCACAGCGCAGTATGGGCTGTTACTGCATCATTATTTAGTACTTCCCAAAGGAAGTACTAAATGACAGTGCAGTAACAATGGCATCGTAGGGGCACATGTAGACATGCCCATTAAGTGACAAATTGAAAAAGAAACTTTCATCGATATAGACTGAAGTCACCAATTAAAACACTGGCAGGATGGCATTAAAAAAATAACACTTCAGTCATCATTTCTCCATCAGTTTTTGATTAAGTAGAGGATACCAGGCATTCTCTTCTCACAGTGCATCTACATGTGCAATTAATGTGCTTGAATAAACTCTGGAGCTCAGCGCCGGGCTCTTCCCAAGGGGATCGCCCAAGCTGGAGCCTGTTTGTGCTGTGGGCCCCAGTTGTGCTGCATGCGCAACAAAAGACACCACTGCTGAGCACAACTGCTGTCCCACTGCTGCTTTATTGCTCTGAGCTGCTGGTAGGGCGGCCTATGTCAGCCATGTGGCACCAGGAACAGAGGCGGGACTGGAGCAGGGCAGCTGCCGGGGAGTGGCACCGCATGACCCAAGCTGCCACTCCGGGGCAGCTGCCCCACTCCAGACCCACCTCCATCCCTGGCACCACATGGCTAACACAGGCTGCCCCCAGCTCAGGACCAGCAGCTAAGAGCAGTTAAGTAGCTGTGGGACAGCTGCGGTACTCAGCAGTGTCCCACAGCTTTTCTCCAGCGTGCAGCGCAATTGGGGCCCACAGCACAAACAGGCCTCAGGTTGCAGTGCAGCTCAGGTGAACACCCCAGGAAGAGACTGACCAGTGTGCAAATCCATCGCCATGCCTCCCCCTTGCCCTCTCAGGCTGCATGATCCCCCCTTCCCACACCCTGCTCATGCAGAGCCTGCCCCTGCTCCAGCCACACTTCCTCTCTCACTGCTGCTGCTGCTGCCCACACGGCCCAGTGTCTGGAGGGGGCATGTGCCCCCTGATCTGTGTGTGGCAGATGCGGCTCCAGCTGTGGGCTGGACTTCGTGCCCGAAGCTCCACTGCACCAGGAGCAGCTCAACACTACATGCCTCCTGCCCCTAGGCTGAGCCTCATCCCCTGCCCACCTGGCAGTGGGATGCACGTGGCATCAGGTCACTCCTGGACTAGCTGCAGTGGGGCTCTGGGCATAAAGCCCAGCCTGCAGCAGCAGCAGCTGTCTCTCCCCATGCATAGATCAGGGGACTTGTGCTCCCCAGGGCTTCTACTGGGGTGCATGAAGTGACAGGAACCCTGCCCCCCCCACGTACTTGGATGAGTTGCCTGGGCTCCGACCTTCACCTGACCCACCCAGCTGGGACCCCACTCACCCAGTGGCAGGGGACTGACCCACGGGACACCTGGTTCACCCAGCCAGGCCTGGCAACAGGGGGTGTGGGTCAGCCCAGCCATGTACGTCCTGCCACTCCCAATCGCGGAGCCTCAAACAGTCGATTTCAGTGTAGGTGGACTAGCCTCCCTGACTAAGATTGACTGCCAGGTGCTCCCCGATTGACTGGTAGATCGCGATCCACTGGTTGGTGACCACTGATGTAAATCTTTCTGCATTTTGAAAACAATATTATAACAGGTGCTCAATATGGAATAATGGAAGCTAGAAAAACTCTGAGAAAACAAAATGTAATTCTAGACTCATAGACTTTCCATATTCCTTAAAACTTCAAATCTAGTATTTGTCTGCAAGTCTACCCCAAGGTACTATCCATTGTTGTGGCAGACCTTAGGGAGGAAGATATTTTTTTAAAGGCCATAATAAAGGCCACATGAGACCTTCTCATTAATGTAATTGAATTGTGTTCAGAAACACCTGAAAGACATTGCTACATATGGAGTAATGAAAAAATATACTAGGCAGTTATATGTTGAAATTAAACAAGACTTCAAGTCCTGCACAAATGGATGTTTCCCTGTGACCTTCAAGTGTAATTTAAAATAGAGCTCATTGCAAAAATCTTGTCTAAAGAATAGCCTTCCTAACTATACAGGTGGAAAACAGTATTGTTCATATCATTATTGACTATCCCATTAAGAACATAAGCTGTTTTTTAGATAACTGCAACAAGAAAGCCCTTGAAATACTAAAGCGTTCTGCTAAAATATACTAAACTTACGTATGATACTGCACTACTGACTGGATTGTTTCTGAAATGGTTTTCTACATCCCTCTCTCGTTCTCAGCCTCCTTCCCTGAATATTTTATTACTTATAAAATGGACCTGCTCCAAAAGGAAAAGAGACCCCGGCCCAGTGTACCCTACAGCTTTATGGTTAGGCTCTGGTGAGATTCAAGTCCCTGTCCTGAATCAGGCAGAGTAGGAACTTGAGCTTCTCTCTCAAATCTCAGGTGACTGCCTTAAACACTGAACTACTGGCAATTCTGAAGTGGGTGTCTTTTCTCTTCCCTCATCATACCTGAGAAAGTTTCAAAAGGTGTTGAGCTGGCCCCAATGCAAATAGTAAAATATTGGAAGTTTCTACCTGGCTCTAATTATAAATCAATATAGATTTTACCACTGTAAGGTGCACTAAATTCACAATAACAAAACTTTGCACACTAACAAAATTACGCAAATTCCATGATAAACTTATTATTGGAGGCCTAGGTAAGCCTGATCAGGTTGAAGATGAGACTTAGAAGTCCATTCATGACATGCTTAACTACAGCTGGGGATTTTTGTGAATTATGAATATGCCAAAATACGCAGTTTTAAGGACAAACTAGGATGGAGAAAGGGTTTAAAGTCAAACAAAGCAATTGATAGATTTAGGTTAAATCTAACTAATAGTTTTTGGCTAAAAAATACGAGAGGAAAATTCATTAATGCTGAAATAAAATGTTTTATGCTAAAAAGGTCAAAACATTACCATTTATTATTTTAACGCTTTATTTATTATTTTGTCTCACATTTAAGTTAACTTTATGTTATCTAAAATGTAAAAATTGATAACAAAAAGGTTTTTTCATTTTAGCTCAAACCAAAATGAAAAAAAAATTGGGAGGGAGAAGGGGTTCATTTTATTGAAGAAAAAAAAAAGATTGGTTTCACCATTAACCTGAATTAGTAATATTTTGACTTTTTAGTTCAGCCACAAAGATTGAAAAATACATTATTGGCACATGTCTGTTCATGGCTTCCATCAAACTATCACCACCAAATCCAAATATAGCTTCTACTTTATATAATCTTATTTTTCATACTTGTAGGTGAACAATACACTTACTGCTTTTTTTTGCATTCAGTTGCTCGGTCCACACTGAAATCTGGCAGATTGATGAATCCTTCCGCTTTCTCTGCCTGCAAGAGAATAAGTCACATGCATTAACTCATGATCAAGTGCAGGACAGGGCTGCCTACCCAAGAATATGCATGCAAGTATACACTCCTAACAGCTTTTAATACTGTGCAAATTATTTGCTTCATGTCTGTGCAGGAAAATGAAAAACTTTCCTATAGGAACTACCTGTAATGCCAATTTTAGTGAAATGATACAAACTCTGCTATGAGTGACTGGCTATGGGTGAGAAGTAGACATAGATGTACACTCCCAATCATCAGAGCTGAAGAGGATATACAGCTAAAAAGATTACTCCTCCCTTCAGCATCTCTGAACTGGCCTTTATTCAGGATTTGTGACAAAAAAACTACAATATAGTCCAGTGTCAGCGATGGAAACAAATTTAAGAGTAATATTTAGACCCATATCTGAAAAGGATTAAAACTAAAGCTGAGCTGGGGAAATGCACGTGCCTTTGTAATGATCTCTCACAGATACTGCCACATATAACAGTTATCTGAGCCTCATGTAGGCAGTGTGGGAAATGAAACTCAACCTTCAGCTCAAAAAAAGAGAAGCCACTTACCTAAGCTGAAAGAAAAATGTCAATATATATCAGTAGGAGTAAGAGCTATATCCTCTTTTCAGGCATGGCCTTTAGAGACAAGGTCCGGGGAGTACACACTTTTTCTGATTTGACATTCACTAAACAGATGTGGTGCAAAAACATATAGAACCCTTCTTAAAATAAAATATCTCATTTTCTAGATCTATCTTTATTTACCTATCTAATGTTAGAGCAGCAAATAATTCTAGGAACAATATGAAAGTCCAAAAGCCTGATCTCCCAGTGAAATTAGGTAAGCAAGCATTTAAGGCTTCATTTTCAAATTTGCTCATCCTTGGCCAATTACTGGTAACTGTAATGGAAACAGAATCGGACCAATTGCAAACATTTTTTAAAGTACCACCTTACCTGAATTGCATACACAAATTAAAGCCCAGAAGCTTACTTTAATAAGTATGGCACTAAGAATAAAAAGGTCAAATCAGTATTCAAACCCTGACTCTTTATGATGACTTTATGGCTAAGTACAGGCAGTCAAAAAACCAGAGGCTGAATTAATTCAATCTTTGCAGGTTAGTCTAAGCTGCATAGATTGAACTCATAAGCAAGTGAACGGACATTCACTTTTGATTCCAGAAATGCAGTCATATGCCTGCAGTGGCCGAGGCCAGAAGTCAGGGGGTACTAGACCATGCCTCCCTGCTTGGCTGCAGCAGACCGCTTGGGCCAACGCTAACCTGTCCACTGTTAAAGGGAGGGGGAGGTTAAGAGAGCAGTACGAAGCATCCTGGGATGCTGGGAGACTGTGATTTGAATTGAATCTGGAAGGGGTCTGGGGCAAGATTCAATAAACCAGTTTAATCTAAACCAGCTAAGTCTGATACTACATCCATCCAGGTTTATCTTAAACCGGTTTTAGCCATTTTCAAAGTGGTTTATATGCACTGAACTTCTGTTGTGTTACAGATTTGAACCAGTTTCTGATCACTTATACCAGTTTATGTACAACTTCTGTCCCCGGCTCAGAACTGTCCCCCACCATCTCATTGGGTAGCAATATTAATCAAACCAGCAATGGTCCAGACAGCTCAGAGCATAGGGGGAGAAGCACATGCCTGAAAATGCTTCCTCTGCCTCCCACTAGCCAGGGGGGGTGTGGGAGAGGGAGGTAGGGGGGCAATGTTGGCTCTATTCCATTCCCATTAATTTCAATTTCCACGTTTCATGGGGCTTCTGGTCCTCTCTGGCTACCCCCAAAGACCTCGTGTCTCTCCATTTATTGTGTTGAAGACATGCTTTTTCCGGTACTGCAGGCCTAATCAATCACTTTTGGGGGTGATCAGAAAGTAATTTTTTCATGTTTGGCCAAGTAGCAGAGGCCAGAAGGGGGTTTCTGCCTTCCTTGAGGCATCATGGCATTAGAATAAGGTTCAAAGGAGTAGGGCTTGGAAATGTAATAGTAGAAATACATAGGACACTTACTTGATTGCAGCTCCCAGGCATTACAATCGTAAGAGTAAAATATTATTAATAAAATTTTGTTGCACCTTGCTTATTGTTGTGGACTGGGGTGTTACAGGCTAACGGGGTTAGTTCCCACAAATAAAAGACACTAGGCAAATTAGTGCACAAAAGATATTGTTGGACCTCGGGCCTGTTAGCTTATACAGTGTTCATGGAACAGCACCCTCTTCTAATACCTTCTGTGCAGCAGAGAGTATTAACCAGTGAGCAGTGGACTAGGCTGTAGGGAGCCCATATAAATGTCTGTGTAGTAGGAGGAAACCCGGAACCTTACACTGGATCCATTTCAATGCTGGTATATTAGCAAACGTGTCATGTGGGGTAAATCTATATCACTCAATTACAGTTCCAGAAAGCTCTGGGCTGAGACACACTATGCTCACTCTATGCACATACTACATCCTCAACTGGAAATAGCGCTGACATTTTAGTGGAGTACTTTATGTGCTCACCCAGTAAGCTCTGCTTATTGAACAGCTTATTAGTACACATGCAGTGCCACAGTAAGGCAATTATCTAACTTGGGTTCCGGAGATACCTTGTAAAGCATAATCGAGATATATCTTAGCAAGGAACTGCCTGTCACTACAACTGAGCAGTATAGGCATACCCGTAGTATCTTTCCCTAGTTCTGAGCAGCTGGAATACCATATTTTATCTGTCTCTTTTTCTCCGGCAAGGCCTTATAAATTATAGCGGATATAAACACTTCTCTTCTATGAAAGACAGTAAAGCAGACAAATAAATGTATCTATACATTCAGAGAAAACAGTGTGTTCATGTTATCCTGGTAATATCCTGAATTGTTTTATTTCCAATTTTTCACCCCCTCAGTCCTAATCAAATTATACTTCTGAAAACATACAGTATGTCAAAACAGCTAAACTATAGAAAGATATTTCAAAAACAGAAAATAAATCAGATATAGGAGAGGGTGAAGAAAGTTGGCAGCATCTTAAGTCACAGTGAACATGGACAAAACATGACTATAAGTGGTAGAGACTCAAAAAGAGCCTTACATTTTTATGCTTTCCAAGATTTAAACTTGAGTTGTTGAAGACGCTGAGAAAAAGATTAGTAGAGGGTAGGGGCTTAGCATCTCTGACAATCAGTTACATTCTAATTATCACTACTGAAGTTTGATAACACATGTTCAGTGGGCATATGTGTAGTCTGCACAAGACATCTCTAAATAAATATGCATTTCAGTCAGACCAAATTGAGAGCTCTGCTAACAAAACAAACAAAAAACCTTCTCTCTTATTTTATTATGATTTTAAGGGATTTTTTTTTTTTCAATCATTCAGAGTGACGGAGGAAAGTTTCATTTTGCTGTTGTTGCTGTTCTATTTTTTGTTTGTTTGTTTTAAATGAGGAACATTGGTCTGCTACTGCTGTTTTTTTCCTCTGTATTATATTTTTAAATTGTTTATTCAGAATGCCCATGGCCCAGGTTTGGCTTTTCTGTCATTTTTTTTAATGTTGTAACTAATTAATTAAGAGAAAAATATCAAACATAAAAATGAAAACCAACAAGTTCTATTAAAAATCGAATATATCAGTTGGATAAATCTCACCCTGAACTAATGCCTTCAACCCAGAAACTAGGGTGAAAAAAAGGGAAGAAATATAGGAAAGTCAGTGAAAGAAAAGGGTGTCCAGTCACTTGCTGGCTATTGAAAAATTAGAAAGAAAGAGCACAGGTTTATCGTCTGAAAATCTTTGTCACCTACAGTGCTAAATACAATAAACACCCTGAATTTACCTTTGTATTCCTCGTACCAGCCTCTAACAACAAATGACAAAAACTCTATACAAAAGCTGCATGTGGTATCAAAGCAGCACAGAACAAACTGTTGTTCTTGGGTATTACCACTGGCTTATCAAAGTGAACCTAGAGGCCTTGGTTTCTTTATTCCATCCACCCACAATTGACATACACAACATTTTTTTAAAATAGAGATGAAGAGGGTTTTAAGAAAGAACAGCTCAAATCCCCACTTCACTTACCAAACACACCCACACCTCAATAAACCAAAAGTTTAAAAGTAGAAAAGACAAAACTCTGCAACCCCACAAAGTGTTGGGTAGCACCTAGCATTTATCTGTATTTACATTGTTTATCCAATATAAATTAATCAATAAATGTATAGCACCTTAGTATGTACATTCTTATAGATTTGAGGGGTCAGTGAGAGCTTTCCTCTTGGTAAATTTGTTGTAATAACATCTGCCCATGGCCCCTAAAATGTCAGCAGGAGGTAATAACTTTTCTGTCACTAGTCACATAACCCAGTTACAACTCTAAGGTGAAAGGTTTCTCCTTTAAAAGATTATTGCACAGCATCCACTGGGGCTAGGAGTACAGTTTAAATACAATTAGCCAGAACAAGAGTTAAGGATAAATACTGAGAGTATATCACCACCTGCACTCTCTTTTATTTTATTCATCAAAAGACACCCCATATGTCCGTAAGTGAGGGCACCTGAATTAGGGGCAGAAATGACACATAAACTGGTATAAGTGATCAGAAAGCAATTCAAATCTGTAACACAACAGAAGTTCAGTGCACATAAGCCACTTTGAAAATGGCCAACACCAGTTCAATATAAACTTGGATGCAGACTTAACTGATTTAGGTTAAAGTAGTTTATTGAACTGATTGCCTCCAGATTCAAGTTAATGCACAGTGCCCCATCATCCGAGAATGCTTTGTACCCCCCCCCCAAGTCCCCCCTCCTCCCCTCCCCTCTAAACAGGATGGGCAGACTAGCCTCGACCCAAGCTGTCTGCTCCAGCCAAGCAGGGAGGCATGCTGTAGTGCTCCCCTGGCCTCTGGCCTGGGTCACTGCAGGCCTGTGTCTGTATTTCCAGAATCAAAAGCAAATGTCTGTTCACTTGCTTATGAGTTCAATTTACACAGTTCAAACTAACTGGCAAAGACTGAATCAATTCAGCCTTGGGCTTCTTGACTGTCTGTACTTATCCCTGATCTCCAAAAGTTAGTCCAACAATTCTCCCAACTATACAGTTGGTCCAATAAAAGACCTCACAAAAAACTTTGCCTCTTGACATTTCATGTCTACGCTCGACTGCAATAATACTCCAACACTCCATGGTACCCCATGACACAATCACTGATATACCTTTTAAAGCTATAGAAGAGAACCTGATTTTTGTCTCTACCCTGGAAACAAGATTTGTTATCCTTGAGACAAGCCTTTTATTGGTTGATTAGTTCCTCTACTTTCCGGTGTACCATATATGATAGACTTGGGATGAGAGGAGAGTCTAGCATCAACATTAGTTCTGCTGACCTTTTCTTTCCCCTATCACAAGCAGAAGTAATAATCTGCTCAACAGGTTTCAGTATGAGTCCTCCAGACTATACCAAAAACTGCTAGGGGGAGGCAGAACCAGGCCATGTCCCTTTTACAACTTCGTTTTTGAGACATCAGGTAAATAGAACATCAATGATAAGAAGAAACCAAGGAATAGATGTGTGACTCACAACTGAGTCTGAAGCTCAGTCTGGATAAACTCCAAAATGCCTGGACGCTATCAGAATAATTTATTAAGTTTTCTCTACCTTATTCACAAACCAGATGTCTTTTCCACCCAACCAGGTCCTTCTCAGTTCCCCAGGTTAGTCTGAGGGTATACCTGAACAGTAGTCAAGCTAGCTAAAGTACCAACAGCCATGAAGATGAGATAGCACAGGTTGTAAAATCTTACTAAGACCATGGCTTTTTCTTTATTATTCATTCCATCCAGGAAGAGCACACACCAATTGCAGATGCTTCTTCAGCCTGATAAAGTGTATTTATACCCAAAAGTTTGCTAAGAAGAATTTTTTCAACTATTTGAGTTGGTCTAATAAAATAAAATATCACATCTCTCCAAAGAACCTTGTCTGCCTATGTTCTTAGACCAACACGGCTACAACGGCTACCCCTGTACTAAACCCAGGGATACATATTCAGGTTGCTCGCTCACACAGTTGTGTAGGTTGCCACATCTTAACTGCAACTGAGATCACACTTCTGACAATACACTTCCTATTAAAATTGCTACACTGTTGTCCTCAAATCTCACTCCAAGTATCCCTGATTGCACTTCTTTCTCTTTTCCTTCTTCTGTATAAGACCCAAGACACCTAAAACATAAGGACAATAGCCAAACCAACAGGAATTTCAGGAGCCTTAGAAGTTCCAAGATAGATCAAAACTGAAAGCTAAAGGTCCACCGCAGGTTGTAAAGAATATGCACCCGGACCTTGGAAAATGTGGATTCAATTACAAATTCCACCCGCGGCTTATTATTCCTCAGCTCTTCTAAAAAATGGCAGTGTCCAGTATCTTGCTGTTGCTATGCTACAGTTACCAGTGTCTGGTCAACGCTTGTTTCTACAAAAAGATTTACAAAACAAACACTCTTGCTTCTTACAGTAAAGACCCTGGACATGAAGAATGGGAGATAGTCCATGTAACTAAACTAAATTCAGTCATTTGAGCTCTACTCCGGACTCCCCTCACCACTCATAATTGATATGTCAGTGCCCAAGAGGACCTGCCATAAGATAACTTGAGCTGAGTGTTTAGAAGCTGCAGTCGGGAGCCCTTCTGCTGCATACACATTGCCTACCAAAGAATCGCCGTCCTACTCTGTTGAAATTGTACAATATTTTACTTACTGACAGTGGAAGAAGCAATATACTCTCTCCCCTTTAGAGTGAACATATTGGATCTAATTTTAACCCCAGTTGCATGAGTGGAAGGCAGAAATTCTTCTCTGCAGAAAAAAGAATTTCACCAGCTTAAAAACTGGTCTAATGCAGAAGTGCAACCATAACACCTTTTAGTAAAATCAGGAAAAATTGGAACAATCCTATGAGGTGGCCCAGAGCATGACCCCTTTATTCTGCTTCACACATGTACAATGACAAGCAGGAGTGATTAACTGTCAGAGAAGGGGGCAATATGCACTTCTCAAAATAAACCAGGGAAGGAAAAAAGTCACTCACTTATAAAATGCGATAGGCCACATGCATCTCAAGTGTAACTGAGTGACCTGCACCAGGGCTGGTTTTGACCTAATGAATGTGACATCTCCTATCTCTTCATAGTTACTATGATGCTGCCGCATACTACATTTATTCAGTGGCTGTATTTTAAGTTCTCCAACGTCACATAAATTCCATTCAGCCTGTTCCATAAAATAATTTATAAAAGTGAATAAAAGCTAGGAACAAATAGATTATTTTACAGAAGTAAAAATAACTGATTAGTGGTCCTCAAGACTCCTGGTATAAAGCCATGGGTTATTTTAACAAACTGAGGGATGCTAGAGTGGGAGGACATATTTAAATTTCAAATTGGCAATATGTATTTTGATTGGTTAATATTAGTTGGGATTCTGTTGCTGGCCCTTCCTGGATTTTATTTAACTGGGAGTCACTTTAGTGTGGATTGAAAGGAGAAACATGTTTTTTCCCTGGTGGTTGCTGCCCCATGGTGCAATATGACCCATTCTTAAGAGAGGGGCCTGATCAGACAAAGTCAAAGAGGGAAACTGAGAACAGCTCCAGCTGTAATATAAAACTTGTGTTCCTATTGCCATCCCCACTTGTATGTATGGTTTTCTTTCCTGCCTTATTTCCCTCTCTCTCTGATGTAACCTGTTTAAAATCTGGCTTACCCTCCACTGTCAAAACATAGTTTACAATACTGCTATGACCTTGTGCCCAGAGTAGCAGCTAAAAGCATAACTGTAAACTGCAGTTCAGATGTCCTAAATCATGGTGGTTGAAAAGAGTGTGTACTGGGCCTGCATTTCTCCAGCATCAAGGCAAGCAAGAGTCAGCAGAGACAAAAGCCACTTTTTCTATCTTTGTCACCTCTTCCTTTCTGTGTGTGCTTGCTTTGTTTTGTCTAAAAAGGAAGCAGGAACAGACTCTGTCAACACCACAAACAGCAGTTCCAGATTGCCTCAGAAAATATCTTCCTTTTTCCCCAAAAAGGACAGCTAACACAATCTTTAAATACCTTGGAAAAAACTGTCAAACACAGCTTTCTTCCTACTTTATAGCCGAATGGGGAAAAGAATACAGGATCCTGTTCAAATAAAAAAGTCTTATTTAAATATTTTGTATTTTTTCTGCAGTTCGGGGTGAAAAAGACTCTAATGTTGATTGTAACATTAAATATCATTACAAATTACTCAACGCAAAACCCCAGATCACTCTCTACTGTTTAGATGTTGTAACAGTGAATGAGGGTTTCATTAGCATTTTCTCCTTGCCATCCTCTTTTCAAACAATGGCTAGTTGAGCACTTAGAAAATCCTATATATGTTGACAATTAAGCATTTAGGATGTTAGTTCTTGTCCATGAAGATGTTAATAGTCACCTAATCCTCTTAACTTCCCAAATTTTGGACTTCCTTAAAGCAGGTATCCATAGCAAACTAAGGTAGGAGCTTTGGGGCCAGATCTCTGGACACTTATGTACAAAAAGAGTAGTACGTGCAAAATCCTAGCTCTACCTAGTGAAGCAAAATCACAAACAATGTGATATAATTTCAGTTGCTCTCCAGTATCTACAGTGCCCTCACACACAAGCCATAGATTTTCATTAAAAATCTAGGTAAAGCATCCACAAAACATCTTAGCTCAAAAGCACCAGGGCTGGGTAAATCTGTTGCGCTGCAGGTCACCTGACGGTACATTTCAGCGAGACTCTTGTGTGGGATTCCATCTTTGCTTTCTGACAAGTATTTTTGTTGCTCATTATTTCAGTTGATCGCAGGAATCCAAGGGCTGCTTGGTGTCTCTGGCACAATTTGCTTTCACAGTCCCATTGTCATGGAAGCAGGGCTGCTGGCAAGGACTGATATGCACCAAGATATACTGGCTTGTTTGAGGGAAAACTCATCTGATCTGAAAGCTGGCTGTTGCTCTTGGAAGGGCACTGCACTCCTGCTGGTCTGTCTCTCTATCACTGTCACATCAGCAAATGGACTACAAATTCATGAGACACACAAGACAGCCTAATTACAGAGCACTGAATGCAGCAACAGCAAGACAAGAGCTAACATAATCATGAGCTGGCAAAGCAATGACACCTGCTTCCCTCTCAAATCATTACAAGAGCTAAAGACAGGTCAGATGCAGTTCATGCTGGAGGTGGGGGAAAACTGACAGTCCTCCTATGAAAATTAAGCTAATAATTCAGCTGGTGAGAACAGAAGGAAAGGAGAGTACGCCCCCACCCCCAACCCATTTGAATCAACATTAAAGTAAGCCCTTATGGTAAGCATCTGGCAAATACCTTCCACTATTTAAACAACAAGGAAACCTGAAAAGAGCACATCTTAAAGGAACAGATTATGCAACAAGTCTGTGTTTCCCGAGTGCTTCTAGAACTAAATAATGAAGCAGAAAGAGGACAGAGCCTGTCCATTTTACAAGAAATCTCATGGCTGATAATTAATTCCAATGATTTATATATCTCCATTTATATTTCAGTTTGGCCCCAACCCTTCTTTTTTCCTGGTACCAGCAGTCCCTGCTTAAGTCACTTCAAAGAGGTAGAAGCTTATTGTACTCACCAGTTGGCTGCTGTACCAATATAACGATGACCCTTTCAGTACAAACCAGAACTTTTTCCATTTGTTGCCAATAAAAGCTCCTTTCTCCTTTTTCTTGTAGAGCCATCCCTGGCAATCCAGTAGTCCCAGTTCTTTACATGATATCCTCCGTCGACTCATTATACAAATCCCTGTGCACATAAAATAAATATTTTGCTTATTTAAACGTGCATTACTAAATAAATTAAAATGCTTATTAAAGGTATTAGTCTGCATTTGCCATATTATTAAGTCATCCAAGTGTCTCTTTAAATGCACGTTAAGTCATTCAGTTTTGTCTTATGCAGTAAATACATTCATTTAGAAAACATTATCATGCACAGCTATAAAAAAAACGATATTCTCAGAAAGCAATTACTGACTACACTTAGCATAACTGTACACAAAGATAACATTAATGAATGTAAAATAAAATGCACTAGGTAAACATGAATAGCACCCTTCACATAACTGCATTAGGAAACAATAGATCTATTTAAGTCACAGCTAGTGAGGAGTAGCATCCAACTAATGAAAAGCAGGGTCTGTGTATGTGCATGCCTCTCTCTCTCTCTCTCCCCAAAATCCCCAGCTCTGTCTCTACTGACATACCACAAGAGCTTAGCCCAAATGAAAAGCATGTCGTCATTTTGTCAGAATCAGTGCAAAAATAAGCAGAGTTACAAAGCGGTGGATAAAACCCACTGACTAAACAGTGGCACAAAAACCTCAACCTGCCATGAACAAGACACACCGGTATAAAAACAAATGAAGAACAAGAAAAGATCTCATTACCTTGACTTTTCTTTCTTGTCTTTTGACGCAAGGGAACCTGCAAGAAATGCAGGAAGGAAAGAAAGAGGAAATTTCAGATTGTGTTGCAACATTTGCAAAGACAGGGGGGAGGACACTGAAGGTGGTGTTGCTGTGTGTGTGTGTATATACGTAGGACGGAATCTAAAACTCACAACTAGTGGGAAGGTACTAGCTGAAGCATAAAATATGTTAATTAAACTTGCTGAACATGTACTTGAGCGAGAAGAAATGTAACACTATTGTATACGTATCTATCTACTAAGGCTTCCTGTTTGGCACCCACAAGCAGTTTGTCCTTTGGTATGTGTTTTTGCTTGAATTAAATAGTGGTCTATGAAGTTAAAAAGTTACACCTGCAACGTTTAAGCCTTATTAACACTTTAATCATCATAATTACCAATATGGGGGGAGGGTGTCTTAAATATTTTATTGTTTTTTGAGCACGTGTTTTACAGGCACAACTGCAGATAAATGATGAAAAAGTTATTGTGCTTCATCCCTTTTTATTTCTTGTACTCATGAAGGGGAAAATACATATTCTATAAAAGGTTGATAAAATGTATTGCAAGGAGGAAGCTTCTGTGTCATAAAATAGCAAAAACATAAAAATTATTTGGCAGATCTTCATAAATGGAATGACTAAATTTGCTTAAAGCTTTATGTCTCCCCATGTGTAATTAGTCATACCAAAAACAGTATATTTTAATTTAATGCATTAATTTGTATAATGTACATACCCATATATTTATCTTGGATTAAAAGTTTTATATGGAAAATTAATTTTACTTACTCTCATTTTCTCTATTTTATGGTAAGATTAAGAAATGAGAATGAGAACACAGGCTATTAGGAGTCAGAAGTCCTGAGTCCTGGTCTGCTGTGTCTCCTTGCCTCAGTTTTTCTATCTATCCTTTTAAAAATACTCAGTTCTTTAAATTAAAAAATTTTATCTTGGCACATGGAAGCAATGAAACATAATTAGCAGAGGTGATATCCACCTGATAAAATGTAAAGCTATGTTATGAATGAACATATTGTATTCTTCATAGATTTCATAGACATTTGAGCTGGAAGGGACCTTGGAAGATCGAGTCCAGCCCCCAGTACATGTTCTTCTGACTGAAGAAAAGTAGAAGGCAGGGTA
The DNA here is from genome assembly GCF_001723895.1 of Crocodylus porosus. NCBI lineage: Eukaryota > Metazoa > Chordata > Crocodylia > Crocodylidae > Crocodylus > Crocodylus porosus. The sequence goes on along the minus strand of NW_017728943.1, from coordinate 116,551,970 downwards.
GATTTGTACTTTATAGACTAACCAAAGTAGCTAGACAGAAAGAACAACAGAATGATGCATAAATAGATAGATAAAAAGATAGATACATCCGGTCAATCAAGCTTTCATGAGCTCATTGGGCTTTGCAACAGACCCAGATGTGGAACAAGAAATCATTCACAGACATATGTTAAATATGTTTTAAACAGGGATTATCGGTTCTGATCCCACTACCTGGATTAGCTTTTGTGACCCCTTTGTTCCTAATTTATTGCTCGGCCCTTGTTACAGATTGCCCTTTGAGCTGCTTAAATGTTAATCAGCATTAGTGCTAACTCAAGTTTGGAGGAGTCACACCTTAAAGCTAAAAACCTTCTCTGACTGTCCCCCACTTACACAGCTATGAGTTGCCACTGTAGGGCTAGTGAGCCAGGACAGGCTTCTATCTCTGCTCTAGGTAGGGTGTGAGAGATGCGTTGGAATGGTAGGGGCGGGAACATGAAGCTGAGAGGCACAGGAGCAATGGGATGGATGTGAGTAATAAAATGGCAGGTGGAAATGAAACGAGGGTGGGGGAAGGGTGGTAAAATGAAGCAAGTCAACCACTGAAGGATAAAGTAAAAAGAAGTAAAACCAAAAAAAAATTAAAAAGAAAAAGAAATAAAGAAGAAAAAAATTAAAGGTCTCAAGTCTTAATAAATTGGAATTTGGGATTGAAATATGGAATTTGCTGATTGTCTTCCTGAAGTAGCTAGGAGGTAGAAGCAGTGATAAAAGACACTTTTTGGGGAGCTACTGCCCCTGCCCAGGGAATGAAGCCCCAGCTCATGGGAACCCAATCCAGCCCTCTACATTGTTCTCCCTGCCCCACCTGCTCTTGACCCCACTCCTGGACTTGTTCATGCTCTGTGACTTGGCTCGCTGGCACATGGTCTACAGACTGCTCGCACAGGCTTGCACCCAATGGGGTAGGAACATCATGCCTCTGGGGGCAAGAGGGGGAGTTGACTTGGTGCCCATGGACAGTAGAGTTCAGGGAGCTGAACAGCTCTCCACTTAGAACAACCCTTAGGAGGGTTGGGGAGATGATACTGCATCCTGGGATGCTGGAGGACTGCAACTTGGGCATCTTGTCTGTGAAGAGTGGCCACACATTAATGAAACACAAGCTGGGTAACACAGATCAAAGATAAAGCTGTCCTGGAGTGGCATAACATTAAGCTGCCTAAAGTGTGCTTAAAACTAGTTTCAGGTGTTAATTCATGGACAATCAGGTATTAAGAGTTCCAGAAGCTGCCTAAAATTAATATGTAACAAGGTCCCTTGTTTGTTTGTCTTTCCCAGTGCTGCCTACCTTCTTCCACCCTCCTTTCTAATTTCTCTCTCATAATTCGTCTTTCTGTAGGTCCTTTCACAGCATCTGATGAAGTGAGCTTCAACTCCCAAAAACGTGTGCTATATATAATCTACTTTGTTGATCTATAAAGTGCAAACCTATACTGCTTTCTGCAATGCAAAGGTGATGTCCACGTGATAAAGGGCAAAACTGTTATGAATGAATTTACTGTATTCTGACTACTTTAATCTGCCAAAATATTAGATTTTAAGTAACATAAGGTGTTGGGAAAAGAAAAGCTACTTTATGAAAATTTTTAAGTTTTTCTCTTCCTGTACTGTGGTGCAATTCAAGGTAACTAAGATACCTGACTACATAGGCCAAAAATAGTCTTAATATTTTTTAAAACATTCTCTCTGTAACTCAGGTAACACATACAAAATGCCTGATAGTATGTCACGGAGCTTTTACTGGTGTCTGTTTGGGATGGCCAACATAATTTATTCATGGGCAGCCAAGAATGAAGAAACCCAGCTGCCTACTACCCATTGTATATTCCACAGCAGGTTTGGGGTTTGTTTTTTCAATTTTCTATGATCTGGCAGCCACTCACGCAGGGCTGTCTCCATGAAAATAGAAATAGAAAAATATTAATCAAATAGACTAGTTATATGAGAGTCCCTTTTGTTCCACCACTTCCATACACACCATCCCTCTTGTTCTTACTTCAGTGAAAACTGTGCCCAATCCATGCCATAGAAAAAAAGTAAAATCTGACAGGATCATTACACCCAATACTTTCTATTCAATTGCTTAAATAGGATGAACAAAGAAGTAAATGAAGTAATACACTGCAGGAGGAAGGTAGGCAGTGGAGATCATGCTCTGGGTTTTGTCACCAAGATGCATTTCCATTACGACATTACTGCCTAGTGTAATGAAATTTTGCAATGGCAAGATTGCCACATGAGGCAGGATGTGGCTGTGTGTAAGTATTTGAGAAAGAAATAGGTCTCCAGCTAATGCATAGCTTTCATTGCTGTGATAAACCAAAATAGTATAGATTATGGACTGTTCTCTCTCATCAGATGAGATATAAACTCCACTTTGAATCATTTACTATTGATCCCCCCCCAAAAAAATCAATAGAGCATATGTTGTAGATTCAACAGTGAGATCTGGATATAGATTATAGTCCTCACCATTTAATATAACTTTCTGGTTCTAATTTTCTATGATTCCAAAAAGTTCTCAAAAAAAGTCTTGTACGTTGCTCTTAGGTGAAAAACATGAAACCTGTTATTAATATGTTCTATTTTCACAACCCAGCTCTAAAGCAGAAATACAGTAGGTCTTTATTTTTTACTTTGTTTTTTTATGATTTGGAACAAAGAAAAAGAAAATGCCTGTGCTTAAGGGATGCTCCATTTGTTGCTAACAAAAGATCAGGAGTTCATTCTAGGGCTACAGGGATGAAATTTGCTGTGAAATCCACCCATACTCACAAAATGGTGCTACAGAATTCCAGCTATCTTTGAGAAAGCTTACCAAAGCTTTAAAACACCCTTTTTTATTCTTATAGGCTAAGAAGTATTATGGGGGCGAGGGGGAAACCCACACTGCACTCAGTGAAGTACTCACTTTCATGTTTGATTTAATTTTAAAACTTTACCTTTTAATTTTCCACAGAGTTTGCAGTCTGCCTTATAAACATGTTACATACTCCTGGGACCTTCCAAATTTTGGTCTACCTGGCTACAAAGCACACACAACTTTGACGGTGCAGACAGAAATGCATCTCCTGGTCATAACTCATGGTGCTTTGCAGGAAGTGCCATGAGTTACAATGATCCCCCAGACCCAATAGTTGTTCACTGTTGGGTCCCAGTAGGTAGGGAATTGAGCTGCTGTGTGGAGTAGCTGTGAGCCTAAAGCCAGTCTCCCCTAGTAATGTCCCTTCTCCCTCCCAGCCCTGGTGCTATTTTCAGAATGGGAGGGAGGAAAGGGAGCAGAGGGAGCTTGTTCTGGGCATTATCCATCTGGTGATGGAGGGTGGGGCAACCCCCAGAGATTGTGGGGGGGCTCCAAACCACCTGTTGCACCCTCTGGCACTGGCCAAAGACACCCCAGACTGAACTCTCTCTGCTTCCTCTCCTCCCTGCCATTCTGAAGACAGTACCAGGAGCAGGGCTGAGCTGTGTCAGTCCAGCCCTGCTCCCAACATGTACAGACACAAGTTACTGAAGGTGCTACTGAGTTAATTTGAACTGTCATAAGGATTCAGATTGTCATGGGATCAGATCCTTTTAAAGCACCCTGCAGTCATGTATTTATGTTTGGTTATGACTGTAAAGTGCTTTTAGGGGCAAAAATTGCCATGTCTGTCTGCCCCTTGAGTAATATCATCACTCTCCAAAAATCAAAGAAAAGTTTTTCTTTGAAAAAATATCCAGGGTATACCCTTTTCAAATAGGAAATCTTTCATTCCAAGACACTCAGGAAAAAAGCACCAAGAATCATCACTAAAAGGGGGCATGGGGTGGCACAGGCACTAGGGCTCATGACTGATAGCTCAGAGGTTGTAAGTTTGAGGCCATAGCAGATGCACTCATGGTGCAGCCCTGTCAGATTCAAACAAATCTGAGAGGAAGGAAGGATCAATAAAAGAGACAGCTTTAAGTTACAGATCTGTAAGTTTAATTTCTAAAGTAGCATATCTTTTATAAGGAGCCATCCTTTAAGACAATCAGAAAATGCTGCAAATTATTAGAAAATCCATAACCGCAACTAGTAAAATTAATGTTTCTGACAAGGAGCATAGTGGTGACTTCAAAAGTGAATAGGTAAGGTCTATAACATACTCCCATATGACAATTCATGTTGTTTCAGTATCAACTGTTGTGATTTGATCAGGAGTCTGACAATATGTGAGTATTCCTAAAGGTCTAGCTCCTAGAATGCTATTTATATGTGAGAATCTCTCTGTTTGCTGGGAGGTGGGAGATAGCGGGGGAGTGGGGAGGAGAGAGGTAGGAGGAAATATCACTAGTCCTCCCTGTTGCTTGACATCACCAACTCAGAAGGTCCCAAAACTCCGAAGTTACCAAAACAAATCCAAAATGTGCAGCTTGCAGTTGTGGTTGGGCTTGTTTTTCCATGTCATATTTTTTAAGCCACTTATGATTTTGGGGGATTGACTCAAGTTTTTACCCTGAATTGTCAATAATGATTTTTTTTTGGTTGTGGTTTGTGGTTCACTACCGAGTTTCAAATGCTCACCATTGGCAATAGTAGACCTGTGCCCCACTGGAAGACATTCACACCGAAAGGTAGCTTACTGTCTAGCTTACTATCCAAAGCAAACTGCAACTTCAATCTGATGAAACTACAAAGTTCAGTCTAGCATTCACATTCTCTCTATTTGCCCTAAGCAATAGGCAAGAACTTAATAGGGAGGTGATATTTTGAGTCAACTAATTAATTCCATTTTTTTTTTGTTTTTTTTTGTAAACCTTGTGCTGTATTTTCTACCTTTCCTCCAAGCATAAGTTTTGGCATGGGCTGTAAGTATTCATTTTGTAACAAGAAATTAACATCTGAGGACAGACTACATCTGGAAAGCACTGAGAGAGCAATCAAGGGCCATGCCATCAGAACTGAATGAGTCTACAACAATCAAAGGGTTTACAACCAGAGGAAACAGACTGTTTTGTTCAGTAGCTGAGTAAAGCTGGACCCTAGAAATTGCACAGGAGAAATTCAGGAGCAAATAAAAAGGTGTCAGAGGGCATGTCTATGTGAAACATTTACTGTGGAGTAGACTAATTAGCCCCACAGTAAACATCTTGCATGTATATATGCAGTGTTATTAGGCTGGAGTAAACTAATAAACTCCACAGTAGCTTAATACTTGTCAATACAAGTACTATCCTACTGTGAAGTTTGTTACTTCTCAACGCCATCCATGTAGATGCTGATGCAACTGGCTGGGGCATAAGGGTGCTTCAGTGTGGGGGCTGCCTGCCAGCTAGCCCTGCATGGGAGCACTCTTATGCCCCAGCCAGCCTCTCCTGCAACACATTGAGTCAGGTCAGAGGAGCCCTGGGCTGGCAAGCTGACCCCCCACAGACTGTCTGCCAGCCAGTGCTGCTCCAACCTAGCCCAACATACTCCAGTCCTGGGAGCATGGCGTGCTCAGCAGCAATAAACTCTGGTGCAATAAACACCAGCATTTATTGTTTTGAATTAACTGCATGTGTAGACATGCCCTGAGCCTGGATTTTAATAATGTTTTCTAAAAGCAAAGCAGGACAGTTCACCACCAGAAGCAAACAAGTAGGCCAAGGTGATTGAGTATAAATCAGTTTGTTGTTTTCTATAAATCTGTGACTCTCTTGCGCTTCCTTAGAGTAGCATGGGTGCATGATTAAGACATTCCTTTGCCAAGTCATTGTTTCTTGCTTTGTTCCCTTGTTTGCCCATGAAGTGCCCAACTAGTGCCACAAGGACCTACTTCTAGGTGGGCTCTAGACCAATCACAAAGCAACTGGGGGTTCAAAAAGTTTTGAGGCATTGATTTCAGGGATAGACAGCTGGATAACTACCCCAAGATGGTGTCAGACAGAATCTACTTGGAAAACCCTGTGCTAGAAAAAATAATCAATCACTTCCCAGATGCACAAGACACAGAAGAATTAGATTCAGAATAGGATTCATAGTTGAATCCCATCACAATAGACCTTTGTTTTTTCAGAAAGCAGAACTAGATCAGCTTGTAACAATCTCATTAGCTGGCCCAAACAATAAACATTTTTAAAACCAACATTTTCTTTAGTCTTTTGGATTCCACAAGTACATTAGAAGGAGTGACACTGCCCTATCCCATGATTGTCATTCCCAAAATTTGAAATATACTTACAAGAGCTCTGCTATCATCTGCCATATGCAATTCCAAAACTTAGAGGGAGAGCTGTAACAAACAAGAGAGTTAGGTTTGCATTCTGGCTTACGCTTTTGCAGCATCTAACTCTATAATGAGAGAAAAATAGTTTTCCAAAGAGTTAAAATTGTCCAAGTTTAAAAGAATATGGATCTTGTAGTATATGAATTGCATGATATTAATGCAATACAAAGCCTTTTGAAAAGAGGTAGAAATGATCCAAAGATTTTCCAGTCCATGGGCATTTTCACCAAAAAATGAAAAAAAAAAAAGATCTTCAACATTTTCCTGAGAAATTTCAAGATTTCTGCTCCAGAAAGAAGTGGTGGTGCCTCCTGGGTATTTTAGTCTGCTACTCTGACTCCCCTCTTCTGTATGGGTCAGAATTCCCTGCCAGACTCCATTTTCTATAATGCACTAGTCTCCCCTTATAGAAAGATGAAGCTGTAAAACATCAAGTTCCTTACGGGAGGTGTAGTCTAGCAGCAGACTTCAAGAGATCTCAGTCTGAAGCCATCAACCCAAATAACCTCAAGTAATCAACCAACTATCAACTCAGTATAGGTTTAGAAAGGTCATAGTCCTTTAGTACCTAAAATGTCTCTAGCAAGGAAAATCAAGGCAATTCAAGGAAAATCACAGGAAGTACTTTTATCAGTATGGGCATGTCTACATGTGCCTTTTACAAGCACCTAAACTTTGGGCACATCCGCCTAATGCACAGTAAGGCAATTTATATAGCCACCAGATCATTGCATTTGGGTATTAAAGAATCACTCCAGGAAATGGAGATTTTAGAGAAGACAGAAGTCTACTCAAGTGAATAGCACAAATGCATGAGAAAGAATTTGTGGAAATGTAGTCTCACTTGAGGGAAATCTATAACTAGCACTTTCTTCTTGTTACTGTCTGAAACTCAATATTTCACATCTATATCATTCTTGATATACAGTATTTGTTTTATTTTGAAAATAAAACTTAAAACAGATTTTTTTTAAAAAACTCATACAGCTTGGCTACCAACAGTTCTAAACCAAACGTAGAATGGAAAAAGATGTACATGCTCTAAATTCCAACAGTTTCTAAACAAACATGAAAGGATGATCTGTCTAGAAGTAGCTACTAGTGAAATAATATCAAAGTGAGGACAGATGCTACAGAAAAGAATTTCAAAACTGTTTAGAAATCACGTACAGTAGTAAAAAAAAAAAAGAGAGAGGAAATGCCATTAGATATGTAAGCAAATTAAAGTAGGAGCATCAAACAGTGATTCAGAAAACAAGGGTAAAAGAGTAAATAACAGCAATCACTGTGACATCAGGCTTTCCCTGGAAATTTCTTTCTTTTTTTCTTTTTTTTTGGAAGTGGTGGTTTATAAGAACTACAGAGGGTGCATCTACACAAGATGTTTACTGCTCAGTAATTAGCTGCACAGTAAGCGTTGTGCATCTAAACATGTGCTCCTATTATGCTGAAATAAAATAATTTACTCCACAGCAGAATAGTACTTGTAAATACAACTACTATCCTGCCAAGAAGTAAAAAACTCTGCACATGTAGAGATGCTGCCCTGGCTGGCTGGGGCACAAGGGTGCTTCAGTGCAGGGGCTGCCTGCCAGCTAGCCCCATGCTGAAACACTTTTGTGCCCTAACCAGCCCCTCCACAGCATGTTCAGCCAGAGGGAGCAGCCCTGGACTGGCAGGCTGACCCTCCAGTGCCCCCTGACAGCTGGGGCTACTCTGACTCAGCTGAATGTGCTGCAGTCCTCCGCAATAAACTCCAGAATAGTAAACTTCAGAGTTTACTCATGCACATTAATTGTACTCTGTAGACACACCCAGCTTTAAAATGATCAGTAAAACAGAGGCAGGAATTTAGTTTATTGTCAATGAAAAAGTTTTTTGTCTAACTCAGACCATTTGTACTTATGTCTGCAGTGGGCTTCAACATAATCTTTGCAATGACTTTGGTCCAGGATAAAATGTTCTAAAATTGGCTAACTAACTTGGGACCCAGAGTCCCATTTGCAAAAGCAACTTGATGCTCCCATACCACTACATTTTACCTTATATTAGTAAAGAATGCACCATTCCCTGCAGTACAGATCAAACAACAGAGCACAGACTAAATCCCATTTCATTTTACAAACCCAAATGGCATGCATGCAGCTTCGTAACTGCAGTGTTTGACATTTACGTAAAAATTTGCTATGAAACATGCTCATTAGGGCTGCAGTCTGGCCAGGCACCTGCATGGTGAAATAGGATCACTAAGCAAGTCCCAAAATTTTAGTTGCAAAAAAACCACAGCTAGTGCAAAGGAGGATGAGGAAGGCCATATACCCAGGCATTTCTGTTCATATTTTTCCAGGTGCAGCAACAAATGTGGCAGAGGAATGTCTTAACTAGGTGAATCTGGAGCATCTTTGTATATTCAGGTTGTTCTGAGCCTGGAAATGCTGAGTTGGAGAGGGTTCAAAACTATGGAATTGGTTCTCAGCTGTAGACAGGTTGGCTGGACTGTGAACCCATTTCTCCCTAAAAAATAAGATCTATACTGTAGCCAGAGGTCTAACTGCAGAATGTGCAGATCCACCCAAGCAAATTGTAATCTAGTCAACCTGAGTACTATAGGAAGACAAGGAGGGAAAGAATGCCTTGGTCACTGACACTAGCCCCCTGTAATTACAGGCAATATAATCTTTTCAGCTACTAAGTACACAGGGTCCTGGGAACATGTGTACAGTCCATGCCGTCATGGCTTAACACTAACTCCAGTATCTCTACACATATTGCATTTATACCTCCCAACTAGAGTGCAGTCATACCTACAGAAGTCCGGGGAAAGGCAGCATTTCTAAGTTGAAAGGGTTTTGGCTTGGGGAAGGTGAGTGTATCTCAAAAATTTGGTAGCACTATCAAGATCATGTGCAGGAATAAAGTCATTCAGTCAGAATAAAGGGGTGTTTGAATTGGTGGTCTGTGTATAGAGGCAGTGGAAGACGATAGCCTTAGAGAATCAGACTGGTGGTAGGAAGGAAGACTAATGGCTGACAGAAGGACATTCCTCCTACCTAGCGTTTTCCAAAGAAAGTGTTCTAGTATCCATTATGAAACATGAAAGCCTCCTCTTTTTCTCTCCGCTTACCAATTAACCTTCTTTATTCTCCACCAAAATGCTTTCCTGAAATACTTTATTTCACACATCCCTACCACAGCCTCCCACTTTTTCCTTTGGGAAATGTAATCCATTTAGAATGGGTGGGGTTATTTATTCCTACAGAGATGTCACTGAAAACTATCTGGGAAGAGTGGCATAGATACAATAGTAATAGTAGCAGGAATAATAATGATCATGAAGGAGAAGGAGGAGAAAGAGAAGAATTCATTAGGCACCCAAATGTGTAGATAGTAAAAGAAACATGCATTCTAAACTCAGTATACTACTGTGACCAGACAGAGGTTGAATCTAACAAATATTATGAGCAGAAAAGTAGTTTAGCAAAAATCTTCCTTTTAACTCAGCCATTCTACTCCCCATATGTTTGCTAGTTACAAATATGCATTCTTGTAAAGACGACAAAAATATTTCAAGTGAAAACCATCTGCTGATAAATTATATTAAAAAAAAAGGAAAGAAAAGTCCCCAAGCCATTTCATCTTTTTCCCTCAAACACTTAAAAAAAACAAACTTCTCATCTAAACTTTGGATGAAAACTTTAGCAAGTTTATTGATTTTTCACAAGATGGCTATATTGCTAGTTTTGATCCAGCAGTATCATTAAGGGATTTTGTTTTCTACAAGTGAATGTTTTAATTTTAGAACAGCATCAATATTTCTGCAAATTCTAGGAGGAGGGAAGAACAGGTAAAATTATTGCAATCAGCAACAAATTTTAATGGAGATGGACTTTTTTTTAGACTTTTAAGGGAAAAGTGGGGGGAGGATAGAAAATTCACCCAAAAAAGGACATTTACATTATTTCAAACCTAGATGAAAATTCAGCCCAAATATTCTCGATCACTTCATCTGGATTTATATTTTTCATGTCTGGATTTATATTTTTCATGTCATGAAACTGAAAGTATCCATTTCTTATCCAGCAGCCCAGGAATACCAACACTCCCCAAGATGTAAGTGAACCAGAGGAAAATTTAACCTAAGTCTATTGCCTCCCAAAGAGTGGCCTAACCACCAAGCTAATATATTCAATGGTGGTGTGAAGCAAGAGGAAGGAGGAGGGAGTGGGGCGGGGATAGACTTCTCAGCCCTTCCTAAACATCCTGCTCCAGTTGCCATAAACTAACAAAGATTTATTAGAGAAGAGAGCGGTTCCTCCCTTCCTAGGTGAGAGTCCTAACCAGCTGAGCTAAATTGAGTCTGTCTAATTCCACATCACACTTAGACTGTACTAAATCTGTCAATAGTTAAGCAGTGTTAAAGTTAGAAAATGCTGTCCACAGTCACACGTTGAGGGTTAATACTGTTTCTTGCCCAGACAGCTCTGACTCGCCACTGAAGAACTAGCGAGTAGGGGTGTGGCTAAGTGCCAGAACACATGAGGTCTATCCCAGCTCTGGATCAGGGGATGGAAGGCAAGTGTGGTCTGGGAGCAGTGCATCCTGAGATGCTGGAGGACTGCAAATTTCTTGTTTTACCTCCCTGGGGCAGACCAAAGTTGCCCAACATGAGCTAGTTAGTATGGCCCAGGGTTAAGCCTTGCCTAAAGTGACATAACTGAGATGATCAGAGGGCACTTGGCATGAATGCCGCGTGCCCCTGGAGGCTGGGGGGGCATGGTGAGCTCCTGCAGGTGGTGGCAGCACTGTCAGTGCTGGAAGAGTGGTGGTGGCGAGTGTCAAGCTCCCACAGGTGGCCACAGTGGTGGGGCAGCGGGGGTTTGGCAAGTACCAACCAGCAGTCAGCAACCACTTGCAAACACCGCAGGCAGCAGCAGCAGCAGCCAACAGTGATTGGGGACGCCGCTGGCAGTGTCAACAGTAAAGAAGGGTGGCAAGCAGCAACTGCCCACAGGCACTGCTGGCAGCGATGGCGATGCTTTTTGCAGGGGGTGCACTTAGCCTGAGTTAACAAGCTTTAATGTGTGGATGCTCATGTTTTAAGTACCTTTAGTATGGCATAAGTGTAGTGTGTAACTTTACCCAAAAAGACCCAACCTAGTACAGAGCTATCCAACTTCTCAGTGGACAGAAGCCATGGGCACCCCAGCTGTAGGCCTCACACCCCCACACTGCACCAGATCAACACCTCCACACCAAACTGTACAGAGTCTGGGGGTCCCCCTGAGCTCCCTGGCCATGGTCTCCCTCAGACCCACCCCATCCCGAGGCAGGCAGCAAGAATCAGATGCTGGAGGCAGGAGAGGCAACCTAGAGACACTGGTGGCAGCACCAGAAGAGTGATGACGACAGCAGCATCTAGACAGGGAGCCCAGGGCCTGCAAATGAACCCCTCAGGGTCTGCACGCAGCTCACAGGCCCCCAGTTGGATAGGCCTGGTCTAGTGGTTAGGTAATCATTGTGAAGGGGGGAATCTTGGTTCAGTTCCTTGCCCTAAATTAGATATGAGCTTGAATCTCCTGTCTCCCAAATGAGTATCTCAAGCACACAGTTATGCTTGACATCTAAGGTATGTCTTCCTCAATCCATCTATTTGGAGCTGTTGCAGGAGGGAGTGAGGCAGAAAGGGGCAAGAGAGCAAGAGTGAGAGCAAGGCTGATGCTCTGCCATTGTGGTTAAAATACTCCCCTGGGAGACAGGACACAGTGGTTCCAACCCTTGCTTCAGTGAATGTTTATTTGTATTAGCACCATTACTCCTGTTCTTACAAGAACTGTAACAAAGTGGCACATGAGTAACATATGATTTAACAAATGTGGAAACACAGCAAGCTTATCAGAAATATCTTGCTTTTATTTCCACTTGTCTACAGCCTCCATTCTGAAAAAAGAGAAATCTCTGTCAAAGATCAAAGAGACTGTAGAGAAAAAATAACATGTACGGAAGAGTCTCACCTCAAAGGGCAACTCTAAATGCATTCCTTTTGCAGAACTTAGGCATGCAAGTGTGCAGCTCACCGTTTGTAAATACAGCAGGTGTCCTGACCTGCTATAATTTTGGCATGACTCTGCCAAGCATGCTTTCCAGAGAGGTAAATAAGCCTACCTTTGAGCAAAACATTTTAACTATATAAAATAATTCAAATATTGTATTACAAGACCTCCCAAAGCCTAATTGGATAAATTCTGGCTAAGATGAGCATATGGTGCAAAAACAGAACAGCCAAAGACACTGTAGGGAGGGTTGGGGGGAGGGGTTGTTTTGGGGTTTTTTTAATTAGTGTACATTAAAAGCTGTAGGATAACCTGAAATAAAAAAGTAAAAATAAATAAATAAATAAAAACCCTCTGAAGTAAAAGGCAAATGGCTATATTTGCCTTTCCTGCATTCATTATCATTGTTAACCCTTCTATTTGCTTTCTGTTTGTTCGGTCACCTGCAAGGTTTACATTGCCTATCAATAGCTGTATAAAAAATAAAAATCAATGACAATTTATCCATAGATTTCACATAACCACCATTATCAAGAATACTGCAGCAAACACCACCATTACTTGACCAACAGGTATAGTTTCCCTACATCAAGGATATGTGCTTACAGAACAGGCTTTGGTTAAGATTAAGGTTAAGGTTTTTACAACAGCAGAGGAACAAAACCGCATTAACATTAACTCCACATATCTTAAGACTGGCAACTAATCTGGATCCAGAAGGCAATATAATAAGCACCCCCTCTGGACAAGAGGAATCCTTCTCAGTTTGAGGTGTCTTCCTTACTCCAAAGTTAATGATCTCCCCTGGCCCAAGGAGTTGGAGGACCATCTGCAGATCCTCTCTGATTTACCAGTATCCAGGAAGGGCTAAAACTAGACATGAATCATCTGTGTCACTTAGCATATGGCATTCAGCATATATTGTGCCCCACACAGAAGAAGCTGTATCCTGCTACATTTTGGATCCACTTAATTAATCATTTCAAAATTTGAATGAGACATAGAGGGGCTGTAAAATTAAAGATTATCTGTGGTGTTATTTTTTTTAGCTCTGTATATTGAGTAATGAAATTACTCTTCTTCCAGAGAATACTGGCAATCTAAACAAGAATTCAGATGTTTAATGATTTATGTGGCCCCTTTTTAATACATGTGATGACAGGTATAAAAATAGAGGCCAGTCCCAGAAGAAATAAATGCAGCCAACAGAATTCAACACAAGTTAGAGAACTGTGCATCTCCCGAATCTTTATTTTCTGGTTAGCTCAAAGGGATTTAATCCCCTTGCCTGGATAGTTCCCCAAAAAATAAAATACTGTCAACTTCTCTTGGCAGAGGTCCAGATTGAGTAGATCAAGGTTTATGGATCTTATCTCTAAGCCTAACACTGACTGAACTTCAGTCTGAGCATGAAATGCCAGTTCAGCAAAGGGAAAGTGACTGACCATCCCAAATTCTGGGGCTGAGCCTTGGGGATCTCCACACATTCTCAGAAACTAGACATGAAAAATTGGTATCAAATTGGCAGACAGTATCTGACAAGCTAATTTTCCTATAACACTGTATTAAGACAACTATGCTAATCAGACTTGTAAGTGCCATAGAATACTTCCTAGGAGCAAGGCTTTTAGCCAGAATCCTTAATAATAAATTGAATTGAGAATAATTCCAACTCAAGAGACTGGTAAAATCCATTGTGTCCTGAATTTTTTCTCCCAGTAAGCGAGTCACTAAGCAAGTGGACTACATGAATTGACAAACTGCATGTGTCTACATCTCTGAAGACCTCTGCAGGAAGTAGCTTCAAAAGTCACTGACTCCCAGAACAGGAAAAGTAGAACAAAATATTAGATTCAAGAAAAGAAGAATTTGATGCTAAGGCCCCTTCCTAAAGCCCCCTGGACAGAAAAGAAATCATAATGTCACTTTACTGAACATTTACTGAAGGGGTTTTTGTGCCCCTATTCTGGAGGCTTGTAAGTTTTGTATCATGAGGTAGGTTCTCGTGGGCAAGCTGAATGGCAGCAAGGCTCTGAAATTTATTTTAGTGATGTGTCCCAGACAAAGTGGTTGGACAACTACTGAACCCCCAACACTGGGGGAATTGTGCACCAAAGAAAACCTTCCCATGGGCTCCTCTCTATTTCAAATGGAAATTTCCTTTATAGAAAATGAAGAGGAAGAGGAGGAGTGTGGTAAGTTATTATAGTAGGAAGCAAAACTGCCAAAGTAAATTAGTGGAGAGGTGGTGGGGAAAAAGGGAATATAGTAACAGTCATGCTTGAGCTAAGAAGCCTTGTAGGCAAGGTCAAATGTGTGTGTGTGAGAAAGAGAGAAGTATACAGTAAAATCCCTGTTATCTGACATTCTACAAGCTGAAATACACTATTCAACATCTTCATTAATGATGTGGACATTGGAGTCAGAAGCCGACTGGCCAAGTTCACCAATGACACCAAACTTTGGGGCAAAGCATCCACGCCAGAAGACAGGCAAGTGATCCAGGCTGACCTGGACAGGCTCAGCAAATGGGCAGATGAGAACCTGATGGTGTTTAACACCGAAAAATGCAAGGTTCTCCACCGT
>NW_017728943.1:116529086-116536280 GCF_001723895.1 Crocodylus porosus | reverse complement strand
GTGGGGGGGAAGGGGCAGGGTAAGCTCACACATAGCGGCCACCACCACTACCCACCACCCTATGCTGCCACCGCTTGTGTGCAACTGCTGCCAGTCCCCCACTTCCCCCATCTCTGCGTGCGGTCACCACCACTCCCTCACCTCTCCCACTCCCTCCACATTATCTGCCTCAGATAACTGGAATTTTTACATAACCAGCACCCAGAATTCCCTACTCATGGCAGATAACAGGGATTTTACTGTATATAGTTTAGCTACAATGTTAAGAGGTGCATGTTACTATAAAGTAAACAGTATTCTGTCCAGTGTATGTATTGCAGATATTAAAAGGCACAAGATAGAATAAATCATGTCTACACTTCTTCCTGAGATGATGTGGCTAAGGGAAGCCTGATACCTATGGCATTTTGGGGGTCTTATGTGTAACATGTTCCTTTCTTTCTCACCGACAGAGGAGATGAATCAAAACTAGTTTTCTAAAACTAGAAATAAGTCTTTTGCAAGAAGATAAACACAGAGATGGGGTATGTCCCCTCTCTCTCAATGTCTGGTCAGCAGATTTTAGAAATGTCACCTTTCAAACAAAGGAAAAGGGGAACTTGGCTTCCATTGAGTAGAAATGGATATGATTAATCTATGAGCAATTAACTGTGTGCAACACTTGTTGCTGTCATCGATATTGCATCGATAATTTATAACAGGCCATTACACAGCAGAATTTATTCACATAACCGTATTTATTTGGGGTGCTATCCCTTTCTGAATACAATATATGGACTTAAAAAATCCCTTCCAGTTTTAGAGATAACCAGAACAGAGAATTTTTTTGAAACCTTTTAAATAGGAAAAGCAGCTACTAGGGTCTTGAAGAGTATCCTTTTTAAGTAACTGCATTATCAAAACATTCTATAAATGTTTCAGGTGCCCCCATCAATGGAAATAATTATGGGACTAAAACAATATCAAATATTTAGACAGTTCAGGAGGTAAGCTTCAGTGCAGAGCTAGTCAGAAAAGTCCAGTGAAGCTTTTTTTATTTTTTAATCAAAATCTGCTGATTTCAAAAGAAAACTAGTAGAAATAGGTCTATTTTGATAAAGATCTGATGGAATTTGGCTTGCTAGTGCCATCCACTAGACTCTTCAGTGCTCTTTTAGGAGGACTGCTAAGGAGCCACCTCAAACTTGGGACCCTTCTGCAGGCAAGAAGGTTGTGTAGGTGAGTTTACGTAGAGTCTAGAAGCCCCAGCTTCAAAGTGCCAAGACTCCTTATTAAGCTGGAATGTCTCAGGGTTTCCTGGCTCCCAATTCTTTCATCCTCACCTGACAGAATTGCTGTTCTCTGCCTGATTCTGATTTATTGCTGTGCCTTCCAAACTAAAAGCCGTATTTAAAAGTTTAACCTGTAACTATATATACACAGAGCCATCTAGTGGACACAATTTAAGACAATGAACTAAATACTGCAGGAACTCTTAACTTTGTCCAGAATGCCCTCAGATCCAAGTAAAGCATTTTATTTGCATAAAAACATGAAGTCATTAAACCTAATGTGTATATACTTATATAATTAACTACTTGATTGACAAGTGGTGTTTGGCAATCAAGAGCAATTTGTTCTGTTCAGAAGTGATACTATGCAGGTCACAATAGTCATATAATAAGAGAAAATAATATTCCAAGACATTTCTTCCAGTGACATGGAAATCCAATCCTAAGGTTTGGGTCAACAATAACATTTTTGAGGATTGATTTAATCATCATTTTGTGCCAAGTGTCAGGGTTTATTGCAGCAAAAACAATCTTGCATTTAAAGCTTTGTTAATCCTTGACAATGCTCCTGGTCATCCAACCATCCTTGATGACATGCATCCTGACATCAAAGTGGTGTTTCTGCTCCCCCAACACCACCTTATTGTTGCAACCCAAGGACCAAGGGGTAATTGTATTCTTCAAGGTCTACTACCTTAGTTGCACATTTGCCCAGGCCATCAGGGCAACTGAGAAGGAAGGTGGGCCAACTCTGAGGGAATTCTGGAAGGGCTTCAGCATTTACCATGCAGTTAAGAACATTGGCAAGGCATGAAATGAAGTCAAACAATCAAATGTGAATGGTGTTTGGAGAAAATTGTGTCCTGAGTTTGTGTCTGATTCCCAAGGCTTTACAGACACTATTAAAGAGTTAACCAAAAATATTGTTAAAATGGGCAAAAAACTCAACTTAGACATTGCCCCAGAGGATATTGATGAGTTGCTGGCATCACATTCTGGAGAATTAACTAATGAGGACCTCATTGAACTGGAACAGCAAAAAGTGGCAGAGGAAGAAGATGCACCCACTGTTGAAGAGACTCCTTCCCATAAAGTCTTGACAACAAAAGTGTTGGCTGATGTTAGGGGTGAACCAATAGAGATTTTGGGGGCCAATACCGATTGCCAATATTTAAGGAGGCATATCAGCCGATACTGATCCAATATCTGATACAGCTGTCATCAGGTGGTAAGTCCAATGTGGAGGAAGGGGAGGGCAGAGTGAAGGGGCATGGTACAGGGGATATCAACGGCCTCCGCAGTGAGGGAGGGGGCAGGGGCAGATACTGCCGAGCCAGGGTGGCGGGGCGGGGGGGGAGCGGAATGGAGATGCAGCTTGTGGGGTGGGGGCACCTCCCACCGCAGCTTGCACCCCGGGAGGACAGGGGTGCCCCTAGATCTGCATGCCATGTGATGGGCTGCAGCTGTGGGGTGGAGCCAGAGCTGGCACTGCACAGGGCTTTTCTTGCCAGGGTTGGGCTTGCAGCAGGCTCCAGCAGCACTGGGAGGAGGCTGCAGCCACTCCAAATTTTGCTGCAAGTCCACTCTCAGCCCCACACCATCAGGCACAGCCCCAACTATATTCCCCACCTCCACCCAAGTGCCAGGAAAAACCACAGCTGAGCTGTATGGCAAGCAGTGGCATAGAGCTCAGAGCGGAGCTGTGGTGAAATCTGGGGTGACAGCAGCCTCCTCCCAGAGCCCGCTCTGAGCCCAGCCCCCAGAGAGAAGGGCCGCACAGCACCGGCTATGGCTCCACCCTGCAGCTGCCACCCTCCCTGCCCCATACTGATCTGGGTGCACATGCCCTTCTGGGGTGCAAGCAGTGGTGAAAGCTGCCCCCACCCCAGGAACCACAGCTCGGTCCTGTAACCCCCCTGCACACCGGCTGGGCAGCATCTGCCTGTGCCCCTGCCGCCTCCCTCACTGTGGGAGGGAGTGGATCTGACCCCCCACACTCCTTCCCTCCCCCTCCCCTTCCAACTTACCAGCTGGA
This sequence comes from Crocodylus porosus, assembly GCF_001723895.1. NCBI lineage: Eukaryota > Metazoa > Chordata > Crocodylia > Crocodylidae > Crocodylus > Crocodylus porosus. The sequence goes on along the minus strand of NW_017728943.1, from coordinate 116,532,974 downwards.
GGCAGCTCTCCACACTGCTGGCTCTTTTCTGTATTGTAGTATTGGCAAAATTATCGGCCCCATCGGGCTGATATCCCATATAGACAATTTTCTTTATATCAGTACCAATCTGATATCAGATCAATGTATCAATCCACCTCTAGCTGAGGCATTTCAATATTTGAAAGCTGCCATGTCCCTGTTTGAGGACATGACCTCAACATTAAACACAGTGCATCAGTGAATAGGGGCATATCTAACATGTACAGCTGCTACAGAGAAATATACAAGCAAAAGAGGAGAACATCTGTCCAAACTTCCTTGGTCACTTTCTTTAAGAAAGCAGACAAGAATCCAGAAAAACCTGGAGCCAAGACTCCTGAGAAGACTCCAGCCAAGAACTCTTCAAAAAGTCTAACCAAGAGCCCTTCAAAAAGTCCAGCAAAGTCACTTCAGAGAAGTCCTTCCAATTCAATATGATTGCTATTTACAATATAAATACATTAACGTAACTATATTACTTGTCTATAATTGATTGAGTACAAAATTCTGGGTTATTTTTGGTGAAAATAAAGGTATTGGGCATTGGTTTAGGAACCAATATCCCATTTATAACATTGTTTCTATGGGAAAATCAGTTCTGAGTTACTATGTTTTGACTTAAGATGTGGTTTTCAGGAACCAATTGTGTCATAAGTCCAAGGACCACCTGTATTGCTGTAACTGCTTCTTTTTCATCATGATAAGCACAAAGAAAATTCAACAGACAGATGCTCACTCTGGAGAAATAACCCATTGGCTTTGTAGGACTGGAAAACAGATCCCAAGGAACTTGATTTAGCTTTGTTTAACTTGAGCTAATCAGCAGCTCGCAACTCATCTGTCACCAGATTAAAATCCAAGGGCATTTATACATGTGCTCTGGGAGTGAGGGAGAAGGGGGCACTTTAATTAGAGCAGCTCTCAGAGCAAGGGGGGGGCACTCTAATTAAAGCGCCCAGAGTGTCTCATGTATCAGCGTCCCTGAGCTTCAAAATGGCAATTGAAGAAGCTTCAGATAATGTGCCCCCACCGCCATTTTGAAGCTCAGGGAAGCTGATACACAACACATGGGAAGCTGCTGGAGTGCGGTAATTGGCACTCTCCAGCAGACTTGATTAATTAGACTTGATTGTCAGAGTCTGCTCCGACACACTGTAATTATCCTTTATTGTGAGGTAGTAGGAAAAGGTACATTAGCCTGTCTTAATGCACATTAACTAAATAGCACAGTTTTTAAGTGATGTTTAATGCACATTAGCCTATTTTAATACACATTAACTAAAAAGCACAATGTTTAGCAATGCTTTAATGTGCATTAAAATAAGTGACTGCACATTAAAGTGTGCACATTAAAGTGCATGTGTAGACATGCCCCAACAGTTTGTGTTAGGTATCAGCTGGACAAATTGCTAAATATGCAGCAGCAAATCTAGAATAAATTAATTCAAGTAAACAGGATCAGGCACAAGCTCCTAAATATTTGTTGATTCCTGCCCTTCACAGATTTCCAATATCCTTTCTTCTTGTTGTTAGGGTAAATAATGATAAATGTAAGAAGGGGTGGAATGTCTCTGGTTCACATAAAGATCCTATTAAGAAACAGCTGGAAAAACATCCCTGTAACCATCAACAGTATGAAAAAGAGAATCATGTGCCAAATATAAGGAGTATCAAAGAAGACTCAGAAGCAAGAATAAAACATTTAGAAATTTGTCAATGATGACAGAAATATCTCTCTTATGTTGCCACTCTGGTGAACTAATTTGAACATTCTGCACCTATTGCAAGAGCTAAAGCCATGCCAAAATTATAGAGATTCATTGAATCATAGAGAAGTAGAGCTGGAAGGGACCAACCCATGGATCATGACCCAAAAGTGGGTCACAAGAATATATGAAACTTTAAAAATAGATTCTCCTTTAAAGGAGAAAAATATGGAAACCATGACTTTTCTCTTGAAGGCTAGCAGAGTTCCAGCCTGCAGGGGGCTACTTAGGTCCCTCTAAGCCCCATATATACCCACCCTCTTCCCCACACACTGTGGGGTTGGGGATGTGGGGCAGTGGGGCAGGAGTAAGGGGCACTTGGCTGGGACTGGAAATCAACGTTTACAAATGGGTCCTGGTACAAAAAAGGTTGAGAACCACTGATCTAGGACCAGGGCCACCCCCTGCCTCAGCCAGGATTATCCCTATCTAAATTCTCCTATACAAACCCATAATCTAGGTTCTTTGTAAAACTACTGTCAACCCTTGCAAAACACAAGATATAACTTCCACAGGTAAAGCAGGGAAACAATACCAGTCAATATTCTGCTTCTAGAAATGGTTGTGAATATATGCTCAAGAAATCCCAGGTAGAGGGCCACGCCCCCACTACAGAGGAAGGAAAACACCCCACAGTCTGTACTAATCTGGACATGGGGTAAAATTCCTTCCTGAATCAAAACACGGTCATCAGGCTGATCTTGAGTGAAGGGCTATGACCCTCTAGCCAGGAATCCCTCGGGTGCATGGGCACACTCCAGCCAAAATCCTTAGCCTTCACTGCAGCCAAAACCCCGTCCCTTTGAGAAAGGATTAAAAACACCCTGAGCAGAAAGCAGGAGAAAGAGCAACCAGCAAAGCCCAGAAGCATGGAAAATACCCATAGTAGAGCATAGGCATAGCTACATCTCTGACTAGTGTCCAACCTCTTCTTGAACACCTCCAGTGATGGAGAGTTCATAACTTCCTTAGGCAGTCTATTCCACTGCCTCACTGTTTTAACAGTAAAACTGTTTTTCCTGATACCCATTCTATAACTACTTTGCTGCAACTTTAAGCCATTGGCCCATGTCCTCCTCTCTACAGCAGAAAAGGTATTCTCTGTCTTCTTTATGACAGCATGTCCCCTCTTAAGCATCTTTTCCAAAAGCTGAACTAGCTCCTTCAGCTTCTCCTCATGTGACTTGCTTTCCAAGCCCTTTATCATCTTTGTTTCTCACCTCTGGACCTCTCTAACTTCTCCTCATTCTTATAAAAATGCGGAGCCCAAAACTGCACACCATTCTCTAAATGAAACCTCCAGTGTGGAGTTGAGTGGCACTATCACCTCCAACATCTTGCCCCTAATCTTTTTATTGATGCATCTCAAAACCACATTTGCCTTTTGTGTAGCTGCATCACACCTATGAATCTTGTATTTAAACAGGATCACTACAAAGAGCTAGCTAGTTACTGCTATGAGGAATGTGATGGTGGCAATTTTTAATATTTGCTTCTTGAACCTTTTACTGATTACCATCTGTATTCACATGTTAGCCAGAGTTGCCACTATTACACCTAAAATTATCAACTATTTTTTATTTAGAGATCTTCATAAGAAAAGACAGTATCAATTCTAGTTTTACTGTTGTTGTTTTTTTTAAATAATGTAATATATTATGCTATACTATGATATGATGGTATGGTATGATATGGTATGGTATGTGTTGCTCAACATGAAAATCCCAAAAGTATGACATAAAACATTTGACAAGCTGATTAGTGGTTTTATGAAGTGTAAAACTAACTGTTTAGCTTGCATATACTCTATTTTGATGATCATCTTCACCCAACAAAGACATTCATCCAGAGAGAGAGTTTGCATTTTTGAAAGAGCCACCCAGATACCACATGAAGAACTGTTGCAGTACAAAAAGAAAATCCCCATGAATCAGACACCATTACTTATGAAATACCATCCCCCCTGGAACTTATATGGAAAATCCTCAAACAATTGCAACCCATACTAGAAGAAGACCTGGAAGGACGTGGGCAGTGGGGTTCCGCAGGGCTCGGTCCTCGGGCCCGCACTGTTCAACATCTTCATCAGCAATTTGGACGA